>NC_090653.1:207116394-207456894 GCF_040937935.1 Hyperolius riggenbachi
TCAGGACAGGGAAAAGAAACTTCTCCCCCACAAGGCCCTCTGTGGCTTCTGCCCCCCTGCGGCTGCATCCCTTGCAGGAGCTATTGCTATGCCCCTGCGACTAGGCGTGTTTTATGTAAAACTACAAAGTAATCAAGCAGAAATATTGTTTGCCATTTATGCTTGCACTATATTGGAGTGACCTGAAAGTATTGATTTTTTTTCTTACTCAACAAAAGTGGAGTTTCTCTTCAAGATGTCACCTAGTGGCAACCATGGCAACATTACAGAGCTGAATTGCAAGACTTCCCAGAATCTCCTGACTCATGTATAAAGACCATATTCCTTATAGGATTTGTCAAGATGTGTAGTATACTTACTAAGTGTTTCTACAATAAACATAGGCTTTTTAATGCTTCTGTCACGAATGATGTTTTAGAATGACTGTAATGTGGGTGTAATAAGCATGTTCTGATTACCTTGACAAAGCTGTGACCGGGGGAGTAAAGTATGAAGTTTTTAGTGATAGGATATGATGCTGTGGTTTCCATGATGACACTACCATCTGCAGGTGGGAGTAAAGTCACCACACTCTGTAATTGTACCACTAACACTAATGAAAGCAGCAGAGATATCTGGCAACTTTCTTAATGTTCCAGAGTCACATCCATGTTTTCAGCGGGAAATAGCAGCTGGATGGAGGCCAGGTGTCTGATTGTCTGATGCCCAGGGAGCAGAACCAGGGGGGGGGGGGGGCACAGCCCGAGATACTATAGGGGTGGTCTAATTAAAGGGAAAGAAACTCTGCGTATTCATTTAGCCACTGAGTGTGCCAGGTGTGAATATATGTATGTCTGTTCCTGAAAGCAGCAGCAGTGGAGTATTGTACCGTATATTAGCCATAAGTAAAAGCAAGAAGTTTTGAATCAGAATGATACAATTTTAAGTTAGCCAATAAATGGTATCATCCTGATTCAAAAGTTCTTGTCACTGTTCCTGAAATCTAATAAATATTTAAAGGGAAATTCTACTTTTGCTGAGTTAAATGCAGTCAATTTAGCTAAATTCTATATTCTATGAAAAATAATGTGAGCCATTATTTCATCTTGCTTACATTGTTTGATGTGCATACAACACAAATCCATTCAATGGTGTTTCTAACAGAAAGTGGTTTATGCCAAAATGTGCTGCCTGTCAATGTATCAGTGCAGGTAAATATATTACCTTTTATATGCCTTTAAAAGGCGTACGTTAAAAAAGGGCGCCGGGAAAAAAGGGCGCAGGGTTTTAAAAGATAATCATGAATAACGTTAAAAAAAAATTGTGTTATATTTCGTTTAAAAATAATGTTTTATAAAGTTATAAATCATTAAATAATGTGTATAAAATCGGCAATTTTAAAAACGTTAATCTTCCCTGTTTAAAAATTGAAATTTATAATAACGTTTTATAAAACATTAATAAGAATTTTACTAAAGCTATACCTAACCCTACTCTCACACAGAACCCTCCCTGTACCTATCCCTAACCCCTAGACCCCCCTGTTGGTGCCTAACCCTAAGACCCCCCTGTTGGTGCCTAACCCTAAGACCCCCCTGGTGGTGCCTAACCCTAAGACCCCCCTGTTGGTGCCTAACCCTAAGACCCCCCTGTTGGTGCCTAAC
Source organism: Hyperolius riggenbachi (assembly GCF_040937935.1). Classification (NCBI taxonomy): domain Eukaryota; kingdom Metazoa; phylum Chordata; class Amphibia; order Anura; family Hyperoliidae; genus Hyperolius; species Hyperolius riggenbachi. The sequence goes on from NC_090653.1 coordinate 207,118,038, forward strand.
CCTAAGACCCCCCTGTTGGTGCCTAACCCTAAGACCCCCCTGTTGGTGCCTAAACCTAAGACCCCCCTGTTGGTGCCTAAACCTAAGACCCCCCTGTGATAAGCATTAATAACGTTTTAAAAAAATATGGTGCGGTTTTTCGTTTAAAAATGAAAAAGAAAAAAAAAATTGTACGGTTTTTCGTTTAAAAGTAATGTTTTAAAAAATATTGTACTGTTTTTCGTTTAAAAATAATGTTTTAAAAATTATAAATCATTAAATAATGTGTAATCATGAGAAACAGTTATAAAACATTAAAAGTCTCCGGGCGCCGCTTTTAAAACGTTATTTTTCTCCAGGCGCCCTTTTTTCCTGTTAGGCGCCGATTTAAACGATATTTATTATGGGAGTGAATGGCGGCGCCCTTTTTGTCCACCTGCCTCATGCGCCCAAATTTCCTGCTTCCCTTTAAAAGAGGGAAGCCTCAAAATCCTATTGAGGTTTCCCTCGGTCGGCAGCAGCCCCCCAATGCTGAGTGCATCTGCATTCATGTAACCTTGGGCTTTCATACAGTAGATAAAATATCCAGACTGTTTTAATAACAATAATAACAATAACATTTCTATAGCTCTTTCCTCCCATAGTACTCAAAGCGCTTAGCAGTGCTGGTCGTAATGGAGAAAGCTACGCTTACGGATCATTACACGTAATTGTACGCTATTACGCATTACGAAATTACGCTTACGGCATAGACAGTAAATTTCGGTACATGTCCATAATTACGCATAGCACTTACGCAATTACGCGTAAGTATACCGTAGTGCAGGTTATTACGTTATAGGCTTACGCGTAAAATCCTGCTAGCAATTAATGCGTAAGGTCATGCTGCCAAGCGGAAAAGTTGACGCATGGATCAATGTTAGGTAGCCGCCGACTTTAAGGGTTAATAGCAAAGCCCCCTTAAGTGCTAAGAGCCTCAAATTTGGAGAATATATTAAGGAGATCAGAAGGAATAAGAGGAAAAATTTTTTTTTCAAAAAGACCTTATAGTTTTTGAGAAAATCGATGTTAAAGTTTCAAAGGAAAAATATATACATTTAAAAACCCGCCGACTTTAACGGTTAATAGCAAAGCCTGCTTAAAATTTAGGAACACCAAATTCACAGGGTATATTAAGGGGATCAGTGGGAATAAGAGGAACAATTTTTTTTCCAAAAAGACCTTATAGTTTTTGAGAAAATCGATTTTTAAGTTTCAAGGGCGAAAATGTCTTTTAAATGCGGAAAATGTCAGTTTTTTTTGCACAGGTAACAATAGTGTTTTATTTTCATAGATTCCCCCAAGTGGGAAGAGTTTTACTTACTTCGTTCTGAGTGTGGGAAATATAAAAAAAAAACGACGTGGGGTCCCCCCTCCCAGACCTCTTTAACCCCTTGTCCCCCATGCAGACTGGGATAGCCAGAATGCGGAGCACCGGCCGCGTGGGGCTCCGCACCCTGACTATACCAGCCCGCATGGTCCATGGATTGGGGGGTCTCGGAAGGGGAGGGGCAGCCAAGCTTTCCCCTCCCCCTCCGAGCCCTTGTCCAATCCAAGGACAAGGGGCTCTTCTCCACCTCCGATGGGCGGTGGAGGTGGAGGCCGCGATTTCCTGGGGAGGGGTTCATGGTGGCATCTGGGAGTCCCCTTTAAAAAGGGGTCCCCCAGATGCCCACCCCCCTCCCAGGAGAAATGAGTATAGAGGTACTTGTAGTACCCCTTACCCATTTCCTTTAAGAGTTAAAAGTAAATAAACACACAAACACATAGAAAAAGTATTTTAATTGAACAAAAAACATAACCACGAAAAAAGTCCTTTAATATTCTTAATTAACCATTAATACTTACCTGTCCCTTTAAAAGCCAGTTCCCACGCAATATCCTCGGAAATATACTAATCAGTTACAATGTAACAAAGTTATTCAATGTAACAACTTTGTTACATTGTAACACCACCGCACCCGACGTCACTCACCGCCGCCGCCGCCGCCACGTCTGCGCTGCAGGACCCGACAGAGCTCTGAGCTATAGCTCAGAGCTCTCTAAGCATCTTTGTATTTGGGCTCCAAGGAGCCCCATTGGTCCTTAGCAGACCAATGGGGTTCCTTCTGATTTGAAGGAACCCCATTGGTCTGCTAAGGACCAATGGGGCTCCTTGGAGCCCAAATACAAAGATGCTTTGGAGAGCTCTGAGCTAATATAGCTCAGAGCTCTGTCGGGTGAAGGGACGCTAAGTCCCCGCCGGCTCCGCTGCCCTCCCCGCCTCTCCCACATGTCACCTATATACATGCTGGCACCCATGGGTGCCAGCATGTATATGGGTGACAGGTGTGGGCGGAGTGGACGGCGGGAGCCGGCGGGGACTTAGAGTGTATGCGGCGGCCGGCGGGTGAGCGGCGAGTGACGTCGGGTGCGGTGGTGTTACAAAGTAACAAAGTTGTTACATTGTAATAACTTTGTTACATTGTAACTGATTAGTATATTTCCGAGGATATTGCGTGGGAACTGGCTTTTAAAGGGACAGGTAAGTATTAATGGTTAATTAAGAATATTAAAGGACTTTTTTCGTGGTTATGTTTTTTGTTCAATTAAAATACTTTTTCTATGTGTTTGTGTGTTTATTTACTTTTAACTCTTAAAGGAAATGGGTAAGGGGTACTACAAGTACCTCTATACTCATTTCTCCTGGGAGGGGGGTGGGCATCTGGGGGACCCCTTTTTAAAGGGGACTCCCAGATGCCACCATGAACCCCTCCCCAGGAAATCGCGGCCTCCACCTCCACCGCCCATCGGAGGTGGAGAAGAGCCCCTTGTCCTTGGATTGGACAAGGGCTCGGAGGGGGAGGGGAAAGCTTGGCTGCCCCTCCCCTCCCGAGACCCCCCAATCCATGGACCATGCGGGCTGGTATAGTCAGGGTGCGGAGCCCCACGCGGCCGGTGCTCCGCATTCTGGCTATCCCAGTCTGCATGGGGGACAAGGGGTTAAAGAGGTCTGGGAGGGGGGACCCCACGTCGTTTTTTTTTTATATTTCCCACACTCAGAACGAAGTAAGTAAAACTCTTCCCACTTGGGGGAATCTATGAAAATAAAACACTATTGTTACCTGTGCAAAAAAAACTGACATTTTCCGCATTAAAAAGACATTTTCGCCCTTGAAACTTAAAAATCGATTTTCTCAAAAACTATAAGGTCTTTTTGAAAAAAAAATTTTTCCTCTTATTCCCACTGATCCCCTTAATATACCCTGTGAATTTGGTGTTCCTAAATTTTAAGCAGGCTTTGCTATTAACCGTTAAAGTCGGCGGGTTTTTAAATGTATATATTTTTCCTTTGAAACTTTAACATCGATTTTCTCAAAAACTATAAGGTCTTTTTGAAAAAAAATTTTTTCCTCTTATTCCTTCTGATCTCCTTAATATATTCTCCAAATTTGAGGCTCTTAGCACTTAAGGGGGCTTTGCTATTAACCCTTAAAGTCGGCGGCTTTTTTATATTATACGGGAGCGTAATATTACGCGATTACGGCAGACTGTGTAATTTCAATGGGAGTTTACTGTCTTACGCGTAATTTGTTACGCGTAAAACGTAACCCTGCGATCTACGCGTAATTAATTACGCGTAATACCGTAACCTTACACGTAACGCTTACGGTGCATTTGTAGTGAATTACGATGCGTAATTACGCTAATGCGTAATTTCGGCCCAGCACTGGCGCTTAGGCTCTCTCACATTCAGTCATTGGTAGTAGGGTGAAGTGTTAACACAACAAAATTATATTTCTGCAAATGCCAAACTGAACAGGTGGGTTTTCAGGCTTGATTTAACCACTTGAGGACCTAGGGCTTTACCCCCCTTAAGGACCGGCCACTTTTTTTCCATTCAGACCACTGCAGCTTTCACGGTTTATTGCTCGCTCATACAACCTACCACCTAAATGAATTTTGGCTCCTTTTCTTGTCACTAATAAAGCTTTCTTTTGATGCTATTTGATTGCTCCTGCGATTTTTACTTTTTATTATATTCATCAAAAAAGACATGAATTTTGGCAAAAAAATGATTTTTTTAACTTTCTGTGCTGACAGTTTTCAAATAAAGTAAAATTTCTGTATACATGCAGCGCGAAAAATGTGGACAAACATGTTTTTGATAAAAAAAAAACCATTCAGTGTATATTTATTGGTTTGGGTAAAAGTTATAGCGTTTACAAACTATGGTGCCAAAAGTGAATTTTCCCATTTTCAAGCATCTCTGACTTTTCTGACCCCCTGTCATGTTTCATGAGGGGCTAGAATTCCAGGATAGTATAAATACCCCCCAAATGACCCCATTTTGGAAAGAAGACATCCCAAAGTATTCACTGAGAGGCATAGTGAGTTCATAGAAGATATTATTTTTTGTCACAAGTAAGCGGAAAATGACACTTTGTGAGGAAAAAAAAAAAAAAAAAAAGTTTCCATTTCTTCTAACTTGCGACAAAAAAAAATGAAATCTGCCACGGACTCACCATGCCCCTCTCTGAATACCTTGAAGGGTCTACTTTCCAAAATGGATCATTTGTGGGGTGTGTTTACTGTCCTGACATTTTGGGGGGTGCTAAATTGTAAGCACCCCTGTAAAGCCTAAAGGTGCTCATTGGACTTTGGACCCCTTAGCGCAGTTAGGCTGCAAAAAAGTGCCACACATGTGGTATTGCCGTACTCAGGAGAAGTAGTATAATGTGTTTTGGGGTGTATTTTTACACATACCCATGCTGGGTGGGAGAAATATCTCTGTAAATGACAATTTGTTAATTTTTTTTACACACAATTGTCCATTTACAGAGATATTTCTCCCACTCAGCATGGGTATGTGTAAAAATACACCACAAAACACATTATACTACTTCTCCTGAGTACGGCGATACCACATGTGTGGCACTTTTTTGCACCCTAACTGCGCTAAAGGGCCCAAAGTCCAATGAGTACCTTTAGGATTTCACAGGTCATTTTGAGAAATTTCGTTTCAAGACTACTCCTCACGGTTTAGGGCCCCTAAAATGCCAGGGCAGTATAGGAACCCCACAAATGACCCCATTTTAGAAAGAAGACACCCCAAGGTATTCCGTTAGTAGTATGGCGAGTTCATAGAAGATTTTATTTTTTGTCACAAGTTAGCGGAAAATGACACTTTGTGAAAAAACACAATTAAAATCAATTTCCGCTAACTTTTGACAAAAAATAAAATCTTCTATGAACTCACCATACTCCTAACGGAATACCTTGGGGTGTCTTCTTTCTAAAATGGGGTCATTTGTGGGGTTCCTATACTGCCCTGGCATTTTAGGGGCCCTAAACCGTGAGGAGTAGTCTTGAAACCAAATGTCGCAAAATGACCTGTGAAATCCTAAAGGTACTCATTGGACTTTGGGCCCTTTAGCGCAGTTAGGGTGCAAAAAAGTGCCACACATGTGGTATCGCCATACTCGGGAGAAGTAGTACAATGTGTTTTGGGGTGTATTTTTACACATACCCATGCTGGGTGGGAGAAATACCTCTGTAAATGGACAATTGTGTGTAAAAAAAATCAAAAGATTGTCATTTACAGAGGTATTTCTCCCACCCAGCATGGGTATGTGTAAAAATACACCCCAAAACACATTGTACTACTTCTCCCGAGTACGGCGATACCACATGTGTGGCACTTTTTTGCACCCTAACTGCACTAAGGGGCCCAAAGTCCAATGAGTACCTTTAGGATTTCACAGGTCATTTTTGTTTCAAGACTACTCCTCACGGTTTAGGGCCCCTAAAATGCCAGGGCAGTATAGGAACCCCACTAATGACCCCATTTTAGAAAGAAGACACCCCAAGGTATTCCGTTAGGAGTATGGTGAGTTCATAGAAGTTTTTATTTTTTTGTCACAAGTTAGCGGAAATTGATTTTAATAGTTTTTTTTCACAAAGTGTCATTTTCCGCTAACTTGTGACAAAAAATAAAATCTTCTATGAACTCACCATACTCCGTACGGAATACCTTTGGGTGTCTTCTTTCTAGAATGGGGTCATTTGTGGGGTTCCTATACTGCCCTGGCATTTTAGGGGCCCTAAACCGTGAGGAGTAGTCTTGAAACCAAATGTCGCAAAATGACCTGTGAAATCCTAAAGGTACTCATTGGACTTTGGGCCCCTTAGCGTACTTAGGGTGTAAAAAAGTGCCACACATGTGGTACCGCTGTACTCAGGAGAAGTAGTATAATGCGTTTTGGGGTGTATTTTTACACATACCCATGCTAAGTGGGAGAAATATCTCTGTAAATGACAATTGTTTGATTTTTTTACACACAATTGTCCATTTACATAGAAATTTCTCCCACCCAGCATGGGTATGTGTAAAAATACACCCCAAAACACATTATACTACTTTTCCTGAGTACGGCGGTACCACATGTGTGACACTTTTTTGCAGCCTAGGTGCGCTAAGGGGCCCAACGTCCTATTCACAGGTCATTTTGAAGCATTTGTTTTCTAGACTACTCCTCGCGGTTTAGGGCCCCTAAAATGCCAGGGCAGTATAGGAACCCCACAAGTGACCCCATTTTAGAAAGAAGACACCCCAAGGTATTCCGTTAGGTGTATGGCGAGTTCATAGAAGATTTTATTTTTTGTCACAAGTTAGTGAAAAATGACACTTTGTGAAAAAAAAACAATAAAAATTAATTTCCGCTAACTTTTGACAAAAAATTAAATCTTCTATGAACTCGTCATACACCTAACATAATACCTTGGGGTGTCTTTTTTTTCTAAAATGGGGTCACTTGTGGGGTTCCTATACCGCCCTGGCATTTTACAGGCCCAAAACCGTGAGTAGTCTGGAAACCAAATGTCTCAAAATGACTGTTCAGGGGTATAAGCATCTGCAAATTTTGATGACAGGTGGTCTATGAGGGGGCGAATTTTGTGGAACCGGTCATAAGCAGGGTGGCCTTTTAGATGACAGGTTGTATTAGGCCTGATCTGATGGATAGGAGTGCTAGGGGGGTGACAGGAGGTGATTGATGGGTGTCTCAGGGGGTGGTTAGAGGGGAAAATAGATGCAATCCATGCACTGGGGAGGTGATCGGAAGGGGGTCTGAGGGTTTGGCCGAGTGATCAGGAGCCCACACGGGGCAAATTGGGGCCTGATCTGATGGGTAGGTGTGCTAGGGGGTGACAGGAGGTGATTGATGGGTGTCTCAAGGTGTGATTAGAGGGGGGAATGGATGCAAGCAATGCACTGGCGAGGTGATCAGGGCTGGGGTCTGAGGGCATTCTGAGGGTGTGGGCGGGTGATTGAGTGCCCTAGGGGCAGATAGGGGTCTAATCTGATAGGTAGCAGTGACAGGGGGTGATTGATGGGTAATTAGTGGGTGTTTAGGGTAGAGAATAGATGGAAACACTGCGCTTGGGTGGTGATCTGATGTCGGATCTGCGGGCGATCTATTGGTGTGGGTGGGTGATCAGTTTGCCCGCAAGGGGCAGGTTAGGGGCTGATTGATGGGTGGCAGTGACAGGGGGTGATTGATGGGTGGCAGTGACAGGGGGTGATTGATGGGTGGCAGTGACAGGGGGTGATTGATGGGTGATTGATAGGTGATTGACAGGTAATCAGTGGGTTATTACAGGGGAGAACAGATGTAAATATTGCACTGGCGAATTGATAAGGGGGGGTCTGAGGGCAATCTGAGCGTGTAGGCGGGCGATTGGGTGCCCGCAAGGGGCAGATTAGGGTCTGATCTGATAGGTAACAGTGACAGGTGGTGATAGGGAGTGATTGATGGGTAATTAGTGGGTGTTTAGAGGAGAGAATAGATGGAAACACTGCGCTTGGGTGGTGATCTGATGTCGGATCTGCGGGCGATCTATTGGTGTGGGTGGGTGATCAGATTGCCCGCAAGGGGCAGGTTAGGGGCTGATTGTTGGGTGGCAGTGACAGGGGGTGATTGATGGGTGATAGGTGATTGGCAGGTGATTGACAGGTGATCAGTGGGTTATTACAGGGAAGGACAGATGTAATTAATGCACTGGCGAATTGATAAGGGGGGGGGGGTCTGAGGGCAATCTGAGCGTGTGGGCGGGTGATTGGGTGCCCGCAAGGGGCAGATTAGGGTCTGATCTGATAGGTAACAGTGACAGGTGGTGATAGGGGGTGATTGATGGGTAATTAGTGGGTGTTTAGAGAAGATAACAGATGTAAACGATACATTTGGGAGGTAATCTGACGGCGGGTTTGCGGGCGATCTAATGGTGTGGGTGGGTGATCAGATTGCCCGCAAGGGGCAGGTTAGGGGCTGATTGATGGGTGGCAGTGACAGGGGGTGATTGATGGGTGATAGGTGATTGGCAGGTGATTGACAGGTGATCAGTGGGTTATTACAGGGAAGAACAGATGTAATTAATGCACTGGTGAATTGATAAGGGGGGGTCAGAGGGCAATCTGAGCGTGTGGGCGGGTGATTGGGTGCCCGCAAGGGGCAGATTAGGGTCTGATCTGATAGGTAAAAGTGACAAGTGGTGATAGGGGGTGATTGATGGGTGATTGATGGGTAATTAGTGGGTGTTTAGAGGAGAGAATAGATGTAAACAATGGATTTGGGAGGTGATCTGATGTCGGATCTGTGGGCGATCTATTGGTGTGGGGGGGTGATCAGATTGCCCGCAAGGGGCAGGTTAGGGGCTGATTGATGGGTGGCAGTGACAGGGGGTGATTGACGGGTGATTGATGGGTGATTGACGGGTGATTGACAGGTGATTGACAGGTGATTGACAGGTGATCAGGGGGATAGATGCATACAGTAAACAGGGGGGGGTGGTCTGGGGGGGGGGTCTGGGGAGAATCTGAGGGGTGGGGGGTGATCAGGAGGGGGCAGGGAGCAGGGGGGGGGGATAAAAAAAAAATAGCGTTGACAGATAGTGACAGGGAGTGATTGATGGGTGATTAGGGGGGTGATTGGGTGCAAACAGGGGTCTGGGGGGTGGGCAGGGGGGGGGGTCTGATGGGTGCTGTGGGCGATCTGGGGCAGGGGGGGGAGAAATCAGTGTGCTTGGGTGCAGACTAGGGTGGCTGCAGCCTGCCCTGGTGGTCCCTCGGACACTGGGACCACCAGGGCAGGAGGCAGCATGTATAATACACTTTGTAAACATTACAAAGTGTATTATACACTTTGTATGCGGCGATCGCGGGGTTAACATCCCGCCGGCGCTTCCGTATAGCCGGCGGGATGTTGCGGCGAGCGAACGGTGACAGGCGCCGGCGGAGGATCGCGTCACGGATGACGCGATCGCTCCGCCCATGCCCTTAAATGGACCGCCGCCTCTGTGGGTGAGGCCGTCCTGCAGGGCTCCACTTCCCCGCCGCCCCTGTGTAGTGGGCGGTCGGGAAGTGGTTAAACATGTCCAGAGATGGAGCTGTTCTGATCTGCCGAGGTAAGGAGTTCCATAATGTAGGAGCAGCATGACAGAGGGCTCTGGGACCAAACGTTTTCAGGTTGACTCTGGGTATGACAAGATTATTGGAGCTTGTGGATCTGAGATTGCAGGGAGTGCTACGCAGCTGAAGGTGTGCCTTCATTACATACCACATGTATTTAGAAGTTTTGTATTATGTTACATATATTTAAAAGATGTTTCTTGTACCACACAATTATTTATTTGCTGCCCAGTATGAATGGAGCACATACATAATAAAAAAAAAAAAAATTAGAGTGATCCACTGTAAGCAAAGCTGGTGTTTGGGGAAGGGTAAACAGTAGTTCTTTAAGGCATATGGGCTCCCTTCATGTCTTTGCTTGGAGCTAGGCAAAGAATGTGTTCAGGTGGTGTATCTACTGTTGATGAATAGGAATAATGAAGAATAAGAGGATTCTGAAGTCTTATAGGAAGCTCCTTATGAAGTAAGCATCGCATTTGATCTTACAAAGATAACACAGGAGACAGCCTGATGGGAAACATCTGGATTTTGGAATGTTATCAGCAAACCCTTGGGCTTGCATAATAAAGAAAGATCTGAACCATGTAACTGTGCCATTAAGTATTCCGCAGTGAATTCCACCATGTTTAACATTATCTGCATTATCCGCATAGACACTATAAATATATTATTCAGTTTACAGGAAGAGACAGACAAATCTGGGCTGTAAGAGGTGACTTTCTGTGCAAGATTAATAAAGGAAACCAAGAAATTCTCTTGTGTTTCTTGTTAGAAGATTGGAATGTAGGAAAGTTTGTGTATGTTTGTTCTCTGTGTAAAATAAACCTGCAGGAACACATCCAACTTTCCTGGCAGATGTTGTTGTTTAGAATTTGTTTGCCCTTTTCGGTTCTATGCCATTCATGCACGTGTCACGTACTGTACATGACTTCTTGACTTTGGAGGGATGCCTGAATTTCAAATATTGTAAGACCTAAAGTAAAGCAGCTACTTTTACACACTAAAATTTGACAATGTATTTATTTTTACAATAGTCTGACTGCACTTTTTCTCATGTTACTCATTTTTGAGAGATGGGGACTTAGAATAGGAATAGAGACTGGAGGGCTACACTTAAGGTGCATACACATGTCCAATAAGTCTTACAGTTGTAATGGGTGCAATACGGGGGGAACAAGTGCTACAAAGAACACATCTCTCAGCTGTAACTGAGTGACGCTTAGGGCCATGTCCAGTTTCAAAACTAGCCAGTGATAAGTGCTGACAAGTTCTTAAATTAGGGAATGGGAGCATAGCCTAATCCAATTAAATGTAACACCCCCCCCCCCCCCCCCCAGTGGTAAAATGCTTGCTTGGATGATATTATCGCCCAGCGAGTTCTTTACATTTTGCATGCTGCAAAGAGCAGGTCAAAACCAACTAATGCATGTGTTGCATCGCTGCATCTGGATCTCCTTTAATAAGGAGACCTCCAGAGCTCCCCTCTGCCCCTCGCTACAAGTCCCAACACTGTAATTCTTGCAGAGCCCCGGAAAAGCATCTTTGAAGCTCCCACCGCGGCTCCCCATTTGTCCACTGCCTGTCTGGACTAGCGGTGAGGGGTGGCGGGTGTTCAGCTGCGCTGAAAGGTAAATTGACAGGGGTGTCCAACTCAGCTACAGGAGGCTTCGGCGATGTGCGGCGGCCTGATGGGGAGCTCTGGGGGTCTTCTTATAAAAGGAAACTCCTAGATGCAGGGGTGGAAGATGGTGGCAGATGTTCAGTGGGTGCACCTGCATCTCAGGGGAGCGAGGGAGCAGTGCCGTGAAGGACAACGCCACAGCGTTAAACCTCATTCCCTATCACCAGGGATATGGGAGCATCGCCCAGGCTTTCGCCTGAGTAATGCTCCCTAATGAGCAGCCATCGCATGAAGGAAACAGGCAATAGGATTTGCCCGTAATCTTAATGCGATGGCAAGATGATAAGTAGCTTGCATCTGCAAGCTACTTATCACCTTGAATAGGATATGGCCCTTACTGTTCAATGGTGAGGGATGAACGGGATGTCACATGACAGAGTGGCTTTTGGCGGGTTGGGTATGCTCAAGAATAATGTGCTTGTTTGTTATGTCACTGTGAGATCTGGCATAACAGATCTCAAAGTCCCATTATGGGAGACCTGTACAAAGGCTAGATGCTTGACAAAAAACAAACAACTAAAAAACCAAGAGCCAATAAGGTGTAGTAGATGGTTGTATTTTGATATAGGTTTAGTGAATGTATACTCACAAGCACAGGTCGCTTGTAAGTGATAAAATATAATGCAGGTGGGGAGAGTATACCCAACCACACTTGGGTTGAAAGTCATTCTCTGGATTGGTTGGGTAGAGAAACAACCCTCCACGCCTTGATAAAGGAGAACCCTGCGAAGCCCCCGAAACAATTGTCGGCTATTACTTTGTGGATACAGATGGCTAAATAAAAGAGCGTGATTCCAGAAAACCTCGGTGTGCTGATAGATTGGAGGAGTACTTTGCTTGGTGTTCAGGGCTGCCATACACAACGCTTGCATTCATATTTTACCTGTCCGCCGCTGTGTCCACATTTTTTTTCCTCACTGGTGCCCCATGTGGTCACCCGGGTATTGGCAACCACATTTGGGGGGACCACATTTGATTCCAGAAAACTCGGTGAGCTGATATATTGGAGGAGTACTTTGCATGTGACATTTGCCTAGGTCACAATATCAGGCACCCGACTCCATACAGAGGTGTGCCCACCCAGGGCTTGAAATCGAATGACCACCAAGCGATCTGCCCAGATGATCAACTCACCCAACAGACTAATTCTTTGAAGACAGCACTCCCGGGCCCATCATGATGTGATATCACGCATGCGCCGCTCTGTGCCCCCCCCCCCCCCGCATTGCGACTGCATAGCTGACATGCATCAGTATCGACCAGCCCAGTGATATCACTTAAGGAGATTGGCGCCAGGTGACACAAGTCAAAGGTGTGTCCGCACCTTTATGGAAGAAGAATTCCTGTTCTACATTCAGCCCACTTGAATGAAAGGCTCGCAATTGTGTAAACAGATCACACTTTCAAAAGGTACAATATAATGGATGTTTTCCCTTCCATAGTTCAAAAAAGGCTCTACAAGAATGTTTTCTTTATTCTCTTTGTATAGCACAAGGTTCAAAGGCTCTGCTGGACACTAGATTATAACTGCTGTGACAACTGTGTGTTTATTTTGGACATTTCTATTGTTGCTTATACTCAATTATTCTAGAATTTAGATGCACCACTCACACATTACAAAGCTGTTTTGCTTGGCTAAAGTTCACATAGTGATCAGGAAAAATATAAACACATTAAAATATAAAAACAAGCATCGTGTCATAGTTCAAAAGCCCAAGCATGTGAAAATGAAGCCAGTGTATCCCAGTGAAAAACATGTATTTTTATAGTGGTCTGCATGCGGAAATAAGAGCTTACAATTTAAAGAAATTTTTTTTTATGATTACAAACTAATAAACTGCTGCTTGTTATTTTTAATAATTTATCTTAAAAATTGTATCTATACATTTTTATTGAAAAAGCAGACATATTACTTAGTTTGCAAAGTCTAATTGGTTATCTGATCACAGACGGAGCTCTATGAACAACATTTATAATAAAAGCTTATTTTTATGAAGCGCTTTTCTGCTATGAACATTCAGTGGGCCACCCTGGTAGGCATTCAGGCCATTAAGGAGTCTTCCACAAGGACTCCTTACTCGTTGGGTAATGGTTCCAGCCAGCATTCAAACCCTAGTCTCTTATGTCAAAAGTGGTGCCCTTAAACAGTCTACCACTTCACTGGCTGGGTAGAGTGGTGGCATAGAATAAGTACTCTGGCCTTGCAACACTGGGGTAAGGGATAATATATGCATGAAGTTTTTTTCTTTCCTAAAAGCAAACCTGTAAGGTTGAAAATGAAAAACAGAGGCGCTTACTTCCAGAGGCTTCCTCCATCTTCCTTCACTTTGCCGTTCCAGCGATGTGTCCTCCCGATGCTTGCCGCACTGTGCTAAATATAGTAGCCAACTCCCCACCCCCACCCACTAAGGTGGGCAAAGAGTGGCACAACAATGTGGAAGGGGAGGAGCAGAGCTGTCCACTACATCCACGTCAAGCTTTGTTCCGCCATGCAGATGGTCAGATTTGTAAGAGCTTGACACAATACTTGAACGATACTTCCCTATACTAATGCCAATCAGGTAAGTGATTACACTGACTGTATGAAATACCTTACTCCTGGCTGTGTGTATTTTTATTAATTTATTCTCACTACAGAGTACCTTCAAACTAAGAGATTTCAAGAGTAGAAAGATTTCTATTTCACTGCAATCACTCATTAAGTTGTAATTGATTTGAATGTTGTTTGCATTGTGCTGGCTCTCAAAGTAATGTCCTACTTGTTCAGTCCAGAGCACATGGTCCCTGGATCATCTCTACAGGTGATTGTTTGTAAGTTGAATTTGTAAGTAGTCCTGGCCCTTATTCAAATCCTTTTTTTCTTTTAAGTTGTTTCACCTTATTTATAAAATGCATTTTAAGCTAGCAAGAACATGGTCAGAATAATTTTGACAGTACGTTTTCACCTACTTTTTAATACTGTTTGAGTTACAGAGTGCGGAAAAGTTATTTTAAGCAGAAGATTAAAAATGATCTCCAAGGAGAATACTTAGAGGAAAAAGGAATTGAATAAAGGTCCTAGTGTTAAAACATAGTGAAACGTGTATATATAACTTGATTTCAGACAACTCTGGATTTGGACATATAGTATAAACTATGTAGTTGGACATATAGTATAAACTGTGTTTTTTGGTTGTTTTCAATGTCCTTTTAAAGTGTTTATACAATACTGTGACAATTAACAACAAAAATATGTAATAAAGAAACAATATTGAATATTTAGTACAAGAAAAAGTCTTTGTAAGTATGTGGCATCACACATGCGCCACACATGCAATACGCTGGCACGTGGGGTGCCAATGAGCAGGCAATATATTGATGTATGGGCACCGAGGGAGGTTCATGTACATTTGAGGGGATGCGGCCCGGTGGGGCAACGAGGTGGCGTCACTAGGCTGTTTGCCTAAAGATTTCATACTAAAATTAATTGGGAATTGGCCTGCGATTTATGGCAGCCAAAAGATCTCTCTCCCATCAGAGAGAAAACTGTCTCTTGTTTGATCAGCCGTCAAAATCGCTTGGATGTATGGCCACCTTTATGCCCCTGCTTTTCAGTTGGCCAGCAATGAAACTTGATTACAGAAAGTCAAGCTGAGGCTCGAAAAAATGGGGTTGTTCAAAAGATGTGGCTTCTTTGATTCAGTGTAAATAAACTTCTGCCTTTTAATTTTGAACTGTCTTTAATTAGCAGCTGAGCAGAGAACAGGTTAAACCTCCAAGAGCATCCTACACATCCTTGTCTGTTCCCTTCATGTATTTCCATACAGCCACCCACCCACTGGCAGCAAACACTGGAGGCCCAAAGGCTTGATTTTCCATTCAGATCTCACACCAGATAGACCGCTGTCAGACAATGAAAGATACAAATTACTTGTTCACAAATGGCTGACCACAGCACTGCAAAAACATCTGGGAATTTGAAGAACTGCCGCCCCCTGAATATTCACAATACAGTTTATCACTAATGAATTGAGCAAATAAACTTTCCCTTGTACAATGAATTTCTAATATTTGCAGTTCTGAACTTACAATACCACCAAGGTTTAACAATTAATCCGATCAGCCTGTTTAGGCAAGTAAAATAAATATACTCTGCCTAAAGTAAAGAATTCCAAATGTCAACATTTACGTTTTATAAAGGGTACGTGATTATTATTGTTATTATACGTTTGCATCGCTCTGACACTTCCCACGTTTGTTTTCAGTATGCATGAATACTTCAGGTCATTAACTGTTTCTCAAAAGCTCACAATCTAATGTCCCAGTACTTATGGCACTTATGGAACTAACGTGGTGTATATTGCACAATTAGCCCAACCTGCCTGGCCTAGGTAATGTGTCACTTTACGCTGCTTTCATAGAGAGCATTACACTAGCAATGCAACTAACGCTTTACCTAGGGAACGCAGGTTGTGCCGATTGCGCCATGAATACTACATCAGTGGTGGCATAGCTGTCACATAATGACGCCTTTGCTTTGTATTTGTGACAATCTACTTGTATTTGTGGCTGTTTTATGAGTGTCTGCTATGATTCTCATCTTGCCCAAACCTGTAAAAAGTCACACTTTGTTTGGCTGAAATGGCTGACATTGGCTGTTTCAGCTCACTTTCTGCCCCCCCATGATATCATTGATTATCAGAACAAGAGACCAGGGCTCTATCATTAAATTGTGTATAACCACAATCTTGCCACTGAAACAGCATAACAGGGAGGGGTTATTGAGCAATGTGAAATCACTTCCAGATACATATTTCCCAGGGCATTTATCAATATGCCTTCAATACAGTCTAAAATAATAATTTTCAGGCCAAACGCTGTGTGTATTTCTGGCCCACACACGCTTCCTGCTGCCGCCCTGCTCTGTTTGGCCATGATGCTGTGTCTGTCCTTCTCCCACATGGCCCCTCCTGCCCCACTGTAATTCGCCACAGCATTTATTGGATGGCGCACGCGAGTGACGCAACAGCCAGCAGGGATGAAGCAGGATGGCACGCACTCCTGCCCCGTGCAGCGTATTGTATGTCACCATTGATAGTTCATCAATATTCTATTAATTTTACTCACAGATGTTTTCTCATCTTATCTACAAAACACTGTTTCCGAACCTACCGAGATAAAAAGTAAGGGATGTATTAATGAATTTAAGTTAATTTAGAACCATTTCTTTTGAGAAAATTTTAAGGGTTGAAAGCTATTTTAGAAACAAATATGTCTCCTGTGAGGAATTTCAGAAGAAAAGCTTAGCCTGTATCAGGCTCTAGCTCTCTCTCCCTCCCTCCTCTCTTCCCTTTCTCCCCCCCCCCCCCCCCCCCGTGCATTACACTGAACAGGACGGCTATCCGTCCTGTTCTGCCTCTCATAGGCATCAGCCTATGAGAGGACAGCGATCCCCGGCCAATCAGAGATCTCGTACAGCGCTGTGGAAGACCGCAGCTCTGTACGCTTGTAAACAAAGGGGATTTCTTTCCCCTTTTGTTTACAAGCAGCCTGCTAGCCGTGATCAGCAGCTAGCAGGCTATTCACGGAACTCCGCTCCGTGAACGGGCAGGGAACGATCGTGCATGCGTGCGGCCTTTCCCTGGGAAATTGCAGCCCCAGGACTTGACGTCAATTGGCGTGAGGCGGTCTTCAAGTAGTTAAAGTGTATTCGAAGTTAGTAGAATAAATTAGTACGGGATATCAACTTGCATATTCCTCTCTCCGTCTCACCTTACAAATATGCAAAATTTTACACCAAAAAGATCTAAGGGAGCCAGAACATATTCCTAATATTGGTCAATTTATTGCATATGTCCAGTAAACTGGACATATGCAATAAATTGACCAATATTAGGAATAGGTTCTGGCTTTACTGGACATATGCAATAAATTGACCAATATTAGGAATAGGTTCTGGCTCCCTTAGATATTTTTGGTGTATTCGAAGTTAACTAATCGGGCATATCACAGTGATGACTGGTCTCACATATCATCCAATCCTGCAGAATCCGCACTTCCATTTTCAGACTATAAGGGGGCAGTCACCCCTGCACACCCTGATTTACCCAGCTTGATAGCTTTTGGATCATATCGAGCACAACAGAAGTGCAGAAAGTTTAAAAAAAGAATGTGGGGCACAAGTACACTTACCCCGACCATCTTCCGAATGCTTGTTGTCTTGTTGTCTGAGTCCCCTCTTCCCCCCACCCCTAGGGTGTTCATCCAGTACGTGAATGAGCAATTCTGAATGACTCACGTGTGAGTTCCAAACTGCACACGCCCAATTAAAGAAAACACTTGTGCACATCATCTTTCTTTTGTGAACGTGCACAGTTCAGAATCATGCACACTCAGATTAATCTTAAAGGGACAGAAATGGGGAACAGGAGGGACCCTGACTACAGCGAGCAGTCAGAAGATGTTCAGTAGCAGGTAATCTAGCTAGCCCACCAATTTATTCAAATTTTTTCCCCACTTCAGGAAACTTTCATATTTTCTTCACATCAGTCTGGCATGACATGCTATTGCCAACCTGTCACTCAAATCCCTACTGACTGTATATTAGCCTACCTCCCAATGTAATTTTTCCTTCGGGAAAATAACCCCATTCCTAAACTCCTGCCAAAAAGCAACCATCTTTCATAAATATAGCATCCACTTCTGTAAGTATCTAACAATCATTTTTCAGAATGTACAGCTGTCAGTTTGCTTTGCACTCAGAAGCTCCTTGCTATAAATTATCCTTGTTGCCCACAGTCAGAGATAAAACACCAATCTCTAGGCAGCCCAAAATCTCAGTGCAACTCAAAACGAACATTAATAAGACTCCCAGTCAGGGACATTGCTAGGATCCTAAGAGATCCGGGGCACTTTTGGGCACTCCAGCCGAAAATGGGTGTGGCCATGCACCATAATGGGGGTCTTATCATGGGTGGAGCCAAATTTACATGATCTTAACAGCGGTCTAAGTAGCATGCTGGGTGCTGTGTGGTGCCATGTTGGGTGCAGTGGCTCTATGCTGGGTGCTTTGGTGCCTCTATGGGGCATACTGTGTGCTGTGGTGCTTCTATGGGGCATGCTGGGTGTTGTAGTGACATGCTGAAAGCTGTGGATTCTTCATAGGGAGCATCCATAGTTGTGTGTCCTCACTGTTCTTTCCCTCGGACCCCCTCCCCCCCCCCCTTCCCAGAAGAGTAGCACTGGAGAAACTACTCATCTCCTCCATCTACTCTCCAAGTCTGGAGAGATCCTCTGTAGCTGGCGATTCGCCCTCTAGCATCCGAGAATAAGGTGCTGGGAGCTCTAATGTCTGATTACTTTCCAGACACTAAGTGGAGAAGCCCAGCAGAGATGTCTGCAGAACCTGGAGACCAAGTGGCCAGAGATAAGTACTGCTGCCCACTGCCTGGGGGACATCCAGGACACCCAAGAATAGATCCGGGGCATGTGCCACTGATCTTTGGGGCTAGCAATGCCCCTGCTCCCAGTAGCAATGCCCCTGCTCCCAGTAGTAAAAATGAGTTCCTTCTTGAGATGTACAATAATGTGACTAATCTATTGGAGCAGAGAGGAAATTTTGCCTGCAGTTATGTTTTAAATATTGTTACCCCTGTAACTTTGCTATTTTTTTTTTTTTATTCTGCTTTGAACTTTCCCCACATTTTAGAGCTCCAACACATTTTCACATGAAGTCTTGAGAATATCACACCAGTAATGCAATCTAAGGATGCAATTACAAACTACAGAGAAAGGATTATCAGACATAAGACATACAAGGCATCTTGAGAAGAAAACGAGAGGATTACAGGGACACCAGCAATCATATTCTAGTACGTAAATTCAACCAGTGTGCTTAATTACAGTGCTGAAGTAAACTGAACATAATCCACAGGAAGACAAATTAATCAGAGCTGGATTTCATCTCTTCCCTGCCTAAGGTCTCAACGCATGGTATGGGTCTCGGGGGGAACTGATGCTGGGTCTAGGGTACCTGAAGTTTTTACAGTCAAAAAGTAGGTTTTGAAATAAAAAAAAAAACATAATATACAAATAAACAAAAGTGAATAGGAATGTTCAGATAATTAAAATTATAAGTAACCAAAAACCCCTAAAATATAGATCCTGTCTATCATGGTCCCCTGGTTTCATCAGGCTCCCCTGCTATGCACATCGCTGCCAACCATTCGTGGCACACACGGGGTACGGCCGTCGCCGCAACCACGTGGCACGCGCGTGTTGCGGCGACGGTTCGCCCGTGTGTATGACGCGCGCGCCCCGAACCGTCGCCCGTCGGAGCTGTCGCCAGGCGATTGACATGTTCAATCGCCGGCTACAGCTGTAGCCGCAACCTCGCCGGAACTGTCGCTAGTCCCGCATGTGTATGCGGGCTAGCGACAGCTACCCACACACAGCACACGGAGCTTCCGGTGGGGGGGGAGGAACCTCGGCGACAGCTTACGCCGCATCGCTAATCCCTCTGCTGCCATGTGGATGCAGAGGGACTTGGCGACGAGCTGTCGCCGAGCTGTCGCGCACACGCTCCCGTGTGCTAGCGACATCTACAATTTTCCCCCCGTGAGTACTTAGCTTAGACTGGAATGACCGGTGCAGGAGCTCTCTTCCTTCGGCACATGCTCCGTCCCACTCTGTGCTCCCTGCATCTCAGCACTCCTGCCCAGCTGTGTACATCAGCTACAACCAGGAATGTTCAGGGCACTAATAATGCAAAAAATGTTTTTTGTTTTTTTAAATAATGATATAATAATATGCATTATGTGAAAGAGAACTAAAACCAGTAACATAAGTACATTGCATAATTCGTCAAAGCCTAATTTAAGCACGCATGAATGAACATACTTATACTTTAAGGCTGAATAAGGGAGTGTAGTCCAATGTAGCAGTGAGTTAAAGTTAGTTAGCACCAGATGTAATTTATTTACACACTGGCTTCTTTTAGCCAATAATATCTGTCCATTTTAGCCAGATGTGATCAGTACTACATACCACATATATTCTACCTACCTCTAGGGCTTGGCAGGCTCTCATCCTCTTCATATCTCCCAGCTTTGTAGTAGGTGACACCTCTTATGACTACAGGCTGTTGCAGTGCCGGGGATCGGGGTCTCGGCGTTGGCTGAGATGAAGCTGGTTTGGCTTTGCTGTTGTCTTTTTTGGGTTTCTCTGTTTTCTGTGCTTTTTCCTTTGTGACTTTAGGTGGTGTTTTTTCACCAGAGTTCTTCTTGCCATTTACATACTTCGCATCCTTTGCTCCAGCTGTGTCCTGCAGGAGTTCAGAGCAATGTGTAAAACAAAAGATTATCTGTGAGGGGTTGCTAGGGAGTATTGTATTTTGCATCATAACTTTGAATCTCTACTTAACCGTAGTAATGTTCTTAACATACACTTACCAAAATGTTTAACAACCTGAGTATAGCTACATATTATACAGGAAAAGCTCAAAAAATTAGAATATTGTGCAAATGTCCATCTATTTCAGTAGTTCGACTTAAAAGGTGAAACTAATATCTGAAATAGGCACCCTTTGCAGGTGTTTTGGATTAATTAGCTGATTAGAGTCTGACACTTTGAGCCTAGAATATTGAACATTTTCACAATATTCTAATGGTCTGAAATTATGATTTGGGGGTTTTCATAAACTGTAAGCCATAATCATCAAAATTATAACAAACAAAGACTTAAATATCTCCCTTTGCATATAGTGAGTCTATTTCACATGTTAGTTTCACCTTTTAAGTTGAATTACTAAAATAAATGCATTCTATTATAATTTTTCGAGTTTCATATGTATACCTGTGGCCCAATATAAAGCCAGTGGTGCTCTGCAGTTTTCTGTACAATTTGTTGTTATTGCATTCACTACTGGCACAGTCGTACTGCTAAAACCTCATAGCGTTTAAAAAAAACAAAGTTATCAAAGCAATCTTATACATAATTTTGTAGCTGTATATTCGTCAGGTATTAAAGCAATAAAAAATGATTGTGTTATTGGAAGCTTTATTGAAACCAAACATCCTGAGGATGTAATGAGGTGCACATGGCACATAGAGTCTGCTCTTTTCTCCGTAAGGGCCTCTAAAAGTTTGCTTACTGTTAGGAGTTTGCCAAGTACAACCTTGCCTTGCCAAAACTGAAGATATCTGCATGTTTTACCATTTAAAGAAGCAAACTGTAACACCCATAATGGGAAAGTGATTGAATATGCAAATCATAATTTCAGAAAAGCAGGTATAGATTCAGAACGGCTAGTCTATAGAAAATCTATAGCTTATTAATTTTACAGAGCAGTGTATTTCAATTGGCAGAGGATTAGTTCATATTATTGGCTTAGTCAATGGAAGGTATGGATTGATATGGCTGTAAGCGAAGGAGTCCGCCAGGAGAAAAGCGCAATATAAATGTTCTGTGTTTGTTGTTTTGTTTGTTTGTTATGAGAATTGATTACTGTACTACCCCACACTGTGGACAAAAGTGATTGGCAAATCTCAAGTCCCTACTGATTGTCTCCTCCACCTCTCCTCCCACTCCTCTGATGCTGCCCCCCGTGTCAATTCCTCCACTGTCTACCAATCACCCAAAGGATCCATGTCCAACTCCTATCACTATCATTCAAAGCTTTACATAGGCTATCCCTTCCAGACATCTCCTTATTAATGTCCAGATATCACCCCTGCTGGAACCTTCGCTCCTACTAAGAGACCCTCTTGTTGTCCAGCTTGATTATCTACTCTAAATCTCGCATCCAGGACTTCTCACGAGTGTCACCTCTCCTTTGGAACTCTCTACCACAGCCTATTCATCATGCTCCAAGCCTGAACATTTTTAAATGTATCCTCAAAACACACCTTTTCAGGCAAGCTTATTATTTTCTATAGCTAAAACTTAAAGCTCACTACCTCGTCTAGTAACTCTGCTAACCCTTTTGTTTACTCCCCCAGTGTCTCAACCCCACTACCCTCTAGATTGTAAGCTCGCAAAGCCAGGGACCTCCCCCTTTTGTTTTCTGTTGCTGTGCAACTTATCAAATGATTATCTATCAGTATTGGTGATGTTATTCAAACTACACATCAGTTGAATGTATTGGGACTTGTGTCACTGGTTGTACTGCTTGTACAGTATGTTGAGCTGCTCATATATCTATGCTCCCCATTGTTGTATGTTTTGCACGTTGTACAAGAATATGCTGGCGCTCTATAAATAAAATAAAAAAATGTTTTACAGGGTGCCCATTTATATAACAGGGAAGCAGAACCTCTAGGGAAGACATGGTGTTGCTATACAAAGCGTAGCATGACAGTTTCCTGTGTGAGTGGAAATGTCTCATTTGGATTAATTGGGCATCTGTATAAAAATTCAAAGAGTGTCACAAGTTTTTAAAAATGAAATTCCACCTTTGTTAGTAAAAATTCTATGACATGTATTGGTGACACAGAAGTTATTTCATAATTTAAGTACGGTATTTAAAATGATTAATAATAATAATGCTAACGTTGTATAGTGCTTTTCTCGGTTGAACTCAATGCGCTTGAGAGCAGCAGTCACTAAGGGTGTGCTCAATAGGTCACCCTGCAGTGTTAGGGAGTCTTACCCAAGGACTCTTTACTAAGTAGGTACAGGACTCGAACCATAGTCTCCTATGTCAGAGACGGTGCCCTTAAGGAGTGCACTATCCATTATTAAACGTTATCTTTCCATTTCACTTTGTAGCCAGAAAAACATATCTAAAAGGTTTTGGACTCTCAAATAGGAATATTTTAAAACATGAAATATTTGATTCTAATGCTCTGAGTAAAATACAGACTGCCCAATAACATTCCTCTTCCTGCATGTGTAATTAGAAGTACACAGCAGACTACATTACAACTCTGGAGGGGTATCATCGGTACTAATTAAAGAATACTGACTTTGCTGCCAGGAAGGCAGAGCTATGGCTGTGGCTATCTCAGCAGATACAGTTAAGGTAACAAATATGAAATACAGTTTGAAACATCCCTTGTGATGTATAGATCTGTACTTGGGGGCAAGTGAAGTGACTTCCTCGGGCGGCAGAAGTCTGGGGGCAGCACCAGGCAGAAAGAGGATGTGAAGAGAGTGTCTGGCCAACCCATACTGGGGGCAACTGTACCTGGCTAACATATACTAGGGGCAGCTGTAACTAGCTACCACTACTGGGGCCACCTATATCTGGCTACCTACCTATACTTAGGGTGTTTATTGGGGGTCTCACCGCAGCTATAACATGTGGTGCAAATTGTCAGGTGCTGTGCGCTCATTCCAATTGAGGTGGGTGGGTGGGGGGGGGGGGGGCGGCCATCCTCACAAGTTTGCCTCAGGCAGAAAAAAGTCTAGAACCGGCCCTGCTTGGAGGGGGGGCGGGGAGGGTAAACTTTCTATTTTCACCAGCAAGAGTGGAATATCAATTTTTTCAAGATATACAGTAATTCAGGAGCATATAGACCGGAATAATCACATTTATGAGGGTATATTAAATATCCCGTTAAGACAGTGAAAATGTTTTGGGATTTTGCTGTTCCTTAAGGACATTTGAGGAAGGACAGAAGCTCAATAATTCTGCTCTGCTTGTACTGTCATATTTAAAATAAATGCAACAATCTCATAAATTAGGTGCCCCTAAATTTTTCTTATCACTGGCCAATGCCATCCCCACAATGACAACAGAAACTGTAAGTTTAAATACAGAGATCCTCTAACCCCATTATGGTGTACTATCGGTCCTGGTTCTGTGTTTGTCCGCATGCTAGTGTTATCACATCTTCTGTTAGGTCCAGAGATGCATCTAAAATGAATAGGGACCCTAGAAAAACTCTGATGGGGTCTGCCTCTGCTTATGGCTTCCCCCTCTCCCGGTATAGCCATGTGCTCTTGCTGAGCCACTTCCACTTCATACCCCCCTCCCCCAAGTATTGCCAGTGGGGGTGAGCAGGGGATTTCTGGGGAGGAAATAAGAAACCGTGAATTAAATCAGTAGATATTTTCCTATTTTATTTAGGAAATAAAGTAGTTCCATTTTTTTTTACCAAACATTTTCTTGTAGATAATTCACAGAAAAAGATGTTGTATTAACAATGTTCTATTACATATAAAAATACCTGTGCCCGAACTCAGGCTTTAAGGATAATTATACCAAAAGAAAGTGAAGAAAAACAAAACTGAGGATAATTGTAGCAACCATGACCATCTACTCTGCAGCTAAAAATGTCATGGTTTCTTAATGGTCGTCAACAATGATTAATGCTGTCTTTATATACATTTGTGGAATGACTGACTCAGTGTTCTAATGTATGGTTCATGACAGTGTATTAATGAATCTTATTGTTCTGGTGTCACTCCTATTCAGTCACTCAGACACTGTGTAGACATGAATACTTCAGTGAGATCATAGCTTTCACTCATGATCAGCCTACATTATATATCTGTAACACTCTCCAGCAAATGCCAGTTTCCTTTCAGGCTTTATATCCCAGTCTCCGACACGATCTTCACCTATAGACAAGCTCCCGCTTGAACAGGAGACTGGATGCATCTGCCCAACTATGGTTGTCCCAGGACTTGTGGTGCAAGATATAGGGTCTGAGGCAGAGGAAACCAACAAGGTACCAGAAGGTCAAACACAAAGTCCAGGAACCAGGCCAGAGGTCAATATCAAGGATCATACTGAGGATCAGATGACTGTCAGTTCAGGAGACAAACAAATCCAAGGTCAATAGGCAAACCAAGGGTCATACATGATAAATACACCACCAATGGATAATCCAAGGGTCAGGCAAAGATGTAGTCGAGCAAAGCAGAGGTCTAGACAGGCAGCAATTCAAACAAAGGTCAAGCAGAGGGTAATAACAAGTAGCTGTAATCAAGAACACACCCAGCATTATAGCACTACAAACTATACGCTATCACGGACAGAGGAAAATTTATTAGGACAGGGAACCAATCAAGTGGGACACCGATCTCAGGAGCCCATAGGCTGAACAGTAACACCAAAATTCGCAAAACTTGGTTTGCATTTTGTGACAATTTTAATTTTTCACTATATTGGACTCAATTAAAACACAGCAAAAAAATGCAACAGAACTACGAACAGCTCCTTAGCTACGCCACTGCCCACAGAGTCACATCAACCTGACTTTGGTTCCCCCCAGGCCATAATAAATCATACAGGCAAGTAACCTAGTCAAACAGTTTTAAAGTGATACTTAATCTTTTGAAGACCGATGCAAGTAAATCCTACGCCATTTCCACTCCAGACGCAATCGTGCACACCTGAGAGGGGAGATTAAGCTGTCATATGACAGCTGACATCTCCCCTTACTGACCAGGTGCCATGGCGTATGGCTCATGGTCACGTGATCACTAAGATCGCCGGCGAATCATAGTGATCCCTGTTACTGATGCAGCGGTAGGGGGGCGGGGAAGAAGAGGATCCACTCACCTTCCTGCCATTCCCCTGGCGATCGCGCTCCCCTCCGCTCTGGCCGGCATCCCCGCTTGCTCTGACGTAGGTGCCGGGTCCCGACTTGATGATTATTATTACTTGAGGATTATGAGTGAGCAACGATTGCACAGCAGGTAGCTCTAGCGACTTAACATTATCACAGGTAATGAGCTACTGCCGCCTTCAGCCTTAAATAGTCCAGGCCTCCAAATAGTCCAGGCCTCTAATCAGGAGGCCTCAGTGCAGTAGCTGGCCAATAAACACTAGACCCGCCTGCAGCGACTGACTCAGAATAGTCAGTCACTCCTCGACTCACGGATGGCACCGAAGAGGACTGTAGACATTTCAGGGTTAATACTCTAAAGGTGGCAACACACCATACAAAAAGAAATGATCAAATTTTACGGCAATTCAATAAAAACGATCAGGTGTCCTAAACAATCAAAAGCTTTTTTCTTTTTTTTTTTCATTTGTTTGAGAAATCTGAATTTCTTTTTTTTATTTGATAAAACAAGATCAGGTGTGTTGGATTTTTCTGATCAATTTTTAGGAATATTGAACGGTGTAGGGTAGATTGTCAATTACTTGATGTACAGACCCAAGCAATTTTTTCTGAGTTTTCAATCCTTTTTTTCATAATTGGGGAAACATTGAACAAAGGTGTGTGGTACATTGGTCAGATTTTTGAAATGTTACAATCAGTAAGAAAAATTGATTGCAATTCTTGAATTGAAAAGATATTTAGAAAATTGTATGGTGTGTGGCCACCTTAAAGTAAACCTAAAGGCAACCAAAAAAAATGATATTAACCTCCCTAGCGTTCTGGACGAACTCAGCTCGTCCAGCAAAAACTTGCTGAAAGTGTTTTGGACGAGCTGAGCTCGTCAATCCCGCCAGGGAGATTTCCTGTTTCTCTGCACCGCCCGCTGCAATTTTCCCTCATCAGAGGGATTACCCAGGATGGCTGGATGCCTGACTGTACGCTGTGGATAGCGATCTGTGCTACCCCCAGCATACAGAACAAGCATCCAGCCACCCTGGGGAATCCCTGTGCAGCTGGCGGGGCAGAGAATGTGCTGCGTGCAAGGATTCCCCTTTGTATGTTGACGGGTGTCCGCTCTGTGCAGGGGGATTCCCTATACGGGCTGGTAGTCTGGCGGGGATCCCCTCTGTGCAGCAGGGGGGGGGGGGAGTCCCCATTCTATGCTGGCTGGTAGTGGCCGGTGGGGACCCCCCCTTCTGGGTGGGGGGGGGTGTCCCCATCCTTTGCAGGCTGTGAGTGGCCGGTGGGGACCACCCTTCTGGGTGGGGGGGGTGTCCCCGTCCTTTGCAGGCTGT
The DNA here is from genome assembly GCF_040937935.1 of Hyperolius riggenbachi. NCBI lineage: Eukaryota > Metazoa > Chordata > Amphibia > Anura > Hyperoliidae > Hyperolius > Hyperolius riggenbachi. Next base: position 207,145,011 of record NC_090653.1, read on the forward strand.
GAGTGGCCGGTTGGGACCCCCCTTCTGGGCGGGGGGGGGGGTGTCCCCGTCCCCGTTCTATGTGGGCTGTGGGTGGCCTTTCCCTCCTCCCTCCCATCCCCCGTGCAAGCCTTCCCCCTGAACCCCTTCCCTCGGTATGAGTCCTGTTCTACTCACCCAGGCTGTCTCCAGCGGCGGCGGCAGAATCCCTTCTTCCTCCATCCCCGAAGTCTCATGCTCTGTGTAATTACCGCTACGAGGCTTGGTGACGTCACCGAGCCTCGTAGCGATAACGTCACAGGCCGGGACTTCGGGGATGGAGGAAGAAGGGATTCTGCCGCCGCCGCTGGAGACAGCCTGGGTGAGTAGAACAGGACTCATACCGAGGGAAGGGGTTCAGGGGGAAGGGGGGGACTTGCACGGGGGATGGGAGGGGGGAGGGAAAGGCCACCCACAGCCCACATAGAATGGGGACACCCCCCCCCCCCGCCCAGAAGGGGGGTCCCCACCGGCCACTCACAGCCTGCAAAGGATGGGGACACCCCCCCCACCCAGAAGGGGGGGTCCCCACCGGCCACCCACAGCCCGCAAAGGACGGGGACACCCCCCTCCCGCCCAGAAGGGGGGTCCCCACCGGCCACTACCAGCCAGCATAGAACGGGGACACCCCACAGCCTGCAAAGGACGGGCCCCCTCCCTGCCCAGAAGGGGGGTCCCCACCGGCCACCAACAGCCTAAAAAGAACAGGGACACTCCCCCCACCCCCAGAAGGGGGGTCCCCACCAGCCGCACACAGCCTGGGGGAAGGTGTTGGGGGGGTGGGGTAGCTTGGCACCCCATTACTGGTTACACTACACCTGGCACCCCATAACTGGCTACACTACACCTGGCACCCTATACCTGGCACCCTATACCTGGCTACACACCTGGCTACCCTGACATCTGGCTACATGTGGCTCCCTATACACCTGGCTACACATCTGGGTATTATACTCACCATTGGCGTGCTGATCCCTCGTCGCGTACCTTCTTCCATGTCCCTGTGCGGATTTTGCTTCTCCCTCAGCGATGACATGTCCCCCGGTGATCAGCGTTGATGAAACCAGGGTCACACAGCGTCATCAACATCTCGCAGTAAACACTTTTAGTTGAATTCAATACAATAACCTGTATTGAATTTAATATAAAAAAAAATGATTGCAAAAAAAAAAAAAAAAGGTTGAAAATGATTGGAAATTAATTGAACCACTTCTTGCACGGAAATCCTGGGGAAATAGAACGCCAGGGTGGCTACCTCACCTGGGGCTTCCCTCAGCCCCCTGCAGACGCCAGGAGGCCGCAATAGCAGCATAGGGGGTGATATACAGGCTGGGAACGCGAACAATCACTCGCGTTCCCATGCCTGTCGGCCGGTGACGGCCAAACCGGAAGTGTTCGCCGGCGGGTCCTGGGCCATCGGAGCGGGGCTGCGAGGGCACCGATCGTCTGCAGGGGGCTGAGGGAAGCCCCAGGTGAGTTAATCTCATTTTTTTTGGTTGCCTTTAGGTTCAACACTATGTACATACCTTCAATGTGTATTGCCTTAAATTATCATTTGTAAAAGTCTCTACAGAAAAGATTTAAGCCCATATGCAATTCACTTTTTCTCCTGAGTTTTCTCCTAGGTGATATTTTCACACCTTGGCATAAAATGCCTTTTACACCACCAGCAAGCAAGAAAATACTCAGGATCATTTTGACAGTACTTTTTCACCTACCTTTAGTACTTTTTCAATTGCAGATTGCTGAAAAGTTAGTTAAAATAGAAGATGAAAAATGATTTCCTAGGAGAAAACTTTGGAGATAAAGTGAATTGCATAAGGGCCTTAAGGGGGCCATACACTAGGCGACCAACCAACCAACCAAATTGGTGCTGCCAAGTGCATGCCCGACCGACAAAGCGACCAATTTCGGGACAGAAATTGGCCGCACGGTTGAGCGCACATGCTGGAAAATTTTGGGCTGAGGTTGGTTGGTCGGGTGCGCAGCGGTACGGCGGCCGATTTGCGTACGAGCGACGAGACGACGAAACCCCCGCCATGTATAAATGTATGAAGTGTGTAGTGCATTTACACATTACCTGTCCGGTGTCAGCCTCCACGCGGTTTCCGTCCATCTCGCCGGTTCCGCACACGTGCCGGCTAGCGTGTATGCGGCTTACCCGGTGAGACGGACGGATGGACCCGGCGAGCTGCTTCAGAACAGGTAATGTATACTGTAAATGCACTACATAATTTACATACATTTATACATTTTGGGGGCAGCGGCGGGGCGGACGCGGCGGCTCAGCTGATTCCCAGATTTCATGCTGAAATCGGATGGGAATCGGCCTGTAGTGTATGGGCAGATTCGATTAGAGACATATTTCTCTCTAATCAGATTCGATTAGAGATAAATGTGTCTCTTGGTCGAATCTGCCCATATTCGTTCTAGTGTATGGGCACCTTTAGTGTGATTCATGTGTCCCCTGATGTCACTTATTTTGTAGTCCCTGCAGTGGGCGGGTCTTTTTTTCCGGTCAGCAGTGACCTGAGCAGTGTGCGTATATGCATCAATGTTTTCTAAATAGTCACCTGAAATGGTCATGATCAATCACCAGATCATCATCATCATCATCAGAGATTGTTAAAGTGTTTATAGCTTAATACCTATAAAAAAAAAAAAAAAACAGCCTGCCCACAGAAACCAGCCGGCTTAAGCCATATTTCCACATTCGTGCTGCATGCAACACATGTGGCTATCGCAACGCATGGCACTGCATAGTTACACGACTCTCCCCAATGCGGTTGCGATCCCATTCATCTATGATGAATGGAATTGGACCGTAAATGCACAAAAATGCATGCAACCATGCATTGAAAATCTGCTGTGAATCTCAAGAGCATGGATGGGGATATCAGACAGCACAGTCTATGCACTTCTGATGCTCCTGAGGATCGCAACATATCGTGTTACCGAAAATTCGGCTGAAATTGTGCAAGTGGAAACAATGCCATTTCTTTTGTTACAGCAGGAATGAAAAGAAAACTCACAAGCAGCTGGCATCTAGGAATAAAATCTTTAGTGTTCTACCCAGAAACAGTTTTTCAGAAGGGTGGGATGAAGTGTTTTAAAAGAAGGATGATGTGCAGAATTATAAGGTCTAGCAGTAAAGCGTAATTATAACTTTTGATAAATGTGTTTTTTCAAGTTTTACAGCTCCCTTGAAAATGCGTTAATACTTGTTTTTTTTTTGTACAATGCGTTGGATGCTCTCTGCAATATAAGATGCAATAACTCACCCAAGAACTATTTCATGTAGTGTCACTAAACTGGACAATTTAGCAAAAGGCTCTCAGTATTGCAATGTAGCAGATCAGGAACAGGTAATCAAGTAGACATGGTCCCATTTAACCTCTCCACCAGAACACCCCATTATATTACAGTTAGGAAATCTCAGGGCCCAGGAACGCTAACCTGTTCCATGGACTTCTTTCCTGACATCACGTATCCTACCAGGGCCCATATGTAATTCACTTTTTCTCCTGAGTTTTCTCCAAGGTGATATTTTTAAACTTGTTGATAAAATGCATTTGAAAACACAAACATGCAAGAAAACACTCAAAATAATTTTGATAGTACTTTTTCCATCTGCATTTTGGTACTTTTTCAATTACAAAGTGCTGAAAACTTATTTTAAATATAAGATGAAAAATTATCTCTTAGGAGAAAACTCAGGAGAAAAGGTGAATTGCATATGGGCCTTGAGCACATGTCTGGGGAGAATCCCTATTTAGAAACATCAAAAAAGGACAGAGCCGTATTTACTGCTATAGACCGGGACTTTATTGTGGGGACTTTTTTTAGTCTTTCTTTTTTCACACAACAAGCAAGAGTGGACCAAAGCTGACAGGCGGCGCCACTTTTTCCAGTCTGTGATACAAGTACCGCTGTTAAACATTTATGAGTGACTGGGGTGGGGTTGAATGGGAAGCCCCTCCTCTCTCAGTCAACCTAACTGAGTAAATAATCAAGCAGCAAGCAGGTTCTGAGTTGAAGTGGGCACCAGGGAGCACCTCTAAAACTCAGCCTGTGCAAGTGATCAAGGACAGGGGATGCCCAAGGACCCAGCAAGCAATCAAGGTCTGATGAGGGGGAGAGGGGCACATTTTAACACTCCTGCCTTGGGCGCTGGAGGACTGTGTCTCAGCAATGTATATGATGTCCACTTTACAATTAAGAGAGTTTCTAATCAGTCTAATTTATTTGATTTAACCTTCTAATTACTGGCACTTGTGACCAATTTTTGGTATTTAGAATAACTACCGTAAAACAGTAAATCTGGTAAAAAAAATAAATAAAGAAATAATTGTCTATAAAAAGATGTAGGTGGATTTTCTGTAACAGTCTTACCTGCACTTTGTTTTCTGGCGCGTCCTTCTGAAGCAGCTGATACCCCAGATTGGAGATCTCCTTCTTGATGCTCATCATAATATCAGAGTAGTTATCATACTTCTTCATCTGATTGGACAGGCTCATCACACTCTCCTTCATGAAGTCATTTTCACGGGTTAAATTTGTCTTGATTGTCTAAAGTGAAGTAAATGGATTTGTTATTAAAAAGCATTACTCGTACATGCATTGGCATCTTACAGTATATTCAGGTTGTTTATGGGACAGTTATTGTAGCCTCTCTCTCATGTTATGTGATTTCACCCTCCACAAAAATTCAATAATCCAACCTCTATAGGAGTAGAGTGAAATAAAGTGGCTTTACTTTATTCATCTTTTCATGAAAATAGGGAACAGTTTACAGTGATTTATATACCTAGTGGTTTTACAGATGGGTCTTTAAAGTGTACCCAAGGCAGATTCAGGGGGAAGCAGATGGGACACAGGCATGTCCCCTGCTCAATGACAAGACAAGACAAATAACATTTATATCATGCTTTTCTCCTGGCAGATTCAAATCGCCGGAGCTGCAGCCACTAGGACGTGTGCTATAGGCAATATTAGTGTTAGAGAGTCTTGCCCAAGGTCTCCTACGAAATAGGTACTGGCTTACAGGAAGAGCAGAGATCTGAACCCTGGTTCCTGTGTCAGAGGCAGGGCCTTTAACCACTTGATGGCCCACCCTTTACCCCCCCTTAAGGACCAGCGCTGTTTTTAGTGATCTGTGCTGGGTGGGCTCTGCAGCCCCCAGCACAGATCAGGTAGCAGGCAGAGAGATCAGATTGCCCCCCTTTTTCCCCCCTATGGGGATGATGTGCAGGGGGGGTCTGATCTCTTCTGCCTGCCTGGGTGTTGTGGGGGGGGCACCTCAAAGCCCCCCTCCGCTGCGGAATTCCCCCCTCCCTCTCCTACCTGCTCCCCCCCCCCCCCCCCCCCGGTGATCGGGGCTGCACAGGACGCTATCCGTCCTGTGCAGCAAGTGACAGGCTGTCCCCTGTCACATGTCGGCGATCCCCGGCCGCTGATTGGCCGGGGATCGCCGATCTGCCTTACGGCGCTGCTGCAAAGGGTTGTTTGGTGGGGTGTGTGTAATTTTTATGTTTAACTAAGTGATGCTAGAGGACCTAGGAGAGGATAATCTCTCCCCAATCCATTTATCATAGACCGCATAAGTCCAGCATCATCTTTGCAAGATTTGTTGAGCAACTAGACAGCCAATTAACTTCTGATTTTTAAATATTTTATTAAATGTTAAGTTATAGTGATTCAGTAAACAGGATTTCTTGTAGTATTTGCAGTAAATTCAGGTTCTGTGTTCTTGCCTTTTGCACTGAGCATTCCCTGATACACTGTCCCTTATAACCATGCTTAGATTTAACACAACTTTTTGTAGAGTAGGTCCAGTCAGTTGGCACTGAAATAGCTTAATTGCACCTTCATCATAAAAAAACTGTTTTCTTTCCTATACTGGAAAATTGTTTCTGTTCTATGGGTATTTCAGTTACTGCAAAATTATACTAAAAAGCATGTTTCCTAACAACACTAATGACAAAAAGATTATTTTCACTGTTTTTTTTTTCTTCACTATTTTCTCTAGTCTTTAAATGTTAAATCACCAAAACCTACCGAAAGATTCAGAAGCAGGTATGGACATATTTACAGTATACTTTTAAGTCACGAGTTTAAAATTTGGAACAATACCATGCCATACACTCAACCTAATATACCCTGATGTGAACCTAATATACCCTGATGTGAACCTAATATACCCTAATGTGAACCTAAGATACCCTGATGTGAACCTAATATACCCTAATGTTAATCTTCACCTTCATTGCAGATTCAGTGCTACTAAGCTAACCCTCACACCAGTTTTGATGACACTGTGTGGGTTGGGTTAGGGTAAAGATCTTGCTTGAAGGACAACTGTAGTGAGAGGTATTTGGAGGCTGCCATATTTATTTCCGTTTAAGCAATACCAGCTGCCTGGCTATTCTGCAGATCATCTGCCTCTAATACATTTAGCTACAGACCCTGAACAAGCATGCAACAGATCAGGTGTTTCTGACATTATTGTCAGATCTGACAAGATTAGTTTCATGGTTGTTTCTGGTGTGATTCAGACACTACTGCAGCCAAATAGACTAGCAGGTCTGCCAGGAAACTGATATTGTTTAAAAGTAAATAAATATGGCAGCCTCCATATACATCTCACTACAAATGCCCTTTAAAGTCATTGAGAAGGGTAAAGGTTAGGTTGAAAGATCGAGGTTAAGAATTAGGGATTAGCAGTAGAGGTTTGGTTAGGGTTGAAAGATAGGTTTGCAGGTATGGTTAATATTTAGAATTAGAATCACATTTATATATTGAAGCTAAGAACTGGGTTTTAGTCAGAGGTTTAGGGGGCAAACCTGAAGTGAAAATACTTTTTTGAGGTAAGTCATTTTAATAGAACTATTAGGGCTGCATATACTTATTTTAGTTTTAAGGGCTCAGAATCTTGGTTTGAATTGCTGTTCAATATTGCTGTTCATTCAGCTTCTACAACGCGAAATGATGGCCTACTAAACTATAAATCAGCGTCCAACTATCAGGAATCTTACACAGACACACAGAAGTTTTATGACCTCTAATTAGTTATCAGTAGAGTTGTCAGTGAAGTCCAACTTCCCTGGTTGCAGAGCTAAGGCACTGGTAGGCCACTGCAATAAAAAAATATGAAAAGGGAAAACAGGCAACTTCTACATAGGATTGTGCTATATGTACATGCTTATATCATTAAGCCAAATGTCACTTCAGGTACACTTTAAAGGGACACTGTAGGAGGGTCGGGGGAAAATGAGTTGAACTTACCCGGGGCTTCTAATGGTCCCCCACAGACATCTTGTGGCCACGCAGCCACTCACCGATGCTCTGGCCCCGCCTCCGGTTCACTTCTGGAATTTCAGACTTTAAAGTCGGAAAACTACTGCACCTGCGATGCCGTGTCCTCGATCCCACTGATGTCACCAGGAGCAAACTGCGTAGGCCCAGTATGGTCTGTGTCTGCGCAGTACGCTCCTGGTGGCATCAGCCGGAGCGAGGACACGGCAACACAGGCGCAGTGGTTTTCAGACTTTAAAGTCTGAAATTCCAGAAGTGAACCGGAGGCGGGGCCAGAGCATCGGTGAGTGGCTGCGCGGCCACAGGATGTCTGTGGGGGACAGTTAGAAGCCCCGGGTAAGTTCAACTAATTTTCCCCCGACCCCCTACAGTATTCCTTTAAGATGTTTACACAGCACCCAATTACACTTTTTGGTGGTTTATTATGTGAAGGGAAACCAACAAAACTTCAAAAACTTCAAAAAGTCATATACCTCAAATGTGTATGAGAACATTCTGAATAACAGTGGAAAAAACAAGATTTGCCCTAGAATGTAAGTATTACCACCAATGAAGGGTTCTAAAAATACTACTGATCACTGCAACTAATGTAAACAAAGCCTCACTGTAGTCACTACCAGCACATACATTTACCTTCATCTTTTCAAAGATTATTTTTTTTTGTCAATTATTTTAGTCACTAAATTCAAAATCATGTCAAACATTCATCCCCACCGCTCCTTTCCTCACAGTTGTTTGTTTTATAAAAACCACACAAGGCTTTTAATAAAATATCTAATAAAGTAAAAAAGATGCTTGTAGCCTAAAGCAACAAATCAGTCTATGTCTGAATCTCCCAAAACAGTGTGTAAGCATTGCACAACATTAATAATTCTCCCTAACCACTAAAAATAACAAGACGTACTATTATCTCGGTTAACCATGTGTGTACCATGTGACCGCTTTGAAATATTCTGCTTGGGAAAGACTAATGCTGGGCTGGGCATGCCCAAAGAATGCCTGAAAACAGTCCTCCTTTGAGTTCACTAATAAGCGCCACCTGATGAAGGATGGAACTTTTCACAGTGCATAAGCAGAATTCTGTTACACAATGGGACTAATTTATCAAGACAAGTGTAGGCAACATGGAAGTATAAGTGAATGAGTTGCTTGGGGACAGCAAGTTTCAGTTGTTGAATGAAACACAGAGTCAGAATAGTTGCCGTGGGCAACGGGTTTACACTTCCTTCAACCTTCTCTGCTGGTCGAAGGTGGGGGCGGGGGGAGGTATGATTGCTGTGCTGCCATTGGTTCCCTGGGGCCAGATGGGCATGTCTTCTTACATGGGTGTCTGTTATACCAATGGTATACCGATCCTTTGTCGATTGCTTTGTTCTTCCATTTGGCTGAGAATGATACATTCTCCTATATAGTAGCTTTTATTAGTCTATTTATACAAGCTAGTAAAGGGCTATTTTCACACAAAATGTTTTTTTTTTTCAATACTAACCAATTTAATACTGAACTAAAGCCATGAAAGAGAAAACAAAATTAAACTACAAGATATACAGAAAAGGTAGACTTTTTATTTATTATTATTATTTAGTATTTATATAGGGATGACAACTTGCATAGCGCTGTACAGAGTATATAGTCTAGTTAATAACTGTCCCTCTGAGGGCCTCACAATCAAGAGTGCTATCAACTACCCCACATGCTGCCTTTCTCACACCAGAGTGGTAGCAGTAGAGTGTGGGGGAATCCTTTGTAATAACTCAAAGCATGCTGTGCAGTCCCAGACAACATGCACATTTACATTTGTGGTAAAGCTTACTTTTTATGTACTGCATTGCACGAGTAGCACATAATGTGACTTTTCCCTTCTGGTGTGTGAACCTGTTTTTACACTCCTCAATGTAAAACTAGCCTAATCAGCTAATCCATGGCTACGTAATACTACTATATGGCATGCATCACACATCTGTCAAAAAACTACTCCCTGGGGGGCACACATGGCTCCTTAATACTACTATCTATATGGCCATCTAGTACTGCTATATGGGGGTCCTTGCATGGCTACCTCCTAATACTGATATCTGTGGGTACAACTGCTACTTAATACTGATATTTTGTGGGCACAGTGGCTACATGGTATTTATATCTGGGGGCAAACATGGTTCCCTAATTCTGATATCTAGGGGCACAAGGTGTATAGATGGCCATTCAGGACAATAGGCATACATCAGTGACTGTTGAAGGCATTGTACAGAAGTCATTACATCACTAACTCAGAGAAAATGTGCACAATTCAGTTATTGTTCTCTACTGTTACATGTTCTAGTGCAGGACAGCCAATCAACTAGTTTTCTTTAAAAGGAAATAAATATGGCAGCTTCCATATCCCTCTCAATTTAGGTGTCCTTTTAATTAAAATAGTGCTATGCAGACATTTTTCCTAACAATAAAATCTCCACTTATCCTGGGAGTGTAATCTGCTTTCGAAAATGAAAGCCCCTAGCTTGCAATCTTTTAACTAGAGCTGCTCACATCCGGATCCGGGAGATACCCGGATAGTTGCTATCCGGTGTAATGTCAGAATGGGCAGCCTGGAAGCTCCCTTACGCGCTGAGTATCACGCATGCTCAGTGGGAAGTTAGACATTATTTTCCTGATTTATCTCCGCTTCCGCAGCACGTAGACTCCCGAAATTTTCAGGGTAGGGAGGGGACCCCCCGAACTAGCTCTGTGCCGAATTGCAGCCCCCAAGCTCTGCTGGTTCCTAAGACTGATTACAGCAAACCTATCTTGGGAATCAGGGGAGCTCGGGGGCTGCAATGCGGCACAGAGCTCGATCACAGAGCTCCCCTCCCTACCCTGAAAATTTCAGGAGTCTACGTGCTGCGGAAGCAGAGATATTTAGGACGTTTTACGTGGCTGCACAATTAAATGGGACGCAAGCTCCTACTGCGCATGCGGGGCTGCCCATTCTGACATTACACCGGATATTTCCCAGTTACCTGTGCAGGGTGGGGGGTTTAATCTTACCTGTCTGACGTCTTCTTCGTCCGTCCCTCGGCGCCTCCCACGATGCGCTTCACGCGCGTCACGGGATTACAAACACTTCCTCCTTCAACCCGGAAGGAGGAAGTGTCTGTAATCACGTGACCGCTGCTTGGACCGCATCGTGGGAGGCGCTGAGGGACGGACCGAAGAAGACGTCAGACAGGTAAGATTGACCCCCATCCGCACAGGTAACTGGGAGATATCCGGATAGAACTATCCGGATGTCTCCCGGATCCGGATTTGAGCAGCTCTACTTTTAACCAAGAGCTGTGTTACATAAGCAGCTGGAACCTAATTGATCAGCTAGACTGATAGGTTTCATATTCTAAACAAACATGTTTTAACAAATGTTTTCATATTAAGCAGAGGTGTATCTATATGCAGTGTTAGTGTGCCGGAAAACTTCAGTTTCACATTAAAACATGAAAGATATTAAAAAATGAATCAAAATTCATTTGATAAGAACAAGCCTTGAGGGTGTTCACAGGCTAGATAGGATACAGTATATACAAGTGATCCATATTCATTCATTAGGAGAAAGAATGCCAGAGGTGGTACATTGTGCTCTTGTGAAGATTATATCTGAACAATTAATAATAATCTTGCTTAAAGAGGAACGTTACCAAAAAATAGTAGTAGGGGGGAAAAAATCAATAAAAACACTGAAAAGTGAGAAGTTAAAAAATAAAAGAGAGATCTAGAAATAATTGACACTTGCCATGTAATTTGTTTATGTTGTTCGATCCACAATGAACCAGCACATCTTTACTACTGGCAGACAAGAAATAAATTAGACAGCATCAACTGTCACTATATATAATCACAACAACTAACAATGTGATAGGCTAAAAAGGTTTTTTTTATAGATAAACATATGCCCAGAGGGAGATAATGGTTGCTTGGTAGTTGCAAATGGCTGTTATTGCCTAACAATGCAACAAGGTTTCATCGAAAAGAAACATGGCAATGGTCCTGACATCACACTGTGGGAGGGATTTCACCACAATATCAGCCTTACAGACCCCCAGATGATCTATTCGAGAAAAGGTGAAGCCATCTCATGGGAAAGGGGGTTTCAGCTACTGATTGGCATGTTGAACCGGCATGAACATACCTCTGTGCTTAGCTTTGGTAGCTTTACCACGTGTCAGCAGGGGTGTATTTAGGGTTTGGGCTCCCCTAGGCACCCCAAACCTATGGCGCCCCCCCCCCTCGAGGACCCGCCCATGGCACCGGCCCACGGGTGCCTCTTAATAGATACGTCCCTGCGTGTCAGGTGTGTTTTAAAGTGCTAAATAATACAGTGAGAAAAATGAAAGTCTGTCAGTCCTTTGTTCACACAGTAAAGATTTAGGGATTTAGCAAGAGCCATTGCTTCCATATTAGCTGCCAATGGGACCTGAAGCGAAACAGTGGTCTGTTCTTGACTCTTACTGTTTTTTTTTATATTATCTGCTATTGTGGTGGTGGTGGTAACTGCACATTGTCTGGCGGGTTCATTCAGGTGGCGATTGTCTATGTGCTGCCACGTCCATGCAGCCACTGGGTAAAGGGAAGTATGTCTAGGGAGAGGGTTCATTTCAAATGTTACGTATGGGGCCCTCTAATTTGTAGTGAAATAGAACTTTATACGTCTGTTAACGAACCTGATCAACAAAGAGAAAGCAGATAACCAGAATAAGGTTTTCTCATTCATGGAATCCGCTTTCCTGTTATGAAAACACTTCAAGTTTTATTCCATCGCTGACAAATCTGTTGGTATCTCTCCTAAGTGTGATATGTTCAAAGTACACATGCAGGATCCCAGTGTCTGGCAGGCTGTAGCTAAGAGGCACAACCTTACTTGTGAAATATGTTCACCACCTGTGCTAAATGCTTCTTCTGAAATTTGTTTAGCGCTAAGGGGTACAGAAATTCCAGGCAAGGCACACATGTTCACTTTCCTAGAGAACTAAAGGGAACGAGGAAAGCCAGACTAATGTCTTAGCAAACAGCAACTCACCCACCCTGGAAGCCAAGTACATTGTTTCAGAGATGATCATGACCATTAAGACATTTTTAACATCATGTATATGCAGTATCTGGTACAGAACTTCCTTAGAGCAAGGAAAGTCAGGTTAGCAAAGATAAATAATTGAAAACGCAGAATAGCAGAATACTTGGCAGACCTAACACTTTGTCAGTTTACTTCAACCTGACTGCAATTCTGGACTCCTTTCTTGCCCTTTGTGGCTGTTGATCAGCCTGGGAATTGGTCCAGAGGTCATGTATGATAAGGGGAGGGGGCTTGTCCTAGGACAGAAGGAGCATGGCAGGGACAGGAGAAGGTTAGGTATGATAGATACACCAGACCTTTTGTAATGAAAAAAATTACATTTTAGCTTTTCATAGCAGTTTGCAGTCATCCATAATTTCTGGACACGACAGAAAATTCAACATAAGCTTAACCATGGCAACAGCCTTTAACTCCATGTTCCCCGTAAAAAGTAAATGTTTCATCTGTCCAACTAAAAATCCTTAGCTTTCCTGCAAAGTGTCTCATTTAAATTGGCAGGGACTAAGAGAAAGAGGAATTCCCAAATGTCTCTTCACAGCCCATGTGCAGGCATAACTAACTGCGTTATTTCTCAGTATTTATTTCCACAGAAGCAGAAGCAGAGTTATAACAAAAAGAATAAGTGCAGCTAGCTGCAAGTAAATGCCAAATAACGGATGGAAAGACAAAAATTTCCCAGCATTGTAATGCAATTTTCCATTCCCTAGTCTGTACCACATCCTCAGTAGATTTCAGAAACACTGACATTTTCCTCGCTATGTTACATTGTACACATTCAAAGTCACATATCTCTCCATGAGTGCTGGGACACTAGGCTGGCTTATGGGTGCAACTCCACACTGCAGAATACTTTGTGTGTGATTAGATTGTGAGCTCCTCTGGGGGAAAGTTAGTGACAAGACTATGGCTTCAATTCATAAAGAGTTGTTCAATAAAAATCAGGTCTGTAAAATGCCGCAACCCGGACAAAACGGAATTTATGATCTTCCCACCCTGGCCATCCCTGACCCTCCCAGATGTGAATGTCACTGTTAACCACACTACCATTCGCCCTACCTCTCAAGCCCAGTATCTGGGTGTCACCCTGGACTCCGCATTCTCCTTCACCCCCCCACATCCAATACCTCACAAAGTCCTGCAACTTCCACCTTTGTAATATCTGCAAGATCCACCCTTTCCTGACCTCTGCCACCACCAAACTCCTCATCCATGCTCTCATAATTTACCGTCTTGACTACTGCAACGCCCTTCTGTCTGGTCTCCTTATGACCCGAATTGCCCATCTGCAGTCCGTATATTGCGGCAGCCAGAATTATCCACTCTTCCTATCGCTCCACCACAGCGGCTCCCTCTGTGAATCCCTCCACTGGCTTCTTATCTAGTACAGAATCAGATTCAAGATACTGTGTCTGGCCTACAAATCTGTCCACAAAACATGCCCAACCTACATTTCCAATCTTACCCAGAGGTACACACCTAGCCACTCACTCCGCTCCTCCAATGAACTTCGCCTGACTGCCCCCCGCATCACCCAATCCCATGTATGCCTCTAGGACTTCTCAAGAGCTGCTCCAACACTATGGAACTCCCTACCTCCCCCCATTAGGGTTTCCCCCTACTTCAACATCTTCAAGAAGGCCCTCAAAACTCACCTTTTTACACTGGCCTACCCCCCCTCACGAGTGCTCTAAACCCGCAGCTGAGCTCTGGTCCCCTACCTTTCATGTCCCTACCTCTCTTTCTAGATTGTAAGCCTTTGGGCAGGGTCCTCCTTCTTATGTCTCCTACCTGATCACGCACCTCCATTACCGTACACCCATCCTATGGATCTGAGTGAATTCGGCTTGCCTAATCTTCATGCTCCCATCCAGTGACTGACTAAGCATTACCTTGTACTCATACTGTGCTGCGTGATCTGGTTTGTATGTATTCCTGTATTGTCTTATTGCTGTATGTCACCCCTAAATATTGTCTGTAACCTTAACCTCCCTAGTGTTCTGGACGAGCTGAGCTCATCCAGAGACGCCGGAGGTCACCGCTCAGGCCCTACTGGGCCGATTTGACTAATTCTTTTTTTTAAACACGCAGCTAGCACTTTGCTGCGATCCCCGCCGCTTGCCGCCGATTTGCCGCTACCCGACGCGAAAGAGGGCCCCCCCTGCAGACCCCGTGCGCAGCCTGGCCAATCAGTGCCAGGCAGCGCTGAGGGGTGGATCAGGACTCCCTATGACGTCACGACGTCGATGACGTCATTCCGTTCGTCGCCATGGCGACGGGGAAAGCCCGAAGGAACGGGATTTCCTGACGGGCATAAGCGCCGGCGGCGATCGAAAAGGTGGGTGGGAATCGGAAGGGAGGGGGATATCTTGTAGCTAGCGCTAGGCTAGCTACATGATTAATAAAAATTAGGTTTAAAAAACCATGCGCAGCCGTGCTGCTGTGCATAATCGAAACGCCAGGTAGGTTAACTAATGTCCAGCGCTGCGTAATATGTTGGCGCTTTATAAATACAAATAGAGGTGCCCACACTTTTTTGGCTTGTGAGCCACTTTAAAAAAAATACCAAGTCACAATGATCTACGTATGTACAATTTTAGGAGCACACTTCTATATACAGAATGGAAAATGTAGTGGGGTTGGAATCTACCATGTAGTCCTTTGCGATCTACCGGTAGATTGCGATCTACCTAATGGGCACCCTGCAATAAATTAATAATAAATAAATAATAATACATTTTGTATTTTAGACTTTTTGCCAATTTATAAAGATTTTCACAGGTGCAGTAGAAGTTCAGTAATTTACTGAAAAACATGGCTTCAATTCACAAAGACATTCGGTAAACATTAGGACAGATGTGAGGGAAGGTATCTGTTCTGTTACTGTGATGCTCTCCCACTTCTGTGCAGTGACAGCTTTACAAGAGGCATCCCCAGCATCCCTTAGATCTGCATGATACCTCCTAGTCCCCATGAATCTGTCTATTAGCTTTTCTTTGTGTTTTGGTAAACTTCCTGTGTTTAGGTAAACTTCCAAGAAACATAAGACACGCCATGCTTAGATGATTTCAGTACTTGTTCCTCGGCATCTTCAAATAGAAACCTAAAGGGTTTCTTGGCTAAAGGGCTTCAGGGGAAGCCTCTTTTTTTGTGCTGGTTCTCTGCTCTGCTGTCTGAGGGTAGAGAAGCTCGACCATCCCTAGAGGGTATCAGAGCATATTACAGGGACTCCCAGGAGAGGGAGGCTCACCCTATTGGCTTTCCGCTGCAGTCAGTCATGTGCTATCGCATGCTAAAGCTAGTGTCCGACACATCAGAGCTGGAGGTAAATACCGAACATGTTACTGGGCTTTACCGAATGCTCTAATCTTTATGAACTGCCATTTATTTATGTGTTTCACGTGTTGAGGTATTTTCCTCACAAGTCAGTCATTTACCTCACTGCTCAGTAATTTCAGATTGGTTCGGTAAAATCAGCTGTATTCTGCATTACTGCATGCAGTAACGCTTTATGAATTAAAAATACTCTGTAAGACAATGGGTGAGATGTCAGAACTATATAAATACAAAATAAATAAAGCTGTCACTCACCAGTTTGGAAATGTAAATTGTGGTAGATATCTATTAATATTCATTGAACTGGAGTTATACATTTTTCTACTAGCAATACTATCTCTTTGATGCTGTACTGTGTACTTTTTTTTATTACATGTTACACATACAGTATGTATCTTAGGTGTATTTAGGAAAGGTTATATTTTAGTGTTTTACAAAGACCTACATTTATTTACTGCATTATATAGTGTATTTTACATAAAAAAAACATATTTCCCACCACTATAAAGTGTCTGTCATCCCCCTTCAAGGCATACATGCCATGGCATCACAACAAAACTGCCCTTGGAACCGAGAACCGCTCTAGCTCCGAGTTTCTAGCCCAAGAGCAGGAACATGCTCGCTATCAATCAAATAAATTATTTACATCAGAAAGCTTTCTCTTTCATACTGACGGTTACAACAAGTCACCACATCTTTCTGTTGTGTAAGATACTATTTGGCATCGATCAGCACATCTGGGTAATATTTATGCCACAAGTACAAGCAATAAAATGTATTCCTGTTTGTGATAAATAATAGATATAGATCAGATACCAGTTGATTTATATTTACCAAACATGCACAGTGAATTCTAGAATTGGCACCATATGCTTTGCTTGTATAAACTTGACTTAGTATAAGAATAATCAGTTTGTGACAAACGTATACCTTGAGGACATAGTGATAAAAATATCTTCAATATAATAATAATTGCAGTATTTGTATAGCGCCTTTCTCCTGTCGGACTCAAAGCGCTTGCGAGGCAGCCACTAGAGCGCACTCAGTAGGCAGTAGCAGTGTTAAGGAGACTTGCCCAAGAAACTCCTTACTGAAATAGGTGCAGGCTTACTGAACAGGCAAAGCTGAGATTTGAAGCCAGGTCTCCTGTGTCAGAGGCAGAGCCCTTAACCATTACACTATCCAGCCACCCCTTAAAACATAATTCTTGTTTACAGAAAGTGTTTAGAAAAGATCAGAATTCTTTGTTGTTCGTATATTGCCTCCATCAGCTAATAGCCCAAATAGGATGTTCACCCATCGTTAAAGCATATTTTAGGGCCTTTTTCCACTAGACCCGACAGGCGGGCCTTTCCTGCATGCCTTTTCGGATGAAGAAACACAGACCATTAAAATCAATAGGCTGCATCCAAATTGTGTTCGAGACAAAAAATGCTGATTGCTGTTTTCCGCAGAAGGCATAAAAATCACCATACGTCAGGGGTGTCCAAACTTTAGGCCAAGGGCCGTAATCTTATTCTTGAGAGTGCTAGGGGACCAAACTTGTGAAATTAAATACAACGTTTGCCATTTGCCACTACGTACACTATTCCTGTGACATTTTGTCAAATAAAACATTTCCACAGGAAATAACCCATATACCGTGTGCAGTTTGCCTAGTGGCAGCTGCTAACCAGTGGCTGTTACTGCTGCTGGCATAGTGGCAACTGCTAACCAGTGGCTATTACAACTGCTGGCATATTGATGGCTGCTAATCAATGGCTGTAACTGCTGCTGGCATAGTGGCAGCTGCTAATCAGTGGCTGTAACTGCTGCTGGCATAGTGGCGGCTGCTAATCCGTTTCTTTTACCGGTGCTTGCATAGTGGCAGCTGCTAATCAGTGGCTGTTACTGTTGCTGGCATAGTGGTATCTGCTAATAAGTGGCTGTTACTGCTGCTGGCATAGTGGTGGCTGCTAATCAGTGGCAGTTACTGCTGCTGGCATAGGGGCAGCTGCTAACCAGTGGCTCTTACTGCTGGCATAGTGGCAGCTGCTAACCAGTGGCTATTACAACTTGTGGCATAGTGGTGGCTGCTAATCAGTTTCTTTTACTGCTGCTTGCATAGTGGCAGCTGCTAATCAGTGTCTGTTACTGCTGCTGGCATAGAGGTATCTGCTAATAAGTGGCTGTTAATGCTGCTGGCATAGTGGCAGCTGCTAATCAGTGGCTGTTACTGCTGCTGGCATAGGGGCAGCTGCTAACCAGTGGCTGTTACTGCTGCTGGCATAGTTGTGGCTGCTAATCAGTGGCTGTTACTGCTGCTGGCATAGTGGTATCTGCTAATAAGTGGCTGTTAATGCTGCTGGCATAGTGGCGGCTGCTAATCTGTGGCTGTTACTGCTGCTGGCATAGGGGCAGCTGCTAACCAGTGGCTGTTAATTCTGCTGGCATAGTTGAGGCTGCTAACCAGTGGCTGTTACTGCTGCTGGCACAGTGGTAACTGCTAATCAGTGGCTGTTACTGCTGCTGGCAAAGTGGTGGCTGCTAACCAGTGGCTGTTATTGCTCCTGGCATAGTGGCGGCTGCTAACCAGTGTCTGTTACTGCTGCTGGCACAGTGGTAGCTGCTAATCAATCGCTGTTACTGCTGTTGGCATAGTGGTAGCTGCTAATCAGTGGGGTAGCCCCTGCATGAAGATCCACATGGAATTAACAACTTTGGAGAGCTTTAGAGTGCCATCAGAAAAAGCTTGGCGGGCCGCATTTGGTCCCCTGGCCAGACTTTGGACATTCCTGCCATATGCGATTCAGATGCAAATTCGAATCAGTACAAGTGCCAAGTCCATTTCCAAAATGGACTCAACACCCCTGTGGAAACCCAGCCTAAATTTATAACAGAGAGACTGCTGTTCAGCGTACCTCAGAACTGCATTGATGGTGGTTAATGTTATTTTGCTACAGGTAAAAATTTTAGATTTTTTTTCCCAATTAACAAAATACAGTTAACATTGTTCAACAACAGCCCAGAAATTAGGCTAAAACTAATATACTTAATAAACCTAAACACGCTTAAATCCCCAAACTCTATCCCACCAAAGCCCCCTCCATCCCTTTGTTTGCTACTTCTGCTTGACCTTCTGTAAATACCAGTCTCATCAATACTATTATTACAATTCAATTAGCACTGGTTAGACATGTCGTCTATTTTAGTGGTGGTACACTTGGTGGATCTGACAGCTAGGGATGATAATGCTGATTTACAATCCGAAATGCTGATTTACAATTCTAGTGAAATTCCGCATTCCAACAAGTATCTTTCCGATTTCCGAAATCTGAAAGTTCTTTTGGCAATAAAGTTTTTTAAAGTTTGTAAAAAAAAAAAGATTTTTTGCAGTATCCGCTATTTCTTGCCGATGTACACTATTAAGCGTAATCCACATTTCCGAGTGGCAGCCACAGTACATGTCCACATTCTCTGATTGGCCTAATACTTCAGAGTCTTGTGATTGGCCTAAATTTCCACGTATTCCAATTTCTGTGGTACAATACTGATTCTCTGATTGGCCCAATACTTCGTAGTCTTGTGATTGGCCTACAATTTCTGAGTCTAGGTAATGCAGTATTCAGTGGTATTACGATTTCTTCTGCAGAAAGACTATTTCCGATTAGAAACTTGGAAAACTGAAATCCATGGAATTCGGAAGCTGATCCCTACTGACAGCTAAAGTACCACCTGCAACATCTGGTTCGTATCAAACAATAACAAACAATTGCTTCATTTAAACGACTCACATATGGCACGTCACACTTCAGGGTCCTCATTTTAGTGCTTCCGCTAACAATCCCATTGGCGGACCCTCACTGTGCCGTCATTGAATTCAACAATGCTTCTATAACATTCATTCATTGTACACCGTCAGGAATCACTCGTCTTTCAACAATGGTGATCAAGCGTGTGTAAGGAGCTTTACCCCCCTGGTTTCAAATATACAAGTCACCTGCAGCAAAATACCTGATGATGAAAAGGGCAACATGCATATGCCTGCACTGTTCTCTGTTCATGTCAATGGGGAAAATCACTGTTCTTGCTATATAAATGTAGCCATGGGAGTCCACAGTTCTCTACACATTGCATCTACGTTGTGTATGACCTAGGTTCTCAACAGGTGGTACACGTGTCCCTGGGGGTATGTCTGCTGGGTTTAGGAGGTACTCAAACTTTTTTTTTTAGTTAATCTAGCACAACAAGTTTTTGGATTATAAATATGCTAAATAAGGGACAAATTAGCTCAAATAAGTATTTTAGTTAAATAAAGGCATTTTCCTTCTTCAAACAGAAGGTATTTATTTGCGATAATTCCACTTTAAGTGAGTTGATGTGGCTGTGTAAACTGTATAAGCTATAGGCTTGCTATACACCAGCGGTTCTGGATGTAAGCCTGGCTTCAGAATCATAAAGAGATGATTTGCCTATTCAGGAGTGATGCATTAAGCCACAGGTGTTCACTTGATTTATTGCAAATACCTTTTAGTTTTAAGAAGGCAAATTACACTGAGCATTGCTTTTTAGTACGGGGGCTTATTGGTCTCCTATAGGGTAGCAACCCACTAGAGCTTTTTTGAGCATTTAGGGAGTGATTTAAACGCTAGTGATTTCTCTAAATGCTCTGCCAATGTAAATAAATGTAACAAATTCCACAGTAGCGATTGCGATTAGCAAAATCACAATCACAGAGCATTTTTGGAGCGTTTGCGCTTCAATGTAAAGTATTGAAGCGCTGGCAAATCGCTCATGAATAGCTACACATAGCGATTTTTAATTACTGCAAACTGTCAAAACAATTATAATAATTTGAAAGGACGAATCAGAATTTAAATCGCTAATCACTATCACAATCACTGGAAAAAAGCGTACACTTTTTAAAATCGCTACCAAAATCACCGGAAAACACTCAGTAAATCACTTGTAAATTGCTCATTAAAAACACTAGCTATTGCGATAGCGCTTTGCGACTTGTAGTGGGTTCCAGGCCTTGGTTCCCTATACTTTCCCAGTGGTTCTGGATCACCCTGTTCTGCTTGGGAATTCTATAAAAGCAAAATGGAATGGTTTAAAAGAATGTACATGCAAATATTGAGTACTCTTACCAAATATGTCTGTATCAAGCATTATTATTCTCAATATATTATGGGGTACTGAGCAATTCCCACCTCTCATAAAGTGGTTCATGCTGTAATAATGTTAAGAAATACTGGTGTATGCCAAAGCCCACGGTGGCATACTAAATTAAAGTATATTAACTGTATTCCTTTAGCTTAATACATCTGCCTCGTTATGCACCTATAATATACTGTATATAAATATAGCTGTCTGTCTACTGATAAAATGGCATGCTATAAATAGAAAAAAAAACTTTTTCTATCACATAAAACAGATCTATACTCTTCCACATAGCACTATGTTAAATAAATCAACTCTTAGAGTAAACTTAACAGAGACATCTGAAATGTTCTCCTGGCATCCTCGGAATTCCAGTGTCAATTACAGGATATTTGTGCAATAGATTAAGCCCCCACGATTCTGGTTACTAGGCTTTAGGGGACAATCCAAAGAAGAAAATATATATGAACAATCAAATAATATCTAAATCTAATGCTGGTCAAACACGAATGGATTTTAGTGCAATCTTCAGAAACTACTTATTTTAAAGGTACAGACTAACCAGCAAGCTCATGGTGACCCAGAACTCATTGGAGTGTGTAAGGGGCTACAATGGTCCTAAAAGCCCCCTTACTAAAACGCTAAGAAAAACAAAAGTTTGCTTTCTTAAAACAGAAAGAATTTGCGATAATTCAGGTTGGAGTGAGCTTGAGATGTCTCCCTAGTGCATCAATGCTGAATATATGCAAATTAACCATTGTTACCCTTAGAAGCTAAACACACCTCCAGAACCGCTGGAATGCAATGATGTGTCAGCTTGTTAATTATTATGGCTCTGTACAAATTAACAAGCTGACACATCATTGCATTCCAGCGGTTCTGGAGGTGTGTTTAGCTTCTAAGGGTAACAATGGTTAATTTGCATATATTCAGCAGTGATGCACTGGGAGACATCTCAAGCTCACTCCAACCTGAATTATCGCAAACTATTTCTGTTTTAAGAAAGCAAACTTTTGTTTTACTTATTTTAAATAAATTCCTACCTCGTGTTTTGATCCCCCCTCCCCTTAGATTGTAAGCCTTTGGCTGATCCTTCCTCACCTAGTGTATTCTACATGATTGTGTGCTCCTTTCCTGACAGCCTCGTACTTGTACTACTGGGTCTACCTAACCAGCCCCAAATCGCATGATCATGTATCTTGTACCCTGTTTTACTTGTATAGCTTTGTCCAATGTTGTATAACCGTCTTACGTTATGTCTGCCATCCTTTGTACTATTGTATGTATATATTGGTCAGCGCTGTGTAAAATGTTGGGGCTTTATAAATACAATAAATTTAAATAAATTATATAATAAGTGATTGAGTGCATTAAAATGATCCCATCAATTAATTCCAGTCAAAATGTTTCTAGCTCTCCTGTTCAACAATCATGGTAAAATAGCCAAGTCTAGAGTGTGTATAAGGCTTGGTTCACATTAGTCCAGATCAGATCAAATGGATCTGTTTTTCTGAAAAACTGATCCGTTTGACACGGGTCTGATCTGGATGGTGGGGTGCTTGAATACAACGTCACGAGGGCATGGGGCTGAAACGGGCAACGCAGATGCGGTGACTAGCCTAGTGAGAGCACACAGTGTCCGCTTTCATAGGCCTGCATTGGTACGTTTTCCCGTCCAGTCCAGTAAAAATTGTCAAATCAGGACTTTTTCTTTCCGTGCAACGCGGATCTGTGTGGGATCCTTGTTTCTCCATGAGTGGAAGCGGGTCCTGTTTTTAACATAGGATCTCCTTCCTGCATTTTTGCAGAGCTTTAAAAACGTATCTCACGGATACGTTTTATAAAACAAGCGTGAACCGGCCCTGAGGCATTAGGCGTGTTCTCAAAGCTCAGCACCGCTGCAAGCAGCATGGTCCAGTTTTATTTCAGTGAATATGCTTTTTTTCACAATTGAGCAGTAATGGAGGGATGGTCCAGGCGGTGACAGGGAAGGGGCAGTACAGAGCAGCGAGCATCGATCTGCACCACTTTCAGGGCCCTTTATTCCTCTAGCGGTGATCCGCTTCAAAAAGTGGATTGCAGCTGTTTTGCCAATCGCAAGAGTACCGCAATTTACATGTTAATCAAGATGCTCATTTTCCACTCGTGCACGTAATTTTTCCCCAAAACGCAATTGCTGGCTTGCGCTATTTTCACAGCGAATGGGCTCTGTTTCCAATGGCTACGGCTCAAACACAGCAAGTGTAAATTAATGCTTGAGCAATGCAGTGCAATTGCGCTTGCGATCGCGTTTACCAGTGAAAAAGGGCACTTCGGTTCAGTTCACCATTGCATAGTGTCCTTGATATGCGTGTCCAGCAACTACAACCCTCTTATTGAACAGCGAGGTGAACGCCAGCGCATACCACTAAGGCTGCATCTGAAATGACCACCAGCTCAGCGTGCAGCACCTAAATAGACTTTCTGCACACTTCGCATTCAATTCAGATGCAAATCATATGCAAATCTGCTACTACTTATCATGCAAACAGGATTTAGGGATGCGCAGCCTTTCCCCCCACCTTTCCTTAACTTTGTAACTATGTAGCTGTCAGGTTAGCTGCTCCCAGCCCCTCCTCCTGAGTTTCCTGTTTGCATGATAAGTAGTAGCAGATTTGCATATGATTTGCATCTGAATTGAATGCGAAGTGTGCAGAAAGTCTATTTAGGTGCTGCATGCTGAGCTGGTGGTCATTTCAGATGCAGCCTTTCAGGTATGCGTTGGCGTTCACCTCGCTGTTCAACCAAATGTAAGTTACACATTTTTTTTTTGCTTAGCTGCTCCCAAGGTTTTAAATTTAGGTTAGGTCACTTGCCCGGAGGTTTCCCTTACCGTGGCGCAAGTGTCTAGTATAATATACTTTGCATGCAAACCATATTGGAAGCTAAAGTTCCTCCTAGTTTAATAAATGTTGCCACTTGTCTTGGATGCAGGGCATGCATTTTTCGGTCTGGCAGAGGCGGTGTGTGTATGCCTGTGCGATTAACCATTCAATTGCAACATGTGTTTAGGGATGCGCAGCCTTTCCCCCCACCTTTCCTACAACCCTCTTATGTTGACCTGAAGATGGAAAATAACTTCTAGAACTCCAAGGGCTTGATTCACAAAAGAGTGCTAACTGATAGCTCGGCTGTTTTCGTGCGAATTTTCGTGTTTCGCGCGCAAACGTGAATTTTTACGCACAACCGATATAGTTTGCGCGCGATAATTCGCGTTTGCGCACTAAACTTTGTTTCGCGTGAAAATACACGCAAAACACAAAAATTTGCGCGAAAACGGCCGAGCTATCAGTTAGCACTCTTTTGTGAATCAAGGCCCAAGTCAGTTATTAGTTGATACAGTTTGTCACTAAATGCTGTGACTGGTCACAAGGAAGACAGTTCCCAAACTTCAGTTGTTGCCATAAGTAATCCAGCAACTGAAGGTTGTCAGCATTATTAAGGAACAACTCTGTTGCTGAGCACAACCATCCCAACGTAAAGGTGCCCACTAATGATACAAACTTTTTTGTCCAATCTGACAATTTCTATGAAATATAAGAGACGGCCTAACATATCCTTTCATAAGTTTAACCTTCTACTACATAGCTTTGGTAAGATTGGACAAAAAAGACTGAATTATTAGTGGCCATCATAAGTCTGTTGTTAGGAGATAGTTGTAGTACTCTAATTGCAGCATTTAGCCATTCATTAAAAAAAATCTGTTAGTGTCTGGAAACCAGTTGCCACGAATCAGCTGCCCACTTGACAGTGTTGTTGCTAGGGCTTGGGGCATGGGGCACAGATATTATTGCTTTGCTGCTTTGTTTGGCTGCACTTTCCACTGCAGCCGTTTTCTCTTCTCTGCGTGTCCATAAGTGCCCCCGGTCTTCTAGGATGTAAGTAATGGAGCTAAAATCTGTTTATTGTACATATACCAGCTGTTAATTTACTAGTTTTAAACTATGAGGATAGGAATATGGAAGGCATGACAATGACAAGCTTCTTTGTTGCTTGTGTGACAGGTTCTCTTCATAGGTCATTTAAATAAGCAATGTTGCACGGACACATCCATACCGGTCATGCTTAATTCTCTAATTGGTAATGCAACCATGCAAAACAGATGGGCAAATATTTATGGATGAGTTAGCACAAATGTCCACACTGGGCTCTCTGCAGAAATTACTCCTACCTCTTCCAGAGTGTTCATCTGTGACACCACTTTGTTGATGTAGGAATGGACTTTCATGAGATCCATGCTGTACAGGGTTCCTTCCAGCAGGTCCACCATAGACTGCAGCTGAAATCAGAAACAGCACAACGCCACGACTTAGTCATACAGTCACATATGCAGCATATGCATTTTACTATTTTACTTTAACTACTTTGACCACTGAGGGTTTTTTACCCCTTTAGGACCAGAGCAATTTTCACCTGTCAGCGCTCCTCCCATTTTTTTGCCCAATAACTTAAACACAACTAATCACAACGAAATGATCTATAGCTTGTTTTTTTCGCCACCAATTAGGTTTTCTTTGGAAGGTACATTATGCTAAGAATTATTTTATGCTAAACACATTTTAATTGGAATAATAAGAAAAAAATGAAAAATATTCTTTATTTCAAAGTTTTCGCCAATTATAGTTTTAAAATAAAACGTTCTACTGTGGATAAAACCCACACATTTTATTTGCCCATTTGTCCCGGTTATTGCAGCGTTTCAAATATTTCCCTAGTACAATGTATGGCGCCAATATTTTATTTGGAAATAAAGGTGCATTTTTTTCAGTTTTGCGTCCATCACTAATTATAAGCCCGCAAATTAAAAAATCACAGTAATATACCCTCTTCACATATCAATTAAAAAACGTTCAGTCCCGTTATATATATATAAATGTTTGGGTACAATAGGGGGAGTGTGGGAGGGAAATAGTTTATTTTAGATGTAAATGTAGATATTTTCATTAAATACAATGTTTTTTGATGTAGTTTTACTATTTGCCCACAAAATGTCCTCAGTCATTACTTCCGATTAACTTACAGAAGGATGTGATTCGGAAGTAATGCGTGCACAGTATCAACAGGAAGATACAATGAATGCAGGTGTCTCATAGACGCCGGCATTCATTGAATCAGGGACTTAGATTTAATGAATGTGAACTGCAATCCCATTCATTCAAGTCCCCAGGTAACAGTAGCGCGTGCGAGGGAGTGGGGGACGGCCGCCCACTCCCACTGACTAACTTTCGCGGCCCTGGGACTTCAGGTGAAGTTTCCCAGGGTGTAATTATACTGCACCTGGTGCAGTAAGTAGTTAAACAAACACATAATTTTAAAAGTCCATGGAGAGTCTCCAAAAACCCATGTACTGGATTGGGACATGTGCAGAGCCTTTCCGGCTGTCAGCTGCACTTGCTTGCGCGCGTTAAAGGACACCTGAAGGACACCTGAAGTGAGAGGGATATGGAGGCTGCCATATTTATTTTCTTTTAAACAATACCAGTTGCCTGGCATCCTGCTGATCTTTCATGCATCAGTAGTGTCTGACCCACCTGAAAAAGCATGCAAAAAATACAGTCAAACATCTGATCTGCATGTTTGTTACAAATCTATGACTAAAAATATTAGAGGCAGAGGATCAGCAGGACAGCCAGGCAACTTGCATTGTTTAACTGCTTGCCGGCTGCTCCATGCCGATTGGCATGAACACGGCAGCAGCCCCAGGAACGCTCCACGCCGATTGGCGTGAACGGCCTTCTATGGGGCTAGCAGGAGATCGCGCGCGAAGGCGGAAGCCTATGACAACCGATCATGCTGACTGGCTGGCGGGGGAGGGAGGGGGCAATATAAAATAAAGTAAAAAAATAGGGAAACTTATTAAATAAATAAATAATTATAAATAAAATAAAGAAACAACTGGGGAGCGATCAGACCCCACCAACAGAGAGCTCTGCTGGGGGAGGGGGAGAGAAGGGGGGGAATCGCTTGTGTGCTGAGTTGTGCCGCCCTGCAGCTAGGCCTTAAAGCTGCAGTGGCCATTTTAGTAAAAAAAAAATGTCCTGGTCTCTAGGGGGTTGAAAATTGGTAGGGAGGCTGAGGACAGGTTTGAGAAAGGATGGGGGGGGGGGGGGCAGCTGATTGTTGGGAAGAAGCACTGAAAACCCTGCAAAAAGTTTTGGCACAAAGCCAGTAGAAGGCCTCAGTTTGCATCCACACAACCCAGCATTTCAACCCCATGCAACTATTAAGCGAGGCTAAAAACAGCTTGTGTGGGTGAAATAGCAGCAAACAGCAGAAGAGCAGTGAGCTAATGGATACCTGGTTAAAACAGACCTGAACTCAGAACTTCCTCTCTGCTCTAAAAGATATGCAACAATATAATAACTTAAAAAAAACAAAACATTTCTTTGTTAGAGCTTACAGAACTCCTGCAATAAATCTGCAGTGTTTCTACGTCCTGCTTTCATGGAAGCAGACAACATATGTAAACATCCTGTGTTTACATATTAGTGAGTCTGCCAAGGACTGCCGTATTTCTGTGCTGACACAGCTGAGAGATCACATTACGCTTGTGATTACTTGAAGATGTGGAGGAATTAGACAGGCTCTTCTCTTTAAAAACACACAGGGTGCATTTCTCTCTGTTTTCCTTGTGTCCTGTACAAGAGTTCAGGTCCACTTTAATCCAGTGAATGGTCTAAACATTTGAGTGAATGCTGGAATTCTTAGCAACTGGTATTTATCCAAAACTGATCGGTGAATTTTGGCTTTTGTCATGTCCAGTTATCGTCAAAGTATTTTAATGAAGAGTTTCACCTTCACAAATACGCAATTTAAAGAAAATGCTTGTCTTCATACAAATATGCACATTTTTGTGCAAAATGCTATACAAAAGTAAAACATGTCCAATCCAAATTGGATGTTTGATTGATTCAATCGTTGCTGACCAATTTTACCAACTCTATGTAGTATGAGAGCTTACCTGCACCATCAGTTCATAGCATTCATTCTGTTGGCCCACCACATGGAGGAGGTAAAACTAGACAGTCATTGGCTAATCCAAAATTGGAAGTATGTAACAGGCATAAGACAGAAATGGTTTCATACTATCCCATTGTTAGTTGAAGAGAAACTTAGCCATACTAACTTAGTATAGACAGGAAGTGGATTTATATCCTAATTGGCTATTGAGTTTCTTCACAGGACCTTGACTAATGTTAATCCTGACTTCCCTTTATTGAGTTTCTGTCTTATTTGGAAATGCTTCTTCTGGGGCAGTTGTAATTCAATGCAAGTAATCAGGGCGCACCAATAAGCAAAAGAGAATGTTTTCTGCTTTACTGTAAAATCTCTAGAAACCTTGTTGTTCCCAGGCTGTCACTTTGGGTCCCCATACAGCAGTATTCAGTTTACTCCTTGCTGTTCACTACCATCACAAGCTGCAGCACTGCCGAGGCTAACGTGGAAGATCCATGGGAAAGAAAAAAGCATCTGTCTCATGTATTTTTCCAGCTCACCACATTTAGTGAGAGCTTGTGACATTTACCACACTTTGATTTCAAAGACGTCTTTGTAGAGTCTAAACATTAGACAGTTATTACTATGCAGAGGAATTCATCAACGTGCTTTAAGTATAAGTGGATTTCACATTTAATATTGTGTCTGTCTTAATGGATTGGGGCTAGCCTAGAAGAATTCATGGGACAGAGCAGAATTAATCATACTTTTAGTTAATTGGACACAGCAAGTGAAATAAACTCCAAGATTATGGAGACAGATCATTTCGGTGCCTAATCTTTTCTATGCAGCACCGGGGAAGGTAATTACTGAGATTTTTCATGGGGTTTGATAAGTATTGCCCTTACCAGGGGTTAAGAGGGTCAGTAGAGGTTTGCCCTTACCAGGGGTTAAGAGAGTCAGTACAGGTTAAGGTTGTAGGAGGTCAGTGAAAGGCTTTCAGCTAGATTACCCTGACATCTAGAGATGATACTCAACTGGGATGGCCTAGAAGTTCTAGAACAAGCATTTAGCGTGTGTAGAGGAGTCCCCCCAACATCACCTGAAGATCCAGGACACCAGATCTTCAGTGACAAGGACCCCACCCACTGGAAGCCACTCCACTAGATACTTACCTCAGGACGGTCCAGAGGCTTCCTCAAACCTTCTGCAACCCAACATGTTTTAACTCAGGGACACTTAAAGTGGACCTGAACTCTAGCACAGGACAGAAGGAAAACATAGAGAAATGCACCCTGTATGTATTTAGAGAGTTTAGCCTGTTTAATTCCCCCTCATTTGTGTCTAATCACAATTTGTAATTTGATTGCTCCCCTGTGTCCCATGACTGCCATGGCAGATAAGCTCATTTGAAAGCACAGGCTGTTAACAGTATGTCTGCTTCCATAAAACAGGAAGTAGAAACAGTGCAGAATTATTTTGGGATTTGTATCAGCTGTAACAAAGAAATGATTTTTGTTTAGAGGTTATTGTAACAGTAGGGTGCCGCAACTCAGATGTCTGATTATATGGTGATCTGCAGAATCACCAATAATACAAGTATAGCTTCTAGGATGATATGAATGTAGTGCTTGGTGCAACTGTAACTTTAATAGTTTGCAAGGCCTTACCAGAGGGGCTGGTAAGGCACTATCAGTACACGGACTGTACAGCTTTGAACAGACCTTCCCAGAGGACTGGAGAAGGTACCAACAGAGAGAATACAGAAATAGTATTGCAGGTCTCCGCCAGGGGAGCTCGCAAGAGACGAGTAGCAATCAGACAGATAATAACACAGACCTTTTGCAGAGGGCCTGGAAGGTCTACTAGGAGAATTACAGAAATAGACTGACTAGTCCTTACCAGAGGAGCTGGCAAGGAACTAGTTAAACAGGTAGCAAGAAAAGCTATGCCAGACCTTTCCAGTGGAGCTGGAAAGGTAATCCAAGTGACTTGGATAGTTTTGGCTAAACCTTCCAGAGGAGCTGGGAAGGTAGTATCAGTCACTAAGCAACACCTCACCAGTGGAGCTGGTGGGAATCGTGAATAGATAACGAGTGCTCATCCGTGGAGCTGATGAGCCTCAGAACCAATAAGGCTAGGCCTCTCCAGAGGTGCTGGTAGGCACTAGCTGCGAAAGCACTGATAAGTACGGCCAGACCTTCCAGAGGAGATGGCTACATACTATCAGATACTGAGACCGTAATAGAGTTCAGTAACTTTACTAGTTTAGCGAGACCTCACCAGAGGGGCTGGTGAGGTACTATCGGTACACTGACCGTATAATAGAGTTCAAGCCCCAGCAAGCTGGAGATACTGATACTGAAGAGTTAGAACCTCCCGAGGAGCGGGTGATTCAGACTGTACTGCAGCCTAGTGATCACCTGAGGGGCAGGTGATTAAGACTGTACTGCAGCCCAGTAGACACCGGAGGATCAGGTGTTATGAACAATACGATAATTAATGATCACCTGAGGAGCAGGTGATACAAACAATACTGCAAGTAGCAGAACAACTTCACCAGAGGAGCTGGTGAAGCTAACACCTCACCAGTGGCAAGGGCCCAATGGTGAGTAGAATGGTCAGACAGGCAAGGGTCAGCAACAGAGAGGACAGTATCAGAGCAGAATCGTAAGGCAGAAGAGTAATCGGTAATCGGGCAGAGGTTCAGTAACTTTAGGCAGATAGGCAGAGAAACAGAATCAGCAAGCTTTGAGCAAAGTCAGAGTATAGCCAGAGTCAAAACACAGGTAATCAATATAATATAAACAATCTCCTAGTCTAGGTGTGAAGTCCTTGGTTTCAACCCCTGGGATCTAGTCTAAGGTCTGAGCGCTAACACATAATGTCTTCACGACAGCAGACAGGGACTGAATGAAGCCCGAAGGCTTAAGAAGCAGAGGGTGACTCCCAGCCACTCCCACCTCGGAATCAGCCAATCCGAGCCTCGGGAGTCACCTCTGACGTCAGCCGACCGGCAGGTCAGCCAACATGTCTCCCCCGAGCATAAAGGTCCTGTCTACGAGTGCGCCCGCGCAAGACAGCGACCCTATGGAGACATGACGCTTCCGTCCTCGGCGTGCTAAACGCCGGAACGGATGGAGCAGCCAGGGGCATGGAGGTAGCTGCGGTGGCGACGCTGTTCGCCGCAGCTGCCTCCAGAATCGTCACAGTTATTATCCCGTTGTGTATCTTTTAGAGCAGAGAGGATGTTCTGAGTTCAGGTCTGCTTTAGACGACTGCCACTGAGCAGAGGCAAACAAATGTTGTTGTAAATGTTTAAATATAATATAAAACCATGGGATAGCTACAAAAAAAGAGTCATTTAGGAGTAGTAGGATAAATACAATTGTTTATCTCATCAGTTTATTTTCACCTCGGGTTCACTTTAAGGGCCCATTCACATCTAAGAATCGCAAAATGCCAGCGATTACTGCCGGCCTTTTGCGGGAGTGATTTCCGCGATAACGCGGAAAAATTACTGGACACTGCGGCGGTGCTATCGCGATTGCTAATCGCTGGCAAACCGCTGCATGTAACACATTTGCGGTTAACGCTAACCGCAAACGCGGCAGTGAGAACACTGCCATGTGTTACATGTTGTAGCGTTTTTTACAAAACCGCTAGCGGTTTGCCTTGAGCCGTAATCGCGCGATTCCCGCCCAAGTGAGAATGGGCCTTAAGGTTAGGTGTAAATGGGCACACCCACTACACAGTACTGTACACATTCAAGTGCCTGCACAGTTTCTACAAACATTTACAATCAATATTGCTACATAAGAGTTTTCAACTTGGTATACTACAAATTAGAATGGAACATCGGTATAATTGGTGTAAAAACTGTAGACAGCCTTACCCTACCAAGACGAGGTCCTCAGCAATGCCAGAAGAACACCACCTCCCATCACTTTTAAATGATAATTGTTTGAAGTAAATTGCTGACTGGATGCTAACCTTTCCTGAACCTTTCAGACTTAGTCCATAAAAACCTTTTAGTAGTCATTAGTTAAAACCCACAATGCATTGTATTGATTGTTTAATGGAAGTAGACAATGCTTAATTTATTAGTGAAGTTACTGAGTCACATTCTTGTACTGATAATTAAAGTGAACTCCACTTTTATTAGGCCTTTGTATACCTAAAGATCAGTACTGTACAAGAATTTATGCACGTTAAAACTAAAACCATGACAGTACTCTGGAGTAATGACTGTTCCTAAACTGTCACAATGCTGCTGTTGCTATAGAACTGCACACAGCAGGAGCCTCTGTTACTCTTATTCCCCACCTGCACCAGAGTCGGATTTACAGCTCAAGAGCCTATAGGCAAATAATCTCCAGCGCCCTAAACCCTGCCCCTTAACACAGGTGACACCCCTCACACCCATAGACATTCAGATGTGCTCCCCACTCCCCGTGCCAGCTTTAGGTGCCCCAGGATGGGTTAGCCAGCTATAGGTGCCCCAGTATAAGTTTGCCAGGCATAGGTTCCCCAGTATAGGTTAGCCAGGTATAGATGTCCCCTGTATAGGTTAGCCAGCTATAGGTGCCCCAGTATAGAATAGCCAGCTATAGGTGCCCCAGTATAGAATAGCCAGCTATAGGTGCCACAGTACAGGTTAGCCAGCTATAGATGCTACAGTATAAGTTAGTCAGCTATAGGTGCCACAGTATAGATTAGCCAGCTTAAAGTGAACCAGAGACAAAGCACCCTCATGTATTTTACCATATATATCAGTGGGAACATTAGAGAAAACACCTACCATGCTCTCTGTTTCACTCTTCACTGCTCAGCCTGCTTCTAATCAGCCCTGATAAAATCCCTGACTGAGCATTCAGGAATCATTATAGCTGAGTTTGTCTTCTCTGATGTCTTTTCAAACCCAAGCCTGCCCCCTTCTGGCTCTGCTATAGTGACTCAGCTATAATGATTCCTGAGCAAAGCCAGACTGAATGCTCAGTCTGGGATTTTATCAGGGCTGATAACAAGAAGGCTGAGCAGTGAAGAATGAAACAGAGAGCAGGGTAGGTGTTTTCTCTAATGTTCCCACTGATATATATGGTTAAATACATGAGGGTGCTTCATCTCTGGTTCACTGTAAGTGCTACAGTATAGTTTAGCCAGGTATAGGTGCTACAGTATAGGTTAGTCAGCTATAGGTGCCATAGTATAAGTTAGTCAGCTATAGGTGCCACTGTGACACCTTTGATATGTTATATTGAGTATGTCGTATCAAAAGCATCATGGAGTCACAAATGCACATTCCAAATACCAAAAATGACATTTGAAATCAACTTTGTTTTTCTTTCAAATTGTGTCATCAAGGAACCTCTTCCTGCAAAGGTAATTAGAAATCCTTTAGCAGAAGTTCAGAGAAGTGCCCCAACACGCTGTGCCAATGGCCATAAATCGTCACTCCACTGTGACAAGATATCATAAGAACATGGTCTCTTGAAGAACGCTGTCTGCGATATTCTCACTGTCAGAGGAAGCTCTGGACTTCAAAGACCCTTTATCTGATCTGGTAACCCCCAGCTGAGTTCTTCAACTAGAACTGACCCTTCTGCAACCCAGAAATCAATAATTCTCATAATTTCTTAGTTTTTAAGCTTTTAATGATGATCTGAGGATGCTAGCAGCACCGTCTTTTCAGAGATTAAGTTTATCCTAACACCCATTCTGGGAAATTCCCAGAATCCTACGACCTAAAATCAAGCAATCTTAGCAAGACAGGTTCAAAGTACCACTTTAATACTAGACGGTTTAAATCTGTCCTATTTCAAATCACAATACATAAAATTATGCTGATTGTGAATATGCATTCTGTTTCGTGATGTGAGCTATGGGCACAGAGAGACCGGGCAAAACAGGAATTAGGCCAAAATCTCTCTCTGTCCAAGGGGCACTGCCCTTATTCAAATTTCACAAGGCTGGACTTGTATGTGTCATAACCCCTCCCAACCACAGTGAGGATTAAAAACACAACACTGAGCCCAAGCTGTGCTACTTCATAAATCTGACGTCGAATTAACATGAATCGACAGCCAGCTGGACACTAGCAAAATCACTTGGATTATTTCCCACAAACGCCTCTGGCCACATGGCAATCGCCATCATGGACTTTCCACCAAGGACTTTCAATTGCCGCATGGATTACCAATAACGGTATTTGAACTGTATTTTTAAGACATACAATTTCCTTTTCATCTCTACTCTTTTTCTATCAACCCAATCTGTTCTGCCGGACAGGTATATTTGTGGCTTAAAGTATACTGTGTTTATGTAGTTTTAGAATAAAACTAACAATGTTATCATTCAGACTTGTGCTGTTCTGGTCAGTCACCGGTCGGCTGACGTCAGAGGTGACTCCCGAGGCTCGGATTGGCTGATTCCGAGGTGGGAGTGTCTGGGAGTCACCCTCTGCTTCTTAAGCCTTCGGGCTTCATTCAGTCCCTGTCTGCTGTCGTGAAGACATTATGTGTTAGCGCTCAGACCTTAGACTAGATCCCAGGGGTTGAAACCAAGGACTTCACACCTAGACTAGGAGATTGTTTATATTATATTGATTACCTGTGTTTTGACTCTGGCTATACTCTGACTTTGCTCAAAGCTTGCTGATTCTGTTTCTCTGCCTATCTGCCTAAAGTTACTAAACCTCTGCTCCCCCTCCTTCCCTCTGCAAAGTGTGAGCAGAGTAGTAATGAGAAAAGACTTACCGGCTCAAGGCGTTGCAGCGATGATGTCATTCAGCAGCCGCAGCGCATCCGGCGCCATCTCCATAGCTACAGCAGGTCTCTCTGCATGTGATGCAGCAGCTTGTCACAGTGAGTCACATGATGATTCATGTCACTCACTGTAACGAGCTGTTGGGTCACAAGCACAAAGACCCGCTGTAGCTATGGAGATGGCGCTGGATGTGCTGCCGCTGCTGAATGACATCGTCGTTGGAATGTCATAAGCCATTGAGTCTCTTCTTATTACTGCTCCGCTCGCGCTCTGTAGAGAGGAGGGGGAGCAGAGGGAACACTATGACAGCCAAAGAGCCACCTTTTAAACACCTGCCTACAGTGCCTATCAGTAAATCCGGGTCTGACCTGCACTAATCCATTAACTGGCATCAAATTTTAGTCAATGAGGTGCAAATAATTCTTTATTGCTACTGAATTATGCAAGTTTATGAAGCCAAGGTAGGATTTGATGTGTCTATTTTCAAATTGCATACATCTGCATAATTCTGCACTGACTTTTTTACACTGGCCATCCCTCAAACTGACCTATAGGCACTATGTATTTTTAACAAAAATGTAACTTCCCTGTAAGTATACTTTGAAACTGTTTTCAACAGACTGACTAATCTAAATCTGTGTGTCAGAGATCCGAACTGAAGTTCTTCCATAGAGATACTATTTTGTAATTCTATTAATTAAGAATAAACCCTGGGCCTGTTTTATTAAGACATCTCCACTAGGGATATTATAAAAGATCAAACAAAGCTGTACTAGAATAATTAAAAATGGTCTGTCTTTTAAATGGTTAGTCTAGAGCCACTCACTTGGGTTATATCAGACCACAGAAAGAGTTGCTGGGAGGTTTGTGAAATAATTGTTGTGCAATTTCCCCAGCGTTCAGCAAGACCCCCTTTTGTATCTTTTAGTTAGTAAATTCAGGACTGTCTCACTTCTCCCTGTGCTTCTGCATGAGACTACAAACACATGATAATTTACTGACCTTACAGCATGCTTGAATAAGGGTGTAACGCTCGGTGAAGCACAGAGAGGTCTGATTACCGGTGATCTGCAGTATCACGGGAAATGCAGACGTATACCAGATTATATGTGATCTGCAGTATCACCGATAATCCAATATACTAGCTAACCTCTGGTCACCTGAGTAGAGTGATGTGATTGGTGCAACAGTAATACAGAGGACAAGCCTCAGTGCAGCAAGGGGAACTGCACAGACTCCTTCCACAAGTCTGAGCTCTCCAAGACGGGAGGAGTCAGGCTAACAGTGGGAAGGTGAGTCCGAAAGTGACACTCAGGCGCAAGTGTCACTAACAGGACGAGGAACCGCCTCCAATCGTGAGGTCGGTTCTCGAGGTCGGACAAGCCAGGTAGTAAACACACGGACAGATAAAGTACAGATACAGTAGGCAGAGGCGGAGTCTAGGTACAGGCAGGGTTTGGCAACAGGTATCAGAAATATCGGGGTACAAAATCAGGAGGCAGAGGCGGAGTCAAGGTACAGGCTGGGTTCAGCAACGGAGTATCAGAGATAACGAGGTACAAGGTCAAAGTTCAGAAGGATAGTCGAGGCAGGCAAAGGTCATAACAGATAATCACAATCAAATTAGTACTTTAAGCTATCAACCAATCTAGCTTAGTGTAGGATTACAGCTCCAGCTGGTCCCGGCACACTAACGGATCTGACTAACGGATCTGGGTGCTCCCACGTATGTGAACGCAACGCCAGACAAGGAACAAATGAACAGCTAGCAGTATATATACATGATCCTCTCTCCAGCACCTCCCTAAGTGCTGGACCAATGAGGTGTGGAGCCAGGATCAGCTGACCAGCCTGGTCAGCTGATTCCTCCCTTGCTGCCATATATCCCCTGCCTGAGTGCGCGCGCGCGCGTCACTCTAAAACTAGAGGGACTACGAGTCCCAGCCAGCGCAGCCCCGCTCGGCGGTGACTCCGCAGCGGGGACCTGCTGGCTACCTGCTGCACCCAACGCGGCGGTTTCGCCGCGTCCTGCGGGCTCATGCACGGAGGCAGCCGCCTCATGATGCGAGGAGGCGGCTGCCTCTCCGTGCAAGTGAAAGCCGAGTGCGGAAGGAGCCGCCCGCCGCTGGCTCATGGCGGCGGCTCCTCCGCGCTTTCTCACAGTACCCCCCCCCCCCCCCCGAGGAGTGGACTCCGGACAGCTCCTTCCAGGTTTCCCTGGATGTGCAGCATGAAACTCTCTCACCAACTCGTCCGCATGCATGCGGTTCCCAGGCACCCATTGCCTCTCCTCAATGCCGTACCCCTTCCAATGTACGAGATATTGCACCGAGTTCTGCACCGTGCGTGAATCTATGATCTTTTCCACCTCATACTCGGGCTGGGCATCGACTAAGACAGGAGGAGGAGGAGTGGGACCCACCTGGACTGCGGGTTTGAGAAGCGACACGTGGAAAGACCTCACTCCACGCATGCTGGTGGGAAGATCAATGGCATATGTGACATTGTTGATCTTCCTAGTAACCGGGAATGGACCCACGAACCTGGGACCAAGTTTGTCAGAGGGTTGTTTCAGGGTCAGGTGACGGGTTGACACCCAAACCAAATCTCCTGGTTGGAATTTCCATTCTAATGAGCGTCTCTTGTCAGCCTGACTTTTCTGACTCTGGAATGCCTTTACAAGGTTATTCTTGATGATCCACCACATGTCCTTAAATGATCTTAGCCATATCTCCAAGGCTGGGAACGGAGTGGCCGCAACTGGCAGTGGGGAGAATTTAGGCAGTTTACCGGTCACAATCTGAAACGGGCAGAAACCTGAGGACGAACTCTTTAAGTTATTGTGGGCAAATTCTGCATAAGGTAAATATTTCACCCAATCACTCTGTGCCTCAGCAACGTAGCATCTCAAAAATTGTTCTAACGACTGGTTGACCCTCTCCGTCTGGCCATTTGTCTGTGGGTGATACCCTGAGGAAAATGACAATTTCATGCCCATCAGGTGACAAAATGCCCTCCAAAATTTCGAAATAAACTGAACTCCCCGATCAGATACTATGTCCTCTGGAATGCCATGCAGCCTAAAGACATGGATGACAAATAAATCGGCCAGTTCCTGGGCCGAGGGGAGTCCTTTCAAAGGCACGAAGTGGGCCATCTTACTAAAACGGTCGACCACCACCCAAATAACTGACATGCCTTCAGATCTGGGAAGCTCTCCCACGAAATCCATGGACAAATGGGTCCATGGTTCGCTCGGGGTGGGTAAAGGCTGCAAGGTACCTACAGATGCCAGCCGGGAGGGCTTGCTTTTTGCGCACACCGCACATTCCCTGACAAATTCTTTACAGTCAGCGGCTAACGAGGGCCACCATGCACATCTGGCCACGAGATCCTGCGTCCTAGATGCTCCCGGATGTCCCGCATTCTTATGGGAGTGAACCATCTCCAAGATCTGGAGACGGAATGGTAACGGAACAAATAATACCCCGTCTGGTTTCCCCTCTGGGATATCCTGCTGAAAAGGACTCAAAGTCTCTCCCCAGTCCTCCCAAGTCTCGGTGGCGGCTAACACCACATTTCGTGGGACAATGGTCTCAGGAACAGGGGGCTGTGCTGTCTCTGGCTCAAAACACCTAGAAAGAGCGTCTGCCTTGGTATTCTTACTCCCTGGCGTATACGTGATCAAAAATGTAAATCTCGAGAAGAATAGTGACCATCGAGCCTGCCTTGGGCTCAATCTTTTAGCCCCCTCGATGTATTCTAGGTTTTTGTGGTCGGTATAAACCGTGATAGTGTGCTCAGCTCCCTCTAGCCAATGACGCCACTCTTCGAAGGCCAACTTGATGGCTAGGAGTTCCCTGTTGCCTATGTCATAGTTTCTCTCTGCCGGAGAGAACCTTCGGGAAAAATAGGCACACGGGTGTAGTCTACCCTGGAGACCAGAACGCTGGGACAGCACAGCCCCCACCCCGATCTCTGAGGCGTCCACCTCAACAATAAATGGAACAGAGGTGTCAACGTGTCTGAGTATGGGAGCTGAACAGAACAACCCCTTTAACTTAGAAAAAGCCTGTACTGCCTCGGGAGGCCAATGAGTGGTGTCTGCCCCTTTTTTAGTAAGGCTAGTGAGAGGGGCGACCACTGTGGAGTACCCCTTTATAAACCTTCTATAATAGTTCGCAAACCCCAAGAACCGTTGCAATGGTTTTAACCCCACCGGCTGCGGCCACTCCAGGACCGCGGAAACCTTGGCAGGGTCCATAGACAAACCTGAGGTGGAGATTATATACCCCAAAAACGCAACCGACGTGACCTCGAAAATACATTTTTCGAGCTTGGCGTATAAGAGATTTTGCCTCAGTTTGTCTAACACCATCCTGACATGGGTTCTGTGTTCCGAGAGGTTGTTAGAAAAAATGAGAATGTCGTCAAGATAGACTAAAACGAACTTTCCCAATACCTCCCGAAAAACCTCATTGATGAGTTCCTGGAAGACGGCCGGGGCATTACACAACCCGAAGGGCATCACCCTATACTCGTAATGCCCATCAGGGGTATTGAAGGCCGTCTTCCATTCATCGCCCTTCCTTATACGCACCAGGTTGTATGCCCCCCGTAAATCCAGTTTTGAAAATATGCTAGCCTCAGTGACCTGTGTGAACAAATAGTCAATAAGTGGTAACGGGTAGCGATTCTTCACAGTGATTTTATTGAGACCTCGATAATCGATGCAAGGCCGTAACCCCCCATCTTTTTTTTTGACAAAAAAGAAGCCTGCCCCAGCGGGCGACCGGGACGGCCTAATGAAGCCCTTTGCCAAGTTCTCACGAATGTATTCCTGCATGGCAAGTTTCTCGGGGCCAGACAAGTTATATAAATGGCCTCGAGGAGGCACACAACCGGAACGAAGGTCAATGGGACAGTCGAATGGACGATGCGGGGGCAACTTATCCGCGGCCTTGGGACAAAACACATCGGCATAATCTGCGTATTGCTCTGGTACACCTTCCACCTGTACCTTGGTTAGACCCAACGTTAGTCTCCCCAAACACTGCTGGAAACAGTGAGGTGACCATTCCGTCAACTGTCCTGTGGCCCAGTCTATTTGTGGGGAATGTACCTGCA
The DNA here is from genome assembly GCF_040937935.1 of Hyperolius riggenbachi. Lineage (NCBI taxonomy): Eukaryota > Metazoa > Chordata > Amphibia > Anura > Hyperoliidae > Hyperolius > Hyperolius riggenbachi. The sequence continues at coordinate 207,184,783 of NC_090653.1, forward strand.
ACCAAGGCATGCCTAGGATAATAGTGGAGGTGGACATATGCAAAACATAAAACTGTAACTGTTCCCCGTGTAAAACCCCTATGGAGAGTCTCACAAACGGAGTCTGTGACAGGGGACAATTCCGCTGCAAAGGGGAGTCGTCAACTGCCGTGACCTGGATGGGGGGTCTCACGGGAGTGAGTGGTAAACCCAACTCCTGAGCAAACTCAAAATTCATAAAGTTAGCCGCTGAGCCGGAATCAATGAAGGCTTCAGTGGCAACAGATTTATCATCCCATGTGACCGTACACGGGAGAAGTAATTTTTTCTCTTTAAGGGGTGAAGTTTGTGTGCCTAGGGTGTCACCCCCCACTACTCCTAGGCAGACCCGTTTCCCGCCCTATTGGGGCAGTTTCGCACCCTATGCCCTGCCTCTGCACAGTATAGGCACAGTTGTTCCATCATCCTCCGCCTTCGCTCCACCTGGGTCAGTTTTGATCGACCAATTTGCATCGGCTCTGGTGGAGGCAAGGCCGGAAAGGGTGGGACAGGCGGAGGTGCTGTTTCGGAGGCTGCAGCAACCGGTGCCGTGTACGAAGTCACCCTGACACGGTGACTTCCCCTAGCCTGTCTCTGATGGCGTAGCCTGCGATCTACACGAATGGCCGATGATATGGCCTCATCAACTGTCTTGGGCTCTGGTACAGTCAACATTAAGTCAGAGACCTCCTCCGTCAACCCAGACAGAAAATAATCCATTAGAGCGAAGTTATCAAATCTAGAGGTGATTGACCACCTACGGAACTCCGCCGCATAATCCTCGACCGAACCTCTGCCTTGCCGCAAAAGTTTGAGCTTCCGCTCTGAGGTCGCAGCAAGGTCAGGGTCGTCGTAGATTATGGCCATGGCCTTAAAGAACTCGTCTACCGAGGTCAGAGCGGTATCGGTAGGAGGCAGGTTATATGCCCAGGACTGGGAGTCCCCAGTCAACAAGGTTTTAATAAAGATGACCCGTTGGGTCTCAGTCCCCGAGGATCGGGGTCTCAATTCAAAATACGACAACACTCTACTCCTGAAATTCCGGAAGTCAGACTTGTGGCCGGAAAACTTATCAGGCACAGGCATGCGTATGTCATCACTAGGAGGGGAACGTACTGAATCAACTGACACCTGAAGGGTTTTCACAGAGCCTGATAAGGCATCGATTAAGGCTTTGTGCTGGCCCAGTGCTTGATGAATGTTATCCACCTAAGTGGCAAGCACAGTCAGAGGATCAGCGCGTGATTCCATCTGTTTTGTGGTCTGGCGTTCTGTAACGCTCGGTGAAGCACAGAGAGGTCTGATTACCGGTGATCTGCAGTATCACGGGAAATGCAGACGTATACCAGATTATATGTGATCTGCAGTATCACCGATAATCCAATATACTAGCTAACCTCTGGTCACCTGAGTAGAGTGATGTGATTGGTGCAACAGTAATACAGAGGACAAGCCTCAGTGCAGCAAGGGGAACTGCACAGACTCCTTCCACAAGTCTGAGCTCTCCAAGACGGGAGGAGTCAGGCTAACAGTGGGAAGGTGAGTCCGAAAGTGACACTCAGGCGCAAGTGTCACTAACAGGACGAGGAACCGCCTCCAATCGTGAGGTCGGTTCTCGAGGTCGGACAAGCCAGGTCGTAAACACACGGACAGATAAAGTACAGATACAGTAGGCAGAGGCGGAGTCTAGGTACACGCAGGGTTTGGCAACAGGTATCAGAAATATCGGGGTACAAAATCAGGAGGCAGAGGCGGAGTCAAGGTACAGGCTGGGTTCAGCAACGGAGTATCAGAGATAAAGAGGTACAAGGTCACAGTTCAGAAGGATAGTCGAGGCAGGCAAAGGTCATAACAGATAATCACAATCAAATTAGTACTTTAAGCTATCAACCAATCTAGCTTAGTGTAGGATTACAGCTCCAGCTGGTCCCGGCACACTAACGGATCTGACTAACGGATCTGGGTGCTCCCACGTATGTGAACGCAACGCCAGACAAGGAACAAATGAACAGCTAGCAGTATATATACATGATCCTCTCTCCAGCACCTCCCTAAGTGCTGGACCAATGAGGTGTGGAGCCAGGATCAGCTGACCAGCCTGGTCAGCTGATTCCTCCCTTGCTGCCATATATCCCCTGCCTGAGTGCGCGCGCGCGCGTCACTCTAAAACTAGAGGGACTACGAGTCCCAGCCAGCGCAGCCCCGCTCGGCGGTGACTCCGCAGCGGGGACCTGCTGGCTACCTGCTGCACCCAACGCGGCGGTTTCGCCGCGTCCTGCGGGCTCATGCACGGAGGCAGCCGCCTCATGATGCGAGGAGGCGGCTGCCTCTCCGTGCAAGTGAAAGCCGAGTGCGGAAGGAGCCGCCCGCCGCTGGCTCATGGCGGCGGCTCCTCCGCGCTTTCTCACAAAGGGCAAGTAAAGGCTTTTACCAGATGATAACAGACTCTTTAAAAAAAAAATCTAGCTTGAATTTGTTGGATTACTTATGGTATCCCCACACTAGAGATGCTTGGATTTCTCTGGAGATGTGTACGTAAATCCAACCTTTTAGTAATGTGACAGTGTATTTCCAGAGAGACTTGACCTTTGGGGCCATAAACACATTGCGATGAACAATAAATCTTATCAACTGGCCATTACATTAGAGCGTACAGAATAATGATAGATGCAAAAAGCATGGTATCTTCTTTGCAGCATCTTTTATATGATCCTGGGGACTCTATAACCTCTACATCATTCATTCTGCATTCTTTTACAATGACATCAACCAATGAATGCAAAATTAAACTAAAGTGTTCTCATAATAAAATGCAAACTAACAGCCAAGGGAAAGACACAGTAGAGGGGTTGTCTTGACACCCTGGAGCAAAAAAGCACAGGAAACAAAAACAGAAGCCTAATGGTGCAGTACATTAAGATAAAGGAGGTACATACTGATGAAATCAAAATACTACTCACAAAGGCGGGTTGCAGTGGGGCAGCCGACCGCAGGAAGCAGGTGGAGACAACAGATATGGTTGAACTCGATCTGGTTGAACTCTATGGACGTATGTCCTTTTTCAACCAAAATAACTTGTAACTACTGTATGTAACAAACCCGACTCCATTCAAGGTGGTCCGGCCCGACCTAGATGTGGTCGCTCTCCTTAAAGAAAATGACAGTAACCCCACTGTCTCAACCCCCGCAACAGGTGATGTTGGGGGGTAATTAAGCACAATTTAGGGAAATGAGGCACCCTGATGAATATGAAATGGATTAAAATCAGTTTAAAATCGAAAAAGGTGAGGTGGCTTACCTCAAATAATGAAATTCGTGTGTGAACAAAGAATTGTATTTAGCACAGGCAACAACAGCAAAGGCAGCTGGTTTTCTTTGCTCTTGGTTTTTTGTTCACCTGGCACTGTGATTGGCCTGAGGAAGTGGGCTCAGACCCGCAAAACACATTCCCTGTGCTAAATAAAATTCTTTGTTCACACAAGAATTTCGTTATTGAGGTAAGCCACCTCAATTTTTTCTATTTTAAACTGATTTTAATCCATTTTATATACACTAGGGCACCTCTTTTGCCTAAATTGAGCCAAGGGAAAGGGTGGTCGATGGTATTGCCATGAACTGTGCGATATTCAGAAGTTATACAGCTGATCCAATTCCAAATAAGAATGATCATGCTCTAAAGAGAAAGTATAACGATTGGTCACAGTTGCTGACCAACTTTTTCCCAAAGAAAAGGGTAATCTCTCTGTTTTTCAAGAAGATAATAGAAATATTTAAAACCACAGTTCGCCCTCTTTGATTTTCATTTTCATTATTAGAGTGGCCATGCAGCATATAATCTTGATAGAACAAATGTACTTATCCTATGAAAAGATTGTTTTGTGGACCAGAACTCTTGCACAGCACACAATGAAAAGTCTTTATTCTAGTTGTTGAGGAAATTCACTTTTCTGTGTTTGTTAGACAGATCATCATGCCTAATTAGTTCTTATCAGCAATTGTGAATAGACTGCAGGAGAGCTCTGCATTTAGTAAACACTGAGGCTTAACCCTTTCAGTGCCTTCAGTGCCTTCTGCAAAAACTGTAATGAAATGATTTCTTCATAAAAGTTATAGCAATGTGGCTAATCTTTTAGAGCAAAGAAGAAATTACTGTATGCATTTAGTTCTATTTAAGCTCTTATTCCACTTGAAATTTGGATTGTTTTGGCTCTGTACAAATTAACAAGCTGACACATCATTGCATTCCAGCGGTTCTGGAGGTGTGTTTAGCTTCTAAGGGTACAATGGTTAATTTACATATATTCAGCAGTGATGTACTGGGAGACATCTCAAGTTCATTTCAACCTGAATTATTGCAAATTCTTTCTGTTTTAAGAAAGCAAACTTTTGTTTTTGTTATTCCACTTGAAAGTGGTACAATTGAACAGCCAACATTTTATGATGTATAGACAGCTCTCACACAATTTTCTTGAAGTAGCTCCAGAAACATTTCCTTTGCAGAGTGAGTCACATGACCCAGAGATCTGTGCAAAATGCACAGAGCTGGCAGCATGTTGATTTTCAAGTTAGAGAGTAGGGATGAACGTTTTTCGGTATTAAAACTGAAATCGCAAGTAGGGGCAAGACGATCTTAAGATCGTCAAAGCTGCGGTTTTGCTGTGATTTTCCGCACCACCACTGGAGCCTCCCTTTGCTATTGGTTCTTGCTAATCGGTACTGTGATTGGTCTGAGGAAGCGGGCTAGGACCCGCGAAATGCGTTGCATGTGCTGAATAAAATTCTTTGTTTCATACAAGGATTTAGTTATTGAGGTAAGCCACCTCACTTTTATACATACCAGGGAGCCTTTTTCCCTTTAATTGTGCTGAGTTTACCCCCAACACCCCCTGTTGTAGGGGTTGAGACAGAGCACCTGTGGTTCTTCAACATGGAGTGTTGCTGCCATCAATCTTTCATAAGAGAGCAACCACATCGAAGTCCAGCTGGACCACCCCGAGTGGAATCGGGTTTATTGTCTCCACCTGCTTCCTGTGGTTGGTTGCCCCCTTGCAACCTACCTGTGATACCCCTCCCACTCTATCTATCTATCGATCTATCTATCTATCTCTATCTATCTATCTGGCCAACCTGTACTGCGACACCTATACTGGCTGAGCTGTACTGCGACACCCATACTGGCTGAGCTGTACTGCGACACCTATACTGGCTGAGCTGTACTGCGACACCTATACTGGCTGAGCTGTACTGCGACACCTATACTGGCTGAGCTGTACTGCGACACCTATACTGGCTGAGCTGTACTGCGACACCTATACTGGCTGAGCTGTACTGCGACACCTATACTGGCTGAGCTGTACTGCGACACCTATACTGGCTGAGTTGTACTGCGACACCTATACTAGCTGAGCTGTACTGCGACACCTATACTGGCTGAGCTGTACTGCGAAACCTATACTGGCTGAGCTGTACTGCGACACCTATTCTGGCTGAGCTGTACTGCGACACCTATACTAGCTGAGCTGTACTGCGACACCTATACTGGCTGAGCTGTACTGCGACACCTATACTGGCTGAGCTGTACTGCGACACCCATACTGGCTGAGCTGTACTGCGACACCTATACTGGCTGAGCTGTACTGCGACACCTATACTGGCTGAGCTGTACTGCGACACCTATACTGGCTGAGCTGTACTGCGACACCTATACTGGCTAAGCTGTACTGCGACACCTATACTGGCTGAGCTGTACTGCGACACCTATACTAGCTGAGCTGTACTGCGACACCTATACTGGCTGAGCTGTACTGCGACACCTATACTGGCTAAGCTGTACTGCGACAGCCATACTGGCTGAGCTGTACTGCGACACCTATACTGGCTAAGCTGTACTGCGACACCTATACTGGCTAAGCTGTACTGCGACACCTATACTAGCTGAGCTGTACTGCGACACCCATACTGGCTGAGCTGTACTGCGACACCTATACTGGCTGAGCTGTACTGCGACACCTATACTGGCTAACCTGTACTGGGACACCTATACTGGCTAACCTGTACTGCGACACCTATACTGGCTGAGCTGTACTGCGACACCTATACTGGCTAACCTGTACTGCGACACCTATACTGGGTGAAAAAATTGTGTTAGGCATGTTTACTTAAGATTAAGTAAAAGGGGAGTACTTTTACTTAGGAGAATGGTAGCTTCAAGATGTATAGGTTATGTATCGGTTCTAGTTAGTGTTAGGGTTGGTCTTGTCTATGGGTTAAAGGAAACCTGAAACTTTTATAAAAAAAAAAAAAAAAAAACAATTCTGGACACCTGTTTAGCAGATGCATTTTTCACTGCTAACTGGGCATATATGCAGATAAATCGCCCAAGGTCTGCACAGGTGAGTAGTGATAAATGATAGTTATAAATTCATGTTTTCAGCAGCTTTATTTTTCTTTAGGGTTGGAGAAGTAAGTGAAGTCAGTTTTAGGAATAGTTTGGGGAAAGATTTGTGGTAAGGCATATTTCAAGGCATTCAGCCTTACTCAAAAGGAGATTATTGTGTTGATCTATGATCCTGTCTACATGGTCTCAGATATATTTGAGACAAGATGCTACATGCAGCGTCCATGTTGCTGCTTGGATATTCAGCCATTAAAATGTGTACAGGACTAAGTTAGAGTTAAAACAAAGGTCAAGAATGCTGTTTAGTCCATGAGAGAATTAAGTTTAGTTACCACTGGTTAGGGTTAGTTGGGGTGTTAGGATTAACAGGAGAGTTAAAGGGAATCAATAAATACTAGGCTTTGTTTTTTAGTGCCAGTATACCTGCATTAACATCATACAGCACCAAAAATAATGCAAACACACGTCAAAGCACACAATCCAGTTTCCTCAAGCACTGCTGACGTGTCACATAAAAAAATAAAAAAAAAATAGGCAAACAACTGGATAAAAGACTTTTATTACACCAAACCAGTTGCAATTAAAAACTGAAATGAGTAAATATTGAAACTCTTGAAACAGCATTTAAGCTATTTGAGGTTTCTTTCAGCAACAAGAAAGCTTGAAATGAAGACCAATAAACTAAAACTATTCATTTAATATTGGCTGGTGCTGAAGGCAGTCTGCGTGTAAAATAATTAAGTCAGCAAACATCAATTATAAAATAAGAAAATGCTAACTGGATCCAGTTCAAGTTCAAGTTCAACAACACTAAAAATATAATTTGTAATGCTGATTATAATAACACTAGTGGACCTAAGCCCGTATAATGGGCTCTAGGCCTCCCTCACAACCCCCCTCCCGCCCCTGTGATGCTGCATGTCAGCGTGCGCGCCCAAGCGCACCATGCCCGCACACGCTTGGCCCCGTCCTCCTGCTGCTCTAACTGCCACCCGCGTGCCGCGCATGCGCAGTACGCAAAAGCACAGACACAGGGACACACAGTAGGAGGACGCAGGGACACTAGATTTATAATATAATATATATAACAAAGTTAATAACATTGTCTTAGGATCCACAAACTGAAACACTCATAAATAAAGACAACATAGAAAATATCTACAGCTGATTTAAACACAGAACCATAATCTGTGGACACAGCAAGTGACATACAGCACACAATGCATATGTGCACAGATGAACAGGTGTATAGATAAACCACCACAGGCTCTACATCTCTGTGTATTCTCTGACTCTCCAAATATGCACATGGAATGCACCCTTCAACTCCCTTATAAAATCATAATGCTCAATATTCCAAAAATATTGTGGATACCTTATCCTATATTTCTTGTACAGATTGCTGTCACATTACCCTGAACTGGTCTCTTCCTATGATATCCCTCCTTTGTCCACAATGTGTGCAGTACTATGCACCACACGTAGCCTCTTTTCCATTTAACTTTTAACATTAATTTTCTCACATAGTTACATAGTTATTTGAGTTGAAAAAAGACATACGTCCATCGAGTTCAACCAGAGAACAAAGTACAACACCAGCCCACTCCCTCACATATCCCTGTTGATCCAGAGGAAGGCGAAAAACCCTACAAGGCATGGTCCAATTAGCCCCAAAAGGGAAAAAAAATCCTTCCCGACTCCAGATGGCAATCAGATAAAATCCCTGGATCAACATCATTAGGGCATTACCTAGTAATTGTAGCCATGGATGTCTTTCAACGCAAGGAAAGCATCTAAGCCCCCTTTAAATGCAGGTATAGAATTTGCCATAACTACTTCCTGTGGCAATGCATTCCACATCTTAATCACTCTTACTGTAAAGAACCCTTTCCTAAATAAATGGCTAAAACGTTTTTTCCTCCATGCGCAGATCATGTCCTCTAGTCCTTTGCGAAGGCCTAGGGACAAAAAGCTCATCCGCCAAGCTTTTATATTGCCCTCTGACGTATTTATACATGTTAATTAGATCCCCTCTAAGGCGTCTTTTCTCTAGACTAAATAAACCCAGTTTATCTAACCTTTCTTGGTAAGTGAGACCTTCCATGCCACGTATCAATTTTGTTGCTTGTCTCTGCACCTGCCCTAAAACTGCAATATCTTTCCTGTAATGTGGTGCCCAGAACTGAATTCCATATTCCAGATGTGGCCTTACTAGAGAGTTAAACAGGGGCAATATAGTTTTATTTCCCTTTTAATGCATCCCAAAATGTTGTTAGCTTTAGCTGCAGCGGCTTGGCATTGAGTGCGATTATTTAACTTGTTGTCGATGAGTACTCCTAAGTCCTTCTCTAAGTTTGATGTCCCCAACTGTATCCCATTTATTTTGAATGGTGCTAGGCCATTGGTACGACCAAAATGCATGACTTTACATTTTTCAACATTGAATTTAATCTGCCATGTATGTGCCCATATAGCCATCCTATCCAGATCCTGATGCAATATGTCACTATCTTCCTGAGAGTTGATGATTCTGCACAATTTTGTATCATCTGAAAAAATAGCAACATTGCTCACTACTGAATCTACTAGGTCATTAATAAATAAATTGAAGAGCACTGGACCCAGTACAGACCCCTGTGGGACCCCACTGCTAACAGCATCCCATTTTGAGTATGATCCATTGACCACAACTCTTTGTTTTCTGTCCATTAGCCAGTCCCCAGTCCTTGCATCCTCAACTTTTGCACCAGACTTTTGTGGGGAACAGTGTCGAAGACCTTTGCAAAGTCCAAGTATATCACATCTACAGCATTCCCAATATCCACATTAGCGTTCACTACCTCATAAAAGCCGAGCATGTTAGTCAAACAGGACCTAAGTTTTCGCACTTATCAATAAATACCTTATCAAATAATATCCACATTAGCGTTCACTACCTCATAAAAGCCGAGCATGTTAGTCAAACAGGACCTACGTTTTCGCACTTATCAATAAATACCTCTCCAGTCTCCAGCAAGCAAATAAATACTTGCAAGAATCTGTGAGGTTCTTGCAATATAAAATTCTCATTCATTTAGAACCAATATTTCAGTAAGAAGGCTATATATAGAGTTCTCCTTTAGAAATACTCCAGAGAAATTCAGTCTGATGAAATAGTCTTTTTAGAATCAATTTTAGCTTCCAGCTATGTGATTGCAACTGGGTATAGTCTGGACTATACAGAGCTAGGCACATACCGGGCTGACTAAACCCTAATTTTCCATGAAACCAGTATAATTAATGTTGTCCTACAGTAGTACAAGTCAGCACAACCCAAAAGCGAGGTCAGGAAGTGGATGACATGTTTTAAACATATTACCTCAATCATATGATCCAATGATGAATGTGTAGTTAAAGAGAGTTTGAAGCGAGAATAAATCTCGCTTCAGACCTCATAGTTAGCAGGGGCATGTGTGCTAAAACGCCGCTATCCCGCAGTTAAACGGGGGTCCCTTACCCCCCGAAATCCCTCCGAGCAGCGCATCCCCTCTTCCGGATTAAGGCAGGGCTAACCACCGCAGCCCTGCCTCACCCGCGTCTGTCTTCCTTCACTGAGAGGGGCGGGGGAGAGGCGGCGATGCGCCGCTGATAGACGGCGCTGAGAGGCAGGGCTGCAGCCATTAGCCCTGCCTGAGGAGCAGCAAAATCTATGATCAAGTTGGTCGTTGATTTTGCAGTAGGGGGGGTGTCAGGGACCCTCGTTTAGCCGCGGGATAGCGGCGTTTTAGCAGGGGCACACATGCCCCTGCTGACTATGAGACAAGAAGCGAGATTTATTCTCGCTTCAGTGTCTCTTTAAAGGGACTCCGAGCAGTGCAGAAACTATGGAAAGATGCATATCATTTTAACCACTTGATGACCCACCCTTTACCCCCCCTTAAGGACCAGCGCTATTTTTACTGATCTGTGCTGGGTGGGCTCTGCAGCCCCCAGCACAGATCAGGTAGCAGGCAGAGAGATCAGATTGCCCCCCTTTTTTCCCCCCTATGGGGATGATGTGCTGGGGGGGTCTGATCTCTTCTGCCTGCTGGTGTTGCGGGGGGGGCACCTCAAAGCCCCCCTCCGCGGCGAAATTCCCCCCTCCCTCTCCTACCTGCTGCCCCCCCCCCCCCCCCCCCCCCCCCGGCGATCGAGGCTGCATAGGACGCTATCCGTCCTGTGCAGCCAGTGACAGGACGTCCCCTGTCACATGGAGGCGATCCCCGGCCGCTGATTGGCCGGGGATCGCCGATCTGCCTTAAGGCGCTGCTGCGCAGCAGCGCCGTACAAATGTAAACAAAGCGGATTATTTCCGCTTGTGTTTACATTTAGCCTGCGAGGCCGCCATTGGCGGCCCGCAGGCTATTCACGGAGCCCCCCGCCGTGAATTGACAGGAAGCAGCCGCTCGCGCGAGCGGCTGCTTCCTGATTAATTAGCCTGCAGCTGGCGACGCAGTACTGCGTCGCTGGTCCTGCAGCTGCCACTTTGCCGACGCACGGTATAAGCGTGCGGTCGGCAAGTGGTTTAAAGCTCTCTTTCTCCTCTTTCCAATGATATATAAACCGCCCTACGCCTTTTAAATTTCACTATTTTCGCGATCGAAAAAACCGCGGTCGCGATTTCGATCACGAACATAGAGAAAACTAAAAGGCGTAGAGACGCGATCTTTCCATAGTTACATTGTATTACACAGGGCGACTTTTTCTCAGGGTCAGCAGCTCCATTCAGCCGCAGCCCTACGCCTTTTAGTTTTCTCTATTTTCGCGATCGAAATAGCGAAAATTAAAAGGCGTAGGGCTGTGTTTTATATATCATTGGAAAGAGGAGAACGAGAGCTTTAAAATGATATGCATCTTTCCATAGTTTCTGCACTGCTCGGAGTCCCTTTAAGGTAACACCTATAATCCACCCACATCTATGCAACCAAGATGTACTCCATGCTGGATGCCAATAAGCTTCCTGTATACTCTGAGGGTTTGAAGGCCTGTCTCTATCTGCTGCAAGCTGTGAGGACATATATACAATTTCTAACAGTACTCACATTTTTTAAGTTTGATATTACTTAACTACCTTTAGTACTTTATTACTTGCTAGGTGCTGAAAAAAACAATTAGATGAGATCATAAACATCTCCCATAAGAAAAGTTAACTGAAACAGAACTACAATGTCCAATATGCAGAAACTTCATACACTGAGTAATGTCTGGCATTCCCACTTATGCATTGAGGTGCAGTGTGATTCAAGATTGCATTGATGTATGTATTTCTGTGACTTTCTGTGCACTGCCTCACTCACACAATTTGATGGGGGTAGCATCACAATAAAAAGTACTGAAGGTGGATGTACATTGTGGTATGACACGCTCACCTTGTAAGAACAAGTCCTTATCATCTAGGCCTCCATTATGAGAAAGGTTTTAGGATGGATTGCCACTTACCCTTCCCCATCTCACCGATTAGACAGCCATTCACCCTCCCTCTGCAAGAATATTGGAGGAAGAGGGGTACGGCCCAGACTGCCAAACATTACAAGGCCTGTATGACAAAGTTTTCAATGTGTACCGTATTTTTAATAATGGTAATTATGATTAAAGGGGAACTGAAGTAAGAGGTATACGGAGGCTGCCATATTTATTTCCTTTTAATCAATACCAGTTGCCTGGCAGCCCTGCTGGTCTATTTCTCTGCAGTAGTATCTGAATAACACCAGAAACAAGCATGCAGCTAGTCTTGTCAGATCTGACTTTAAAGAGACTCCGTAACAAAAATTGCATCCTGTTTTTTATCATCCTACAAGTTCCAAAAGCTATTCTAATGTGTTCTGGCTTACTGCAGGACGTTCTACTATCACAGTCTCTGTAATAAATCAACTTATCTCTCTCTTGTCAGACTTGTCGGCCTGTGTCTGGAAGGCTGCCAAGTTCTTCAGTGTTGTGGTTCTGTGATGCATCTCCCCCCTCCAGGCCCCTCTCTGCACACTGCCTGTGTATTATTTAGATTAGGGCAGCTTCTCTCTTCTCTCTTATCTTTTACAAGCTGGATAAATCGTCCTCTGAGCTGGCTGGGCTTTCACATACTGAGGAATTACATACAGGCAGAGCTGTCTGCACTCTGCAGGAAGAAACAGTCTGACACTTCAGTGGGAAGGGGGAAAGAAACACACAAATGATCTCTTGAGATTCAAAAGGAAGGGTGTATACAGCCTGCTTGTGTATGAATGTATTTTTTATGTGTGGACATACTGTACATCAACCTACTTCCTGTTTTGGTGGCCATTTTATTTGTTTATAAACAAACTTTTTAAAACTGTTTTTAACCACTTTTAATGTGGCGAGGAGCGGCGAAATTGTGACAGAGGGTAATAGGAGATGTCCCCTAACGCACTGGTATGTTTACTTTTGTGCGATTTTAACAATACAGATTCTCTTTAAAGTCTGAAACCCCTGATCTGCTGCATGCTTGTTCAGGGGCTATGGCTAATAGTATTAGAGGCAGAGGATCAGCAGGGCTGCCAGGCAACTGGTATTGCTTAAAAGGATATAAACATGGCAGCCTCCATATAACTCTTTCTTCAGTTCCCCTTTAAAGGACCGCGAAAAAAAAATTAAATTTAAAATGGCTGTGTACTATATTGTTGTTGCTTGCAGAAGGCAGTAAAACGTTTGACAGATCTGATTTTAGACAGGTTTTAGACTAGTCCATGTCCACATGATGAGGGATTATACTGAGAGTCCTTTATTCTTTAAAAAAGCACTCTCTGGAAGGGATCTATACAAAAATGTCTCCCAGCCTTCCTACTTGCTCACACACTCAAGATAACCTTGAGAATCTCCCATGAGGAGATAGACTAGTCCAAAACGTGTCAGATCTGTCAGATTTTTACAACCTATTGTAAGTAACAGTGATGTAGGAAAAAATACATTTAAAGTGCGTTTTATTTTAGAAGACACATGCATTTTAAATTCTGCACTTTTTTGCAATAGTGTCCCTTTAACCACTTGAGGACCGTGGGCTTTACCCCCCTTAAGGACCAGGCACTTTTTTCCATTCAGACCACTGCAGTTTTCACGGTTTATTGCTCGCTCATACAACCTACCACCTAAATGAATTTTGGCTCCTTATCTTGTCACTAATAAAGCTTTCTTTTAGTGCTATTTGATTGCTGCTGCGATTTTTACTTTTTATTATATTCATCAAAAAAGACATGAATTTTGTAAAAAAAAAATGATTTTTTTAACTTTCTGTTAGCGGAAATTGATTTTAATAGTTTTTTTTCACAAAGTGTCATTTTCCGCTAACTTGTGACAAAAAATAAAATCTTCTATGAACTCACCATACTCCTAACGGAATACCTTGGGGTGTCTTCTTTCTAAAATGGGGTCATTAGTGGTCTTGAAACAAAAATGACCTGTGAAATCCTAAAGGTACTCATTGGACTTTGGGCCCCTTAGCGTACTTAGGGTGTAAAAAAGTGCCACACATGTGGTACCGCCGTACTCAGGAGAAGTAGTATAATGTGTTTTGGGGTGTATTTTTACACATACCCATGCTGGGTGGGAGAAATATCTCTGTAAATGACAATTGTTTGATTTTTTTTACACACAATTGTCCATTTACAGAGAGATTTCTCCCACCCAGCATGGGTATGTGTAAAAATACACCCCAAAACACATTATACTACTTTTCCTGAGTATGGCGGTATCACATGTGTGACACTTTTTTGCAGCCTAGGTGCGCTAAGGGGCCCAACGTCCTAGTCACAGGTCATTTTGAGGCATTTGTTTTCTAGACTACTCCTCACGGTTTAGGGCCCCTAAAATTCCAGGGCAGTATAGGAACCCCACAAGTGACCCCATTTTAGAAAGAAGACACCCCAAGGTATTCCGTTAGGTGTATGGCGAGTTCATAGAAGATTTTATTTTTTGTCACAAGTTAGTGAAAATTGACACATTGTGAAAAAAAACCAATAAAAATCAATTTCCGTTAACTTTTGATAAAAAATAAAATCTTCTATGAACTCGTCATACACCTGACAGAATACATTGGGGTGTCTTTTTTCTAAAATGGGGTCACTTTGTGGGGTTCCTATATTGCCCTGGCATTTTACGGGCCCAAAACCGTGAGTAGTCTTGAAACCAAATGTCTCAAAATGACTGTTCAGGGGTATAAGCATCTGCAAATTTTGATGACAGGTGGTCTATGAGGGGGCGAATTGTGTGTAACCGGTCATATGCAGGGTGGCCTTGTAGATGACAGGTTGTATTGGGCCTGATCTGATGGATAGGAGTGCTAGGGGGGTAACAGGAGGTGATTGATGGGTGTCTCAGGGGTGGTTAGAGGGGAAAATAGATACAATCAATGCACTGGGGAGGTGATCGGAAGGGGGTCTGAGGGGGATCTGAGGGTTTGGCCGAGTGATCAGGAGCCCACACTGGGCAAATTAGGGCCTGATCTGATGGGTAGGTGTGCTAGGGGGTGACAGGAGGTGATTGATTGGGTGTCTCAAGGTGTGATTAGAGGGGGGAATAGATGCAAGCAATGCACTGGCGAGGTGATCAGGGCTGGGGCCTGAGTGCGTTCTGAGGGTGTGGGCGGGTGATTGAGTGCCCTAGGGGCATATAGGGGTCTAATCTGATAGGTAGAAGTGACAGGGGGTGATTGATGGGTAATTAGTGGGTGTTTAGGGTAGAGAACAGATGTAAACACTGCACTTGGGAGGTGATCTGACGTCGGATCTGCGGGCGATCTATTGGTGTGGGTGGGTGATCAGATTGCCCGCAAGGGGCAGGTTAGGGGGGCAGGTTAGGGGCTGATTGATGGGTGGCAGTGACAGGGGGTGATTGATGGGTGGCAGTGACAGGGGGTGATTGATGGGTGATTGACAGGTGATCAGTGGGTTATTACAGGGAAGAACAGATGTAAATATTGCACTGCCGAATTGATAAGGGGGGGTCTGAGGGCAATCTGAGCGTGTAGGCGGGTGACTGGGTGCCCGCAAGGGGCAGATTAGGGTCTGATCTGATGGGTAACAGTGACAGGTGGTGATAGGGGGTGATTGATGGGTAATTAGTGGGTGTTTAGGGTAGAGAACAGATGTAAACACTGCACTTGGGAGGTGATCTGATGTCGGATCTGCGGTCGATCTATTGGTATGGGTGGGTGATCAGATTGCCTGCAAGGGGCAGGTTAGGGGCTGATTGATGGGTGGCAGTGACAGGGGGTGATTGATGGGTGATTGACAGGTGATCAGGGGGATAGATGCATACAGTACACAGGGGGAGGGGGGGTCTGGGGGGGGGGGTCTGGGGAGAATCAGAGGGGTGGGGGGTGATCAGGAGGGGGCAGGGGGGGGGATAAAAAAAATTAGCGTTGACAGAAAGTGACAGGGAGTGATTGATGGGTGATTAGGGGGATGATTGGGTGCAAACAGGGGTCTGGGGGGTGGGCAGAGGGGGGGGGGGTGGGATCAGTGTGCTTGGGTGTGACATAGGGTGGCTGCAGCCTGCCCTGGTGGTCCCTCGGACATTGGGACCACCAGGGCAGGAGGCAGCCTGGATAATACACTTTGTAAACATTACAAAGTGTATTATACACTTTGTATGCAGCGATCCGGTGCTAGTAACCCGCCGACGCTTCCGAACGGCCGGCGGGTTACAGCGCGAGGTGGGCGGAGCCAGTCCCCGGCGGGCGCGCGTCACGAATGACGCGATCGCGCCGCCCATGCCCCTACAAGGACCGCCGCCATTTGTCAATACGGCGGTCCTTGCGGGGTCCACTTCCCGGCCGCCAATTGTCTATACGGCGGTCGGGAAGTGGTTAATGTGATATTTAGGGGGATGGAATTCACATTTCAATAACGCTAACAGTAAACCCTGCTGAATGCACATTTATACAGTGATTAGGCAGAATGCATACAAAAAAGAAATATTAGCTATCTGCGTACAATAAATGAGGGAGAAATAATGAGAAAACCTTCTTGAGAATCTTTACAAGAACCAAACCCATTTCTTTACAAGAGAAGGCAATGTTTAGACTCTTGGCTCAGTCGTTTGAGAGATGAACCAAGGGAAGCCTCAGGGAGTTTTTATAACAAATAGAAAATGCTCATTTGTATGGGATAAGTTTGACCATCGTGGAGCTCAGACATTTTCCCATGACTTTCTGTGATAGGAATAAATTTAGCTGCTAAATATACACACAATAAAGACCGCTCTTTCCTCAGACAACGCCTTGAAGCTATCATCGATTAGTATTTTCCACTCTGTGACAATATGGGACTTTGAAAGCACATAAACCCCACCTAGACGTCTGCTGTTTCCTAGCAGCTGCTCTGGCAATGGTCTTCCGTCAATTTAGAATGAATCTACTGTACTTGTTCATTGGATTGTGTCTGACAATCCATGTGCTTGTTGTGTCACTGCTGTGTACTGCAACACCATGGGCTGAATCTAAAGATCAGAGATCTCCAAGTATCTCCACCACAGATACCTCGAGTGATCTAGCCAATCTGGACTGGATTAACCAGACACGTCCTGCTATTATGTGGTTGAGATTTGCAATGCTCACATGTGATACAGTGGGATGCAAAAGTATTCAGCCCCCTTGAAGTTTTCCACATTTTGTCATATTACTGCCACAAACATGAATCAATTTTATTGGAATTCCACATGAAAGACCAACACAAAGTGGTGTACACATGAGAATTGGAACGATAATCATACATGATTCCAAACATTTTTTACAAATAAATAACTGCAAAGTCCCCCTCTGTAGGCTGGGAGACTTGCGAGTTGTCTAGCCACTGCGCATGGGTGGCCCTGGCTGCGCACCCCCTCTATCTTGCTCCAGGAGCATTTTGCACATGCGCAGTAGCAAGTTTTGCTTACTGCGCAAGAGCAGGGCGCACTCGGCCATGGAGTGTGTTGCAGGGATGATGGGAAGGGACAGGGAGGACTTCAGGGGGCTGGAAGAAGCTCCAGGTAATAATTAACAATGTTTTGTCAGTTTAAGATTCCTTTACGTGCCCATGCTTCTGTCTTACTTTGCACAGCATCATTAAAGGTGATAAACTCTTAAAGTAGTAGGATCAGCCATACTATGCCAGGAAAAAAAAACAACACATATATAAGTAGATAAATACTTGATCTACTTACATAACACATGTATTATACTGTCCACGTTTTGATTTCAGTGAATGTTATATAGTAAATGACGAGAATTCTGTTAGTGGTGGGGGCCATGTCTTTTGCCCACAGTTAAGGCTAACTCGTGATGTAATTTCTGCCCTTTACTTTTTTTCTTGTCTTCTCCAATGGCAGAGTTGCCTCAGCCTTGCTTGTAAACACAAGTGAGTAGGGGATTAGGTTTCAGATAAGCAGCTGGCAGGGAAATAAAGGGAAGAGGAGGAATAGATTATAGATAAAAAGACTACTACTGGCACGACTACTAAAGGGCCAGTGTTCCTTAAGTATGTGATAACGCCAAATCATAACAGCAGAAACAGTTTTGAAAGTTTTGAATGCAGGATTAGCATCTTTATCACTTAATACACTCAGACCAGTTGCTGTTGAAATTTGATTTTTATGGTGACGATACCGATTTAAGGGTCGGTTGACACTAGTTTTGCTTCCAGAATGTTTTCCAGAATTGGTGGCAGGAGACCAACAGACATGTAGCTTGGACCCGTGTTTTCCTATGGGCCTGTACTCAAAATGCATTTTCAGAGGATAGAAGTTTGTCCATTGTGATACAATGCAAGGGACACTCCCAACCTGCATGAAAATTAATGGATAGTTTATTCTCCTTGATTTTGTGCCAATGATAGCTGTGACAGTTACCATAGGCACAAATCAAAAGTATCATTTTGGCAGAGCTCATTTTTTTCGTTTTGGAATGATGACTATCATGAGGAATTACCTTAAATAGCTCAGGTGCTTGTTTCTTCATTTTCTCCATCTTCCATTCATTTTCACATGGATTGAGAGATGACGGTGGTGCAGTACAGGAACACTTGCAGTCAGATCCTGAGCTCACTGTCTCCACTGTGTAATAGTCTTCCACTCGCATGTTGCCATCTTTAATACGAGAACAAGCCTCTTTGCTTAAGGGTCTCATTATACACTTGCAGCGACAATCTGAGCCTTCTGATGTCATCCGTACCTGGTCAGTCTCTCCAAATACCTGTAACATGAACATTACAAAAAAGACTCATGTAAAAGTAGTAATATTAAAGGGATAAAAACAGCACTCAGACTTCTCACTGTAAATTAGTAGTTATTTGATGGCTGCTTTCTTCCAGCTGTCCTCCTTCCAAGAATGGAGGTGGGCACTGCATCTCAGGGTAATTAATAGGGGATTGCTCCTCTCCGCCTATAGTAGGAATATAATTTGGTCCAAACAGCTGGAATACTTGCTGTGCCAGAGGCTAGCAGTATGGCTTGAGCTGCAGACGACAGAAAAGCTAACATGACCACCATTTATTGGATATTTAAGTGTATTTTATAGACACCCCCCCCCCCCCCCAAAAAAAAAAACGACAGAAATTTGCCTGATTCCCCATGAGCTTGCTAAGCAATTTGTAACCAAAAAATAAAAGAACACTTCAAAAATACATCCAATCTCAATGTGAAAAAAAATCATGCTGGATAACTATGCTGATGTGTTAGGGACAAAAAGATGCCATATAGTTTGATAGAAATGAAAATGATAAACCTACAGAAGGCTTAGTCCATTGTGCTGTAATTTGTGAAACAAACAGAGTTACAGTGACAGACCTGCCAATTCTGGTATTCTATGGCAAACACCAATTGGACTCCACAGTGCCATACAGGGCTCACTAGAGTACATCAGGGCCTCGTGCCACCTTCATGAACTCTGTTTTTGATTGTTTAGTCAAATACATCCACACCAGTAGCCATATGAAGGTTTGTTTGGCTTTGACAGTGCTCATCCTACTCTTCCTTGCCCAAAAGAGCAGATCAAATACCGGTCCTGTGGTTGGACTAAGGACCTTCTATGGCCTTGGCCAGCTCTCCTAACGTAACTGCCTTTCTCATGAAATTTCCTCCATGCTTTTGAGATTGTGCAGGAAGACAAAGCAAACCTGCTAGAAAGGGCAGGTCTTAATGTGCCATCACGGAAAAGCTGTGCAAAAATGTTCCTTTAATTCTTTAGAGCAGCTTACATAAAAAGATGGCGCACAGGTTGTGTAGTCGGTACACTATGGGCTCGATTCACAAAGCGGTGCAAAGTGTTTGCACACTGGTGAAAAGGCCCTTATCACGCCTAAACTCACTTTAGGCATGATAAGAAGAAACTCGCGCGAAGTTACCGCGCGTACGCGCGTAAGTGCGCGCGCAGCACCCGACGCTTCGCGCGAAGCTCCCATTAAGCCCTATGGGACTTTGCGCGCGCTCTCACGCGCGTACGCGCGGTAACTTCGCGCGAAGAGCAGGAAAAAGCAGTGATAACTCAGTGGTGAAAAGGTCATCACGCCTAAAGTCTTTTAGGCGTGATAACTGGGTTATCACCGCTTTGTGAATCAAGCCCTATGTATAAGTATAGTTCTAACTAAGTAACTAACCATAAATATCCTTTATTTATAAAGCAACTGTATATTATGTGGAACTGTACTTTAACTCAGGGTGTGGATAAGTATGAAAGAATGAGTACATCACATGACACAGAGGTACCTTTCCAAAAAGAGCTAACAATCTAATAATCCACAGTTTCTGAAAACACTTTTGTGAAGGTCCGGGTGAGTCTTGTTTTTTTTTTTTTTGTGAAATAAAATCAGTAAACACCACAAGGACAAACTGGCCAAGCACATTTGTCTGTGAATTTCATAATTACAGTAATTTGCTCATGCTCTATTCCCAATTAGTGAGTGCCCTGATGGTAGGTGCATTCATGCTGAAACACCCCATCCTCTGTTCTGACAAAGTAGGACAATGTCATCGTTTGTTTACTCGTTCTTTATTGCACACACTCATAATTTAAAATATTAAGAAATCTAGTTTTCCTCTGTCCTTTCAGGTACATGACCAGAACTGACTTAGCCACTTAGCCAGTCACGTTTAAAACATATACTGATGATGATGATGATGGTGATAGTAATATAATAATATAATATCAAAAGTCTTCATAGAACAAACTATTTACCAAAAAATATACTGTATATTCAATATTTGAATTTCATCCAACAAATGCTTGATGATATTCAAATCATCCAACATTTGTTTTTAATTTTTTCAGCTTTAAGATGGCTGTACAAAATATAATCTTGATTGTACAATAACACCGCATCTATCTAGAATGAGGGTACACAGACTAGTAAAAGGGCTTCCCTCTACCCATGAAAGTATCTAAGTTTTGGGTTTTCTTTTTATAAATTACAGGTTTACTTTAAGTCGAGGGTATTCATACTTTTTCGGCCAAAGGGTCATATCGCCATTCTTGAGAGTGTTAGGGGCCGAACTACCGACATGAAGAACAATTTTTGCTGATTGCAGCTGGGTGCACTATGCCTGTGACATTTAATTGAATAAAATGTTTCCACAGAAATTACCTATATACCGTGTACAGTTAGCAGTGGCAGCTACTAATCGGTGGCTGCTACTGCTACAGTGGTGGCTGAAAACTTTAAGGGGCGAAAAGGCCACTTGGAATTAACGACTGTAGAGAGCTTTGGGGGTCATCAGAAAAGGCTCAGCAGGCCACATTTAGCCCCCAGGACGGACTCTGGACAGTGCTTATGAGGCTTTAAGGCTCATACCCACCTCGCGATTTTTCCGACAAATGGTGATTTTTGAGTGACGAGCGTTCATTTTTGTGATCTCGCAACATGGGTACAGGTGCATGATCACACAAACTACTGTTACAGCGGATTTTTAAGATCCCAGACGAATCCCGCCCATCATGTAACGTCACCTGACATCGCGCATACCTGCTGGACGAAAGTTGGATCATAGGATGCTCGTCCTCAGGGAGACATGGCTGGATCCATCTTCCTTTGTTGCACAGTGAGTATTCAGATTTAGAAACGATGTGCAATCTTGCGCTAAACAACCACCACTTCTGGTTATTCTTAATACTGACACTAGCTGCTCCTCTGCCCCGGCTGGAGGGTGTGACTGTAGTACAAAAAGGAAAATAGAAAAGGGAGGAGCGCTCCGTAGTGTATTAAACCTTTTAATTGCATACCACGCAAGGGTTAAAAACACTTACAAAATTATAAAAAACATCAGGCATATCATGGGTAAACACCACAAAACAAAGACCTTGGATGGCAACCTGTTCCTCCTCTGTGGCCAGCAGCGGGGATGGTCCTGGATGTTGAATGGACACCGGGAGCCTATCCTCTGGTCACTGGATGCAGTAACTTCGCAACGCGTTTCGGCGTATCCACGCCTTTGTCAAGCTAGTTACTGCCAAGCACCCACTCTGAATATATACCTAATGGTGACAGGAAGTAAATGCTGTGACCTCAGAGTTCACCTCTGGTTGTGTCACTGCAACTCTTACTTGATATAAAAAACGTTTTGATAAAAGAAGGAAGGGAATTTAAAACCTTTGTTGCGACCAAATATGCATAAAAATGAGAAAAAAGTGTACCTGTGTATATACATATAAATAGATAAATACAGCGTGAAACCTTATAGATTTAAACTTCTAGCACTCCCTTGTATATAGAGCATGCTGCTGCCCCTCGACTGGAACAGCTCCTGATCTTACGACAGTTAGGAAAAACTTATTCTCACCTTATTTCTAGCAGGGGACAAGATTGTACGAACGGACTGCAGGGGAACATGACCCCTGTATCGGAAGTTGTCTCCCGGCTGGGACGCAGGGGGCGGATGCAGGGGGCGGAAGTGCTATTCTGGCAAACGCCGTGGTGGAGCGCAAGGAGTGTCACGTCATTGGTGGAAGGTGTGGCTATTTCCAGCTCTCCCTGGCCGCCACCGCGAGAACCCACATGTAGGGAGATGGATCCCGCTGGTTGCGTCTTGGCGTAACCAAGCAACCAGACGGGATAAAGACCGGGGGGAAGGAATGGGACACAATACTGTTCGCTGAGTACAGCGAAAGTATATAGTGAGTGAGATGCATTGTATATGTGGCGGGGAATTAGAAACCCGGTAAAAAAATATATATATATATATATATGAGTGTCAGGAACCTTGTATTGCCACTTTCTGCCTGCTGGTGGCAACATGGAACAGGACTGTCCTGGACTTCTTTTATTCCACCAGCAGAGGGCTCTGGGGACTGAATTGTCCTGAACCTCCACCATCCACCAGCAGGGGGCCTGTGAATACTATTTTAAGGACTTGCAGTTCCTTGTTTGGCCTCCGGGTGGTTTCAAGTGAACTCTCACCACCAGCTGCATCCTGTTTGCTATCACATGGACTATTTAAGGACTGCCTCTTCGCCCTGCTAATCGCCAGAACTTTATGTTCCCAGGTCTGAGTTCTGGACACCCTGGTTCCTGTTCCTTGCTCTGATTCTTATGTATGCCTTCCTGTTGCCAAACCTGTTTATGCTGTCTGAGACCTTGCTTTTGTCTAATCCCTGGTACTGTGCTTTCTGATAACCTGTTGCTGACTTTGCTCTCCTGTTTGACTCTGATATTCTGCCTGATCCCTGTCTGTACTGCGATTGTAAATATATTTCCTGTATATATTATTGTGCACTTTAGATAGATAGATAGTCAGGTGTTACATATATTTGTCACTGCTTCCCGGGTTATTCGTATATATTGTGTGCTGTACATATGTTTGTGTGATATTTGCATTACGCTTGCATGTATGCTTGCTCTATTGCATTTGCAATAAATCATTATTTTTGCACCTTAATTCCTGATTCCAGTGTCTGTGTACTGCAAACTGTGGTCAAACCCTGTTTCTCCGCTCAGGCCCCTGACAATGAGAAAAATGTAAAGACATAATTATAAGCCATTTTTGCACATTAATAGTGAATCACGATTACCTATAAAAATGGTCCGATAGCTGCAGAGAAGGAACTGTGCACCTCCATAGGGTCCCATTATTGATGCAGTACACAGAATTATAAATATACATGTATAGATGGTGTAGGCCAACTGATGACCCATAGAGCAATACCACCTATTTTCTGTCCAGCTCTGGTGGTCATGGTTCAGACAATGTTAATATATGAATGATCCCTAATGGGAATGAAGGGGGGAAAGGGGGGGAGGGGGGAGGGGAGGATAAACTGGACGGAGGGGGAGGGAGGGAGGGGAAGGGGGGAGGGGGTGGGGCTGAAGGGTAGGGAGAATGATTACTGTACTAAAGATGGATACTCAGATGAATCTTGCCACTTCAACCTCCTCATTCAGGCCTACTGGAACTAGTGAGTTTAACTTAAAGATCCAGAAAGCCTCCCTCTCACAGAGTTTCCTAAACCGTAACCCTGCGGGCAATTCTTGTGGAATAGGAAACTCTGTGAGAGGGAGGCTTTCTGGATCTTTAAGTTAAACTCACTAGTTCCAGTAGGCCTGAATGAGGAGGTTGAAGTGGCAAGATTCATCTGAGTATCCATCTTTAGTACAGTAATCATTCTCCCTACCCTTCAGCCCCACCCCCTCCCCCTCCCTCCCTCCCTCCCCCTCCGTCCAGTTTATCCTCCCCTTCCCCCCCCCTACCCCCCCCCCCCCCCCCTTTCCCCCCTTCATTCCCATTAGGGATCATTCATATATTAACGTTGTCTGAACCATGACCACCAGAGCTGGACAGAAAATAGGTGGTATTGCTCTATGGGTCATCAGTTGGCCTACACCATCTATACATGTATATTTAAAATTCTGTGTACTGCATCAATAATGGGACCCTATGGAGGTGCACAGTTCCTTCTCTGCAGCTATCGGACCATTTTTATAGGTAATCGTGATTCACTATTAATGTGCAAAAATGGCTTATACTTATGTCTTTACATTTTTCTCATATATATATATATATATATATATATATATATATATATATATATATATATATATATATATATATATATATATATTTTACCGGGTTTCTAATTCCCCTCCACATATACAATGCATCTCACTCACTATATACTTTCGCTGTACTCAGCGAACAGTATTGTGTCCCATTCCTTCCCCCAGGTCTTTATCCCGTCTGGTTGCTTGGTTACGCCAAGACACAACCAGCGGGATCCATCTCCCTACATGTGGGTTCTCGCGGCGGCGGCCAGGGAGAGCTGGAGATAGCCACGCCTTCCACCAATGACGTGACACTCCTTGCGCTCCACCACGGCGTTTGCCAGAACAGCACTTCCGCCCCCTGCATCCGCCCCCTGCGTCCCAGCCGGGAGACAACTTCCGATACAGGGGTCATGTTCCCCTGCAGTCCGTGCGTACAATCTTGTCCCCTGCTAGAAATAAGGTGAGAATAAGTTTTTGCTAACTGTCGTAAGATCAGGAGCTGTTCCAGTCGAGGGGCAGCAGCATGCTCTATATACAAGGGAGCGCTAGAAGTTTGAATCTATAAGGTTCCACGCTGTATTTATCTATTTATATGTATATACACAGGTACACTTTTTTCTCATTTTTATGCATATTTGGTCGCAACAAAGGTTTTAAATTCCCTTCCTTCTTTTAGCAAAACGTTTTTTATATCAAGTAAGAGTTGCCGTGACACAACCAGAGGTGAACTCTGAGGTCACAGTATTTACTTCCTGTCACCATTAGGTATATATTCAGAGTGGGTGCTTGGCAGTAACTAGCTTGACAACGCCGAAACGCGTTGCGAAGTTACTGCATCCAGTGACCAGAGGATAGGCTCCCGGTGTCCATTCAACATCCAGGACCACCCCCGCTGCTGGCCACAGAGGAGGAACAGGTTGCCATCCAAGGTCTTTGTTTTGGGGTGTTTACCCATGATATGCCTGATGTTTTTTATAATTTTGTAAGTGTTTTTAACCCTTGCGTGGTATCCAATTAAAAGGTTTAATACACTACGGAGCGCTCCTCCCTTTTCTATTTTCCTTTTAGTATTCAGATTTACACTGTAATGCTGGGCATATATGAGTCGACCTGGCTGCTCGATTAGCCGCCGGATCGACTCCCGCCGCGTCCCCGCTGGCGGCCAGATCGATTCCCGCTCGTCCCCGCGGGCGCTCCTTATCTTCCGCTCGATTCCCCGCTATTGTCCGCCCGCGGGGATCGAGCAGGGAATCGATCCGGCGGGTCATCGGACCTGTCGGATATTATCAATCGAGCCATCAGCGGCTCGATTGATAAGGAACAGTCAATCCGTTTATGCCCAGCATATGTCTAACTTTATCGACCTAGCTGTGGTAAGATAAAGCTTCCAGTGGTAAGTATTATCACATGTAGAATAGAAAACCATGCTACTCTATTTTATCTACTGTTTCATTGTGTTTCAATTCAAAACATGTTTTTTTCTCACCAGCACATGTTTAGTTTCTAAAATCTCTTGTGATGATTACTTACTCGGGATCAAGTTTATTTATTTCTGTCCTGCGTGCAATAAAATTATGATGTTCCCCCACCTCGTCTTTTCCCATTCAGAAGCTCTGACTCAGCTCTTCCTAACACAAATACAGCATTTTTCTCACTCACATGTCCAACATGAGTGATAACGGTGCCAGCTATTTGTGTGTGTGTGTCAACTAAAATATCAGATTCTGGGGATCTAATCTAATGTAGTCTAAAGGGGCCCATACACAGGTCGATTTCAGTCATTGATCGATTCGATGGAATTGATTGGAAATCTGTTCCTAGTGTGTGGCACACATCAGGATAGATTTCTGTCAGATTCGACCTGACAGGCATCTGACAGAAATCTATATGACCGTCTAATCTGCTGAAAATCTGTCAGTGTATGGCCACCTTAAGATTCTTAAGGATGCAATTTTAGCTTAATTTAATATGTTAATATTCTTTAAAAAATGTAATAGGAGTGATCTCCAAATGTGGATTTTAAATTTGTATAATGAACAAGTGTACATATTTATGTCTGTCTACAAAAGATTTGCAAGTTATCTGGAATTTTAAAGACAGATTCTAATGTTTAGGAACCGTCGGCATGAAGCCCACAGCTTTAATCTGATAGGTCCTAACGGTGTTCTTAAGAAAAAATAAAATGTCTGTTATGAGGTCAGTACAGTTCAGTAAGGATCACTGCTTGTTGCTTCTCTTTCTGCTAGATACAATAACATGCATCCCTATAGTGCATTATAGGAGGGAGTGTGGCCTGGGTTAGGTCAATCCCTAAAGGCAGCCGTAACCTACTGGACTTTTTTTTTCCATAAAACAGACATTAGATTCAATATTAAAAAAGGATAAAACCAGTGCTCACAGCAACTTAATCAATATATATATACCACTCAAACACACGGCCAGACTTTAGGCTCCCTTTGGTGCCAATAGTCACAGTCCACCCAATATGGGCTATGCTCGTAAAACAATGTCCAAATGACTAAGTTCACTAAAGAACTATGATCCGAGGTGCTGCAGGATACACCAGGACACTCTGGATAAATTCAGCAGGTAATAAAGTTCTGCATGGACGTCTGATCTACTGTATTTTGGAGCAAACAGACACCCGGTGACGACTGAGAGCCAGAGAGGCGACGGGAGGGGGGGGGGTTGGCACACCCCGGAATGCGAGGCCTGGTCTGCAAAGACCGTAGGATCTTGTGAGTCTGTATCCGTAAGGGACCTGTATGCTGTTTTATTGACATCCACAGTGGGAGAAGGGAGTGCGCAGAACTTTATTACTTGCTAGATTTAATATTAATACTGTGTAATAAGAATCTATAGAAACTACAGTGAATGATAAGAGTGTAGGAGGTGCCACACTGTTTAAAAGGAGGGAAGTGATTAGGAAAGGCTTACTTCCAAGAAACAAACTGATTAATTGAACAAAAGCTAAAAAAAAACGTGTTTCGTGTGTCCCAACGCTCACTTCACTAGGTTAAACAGAGCCAAAACAGTTTCTGCAGAAAGACCAGGTGCCTACCCAAGGGTCCCGTGTGGTCAGGCTTGTGGTTCTCACCTGCCTGGTCATTTGTCCCCTTTGTGGTGATCCCACAACCTTCCATTTTATACCCTGGTCCTTTTCAATTTTAAAGAGAACCCCCTTTTCATTCTTTCAAGGCTAAGGACTGTACCAAACTATTGAAACTATGGAATGTTAAATCAATAGAACTATTGAAATATTAATCGTATACAGATTGGAAATGTCAATTTTTGATGGACTGATCCTGCCATAGCATCGGGCAGTACGAAGCTAGCAGCTGCAACATTTAGCTCGGTATAAGACAATATTTCTGCCATTAAGTATGAAGGGCTTTAAAGCAGTAGGATTAGCCATACTATGCCGGGGGAAAAAACACGTATATTAGTAGATAAATACTTGATCTACTTACATAACACATGTATTGTACTGTCCACGTTTTGATTTCAGTGAATTTTATATAGTAAATGAAGAGAATTCTGTTCCTGGTGGGAACCGTGTATTTTGCCCACAGTTTAGGCTAAATCCTGATGTCATTCTTCCCTTTACTTTTTTTCTTTTCTCCTCCAATCGCCGAGTCACCTCAGCCTTGTTTGTAAACACAAGTGAGCAGGGGATCAGGTTTCAGATAAGTAGTTAAGCAGGGAAATAAAGGGAAGAGGAGGAATATATTATAGATAAAAAGAACCCCCAGCATGAATCTGTTTGGCACTGACTACTAAAGGGACAGTACTTTTAAGGTAAATGATAACTCCAAATTATAACAGCAGAAAAAGTTTTGAATCCAGGATTAGCATCTTTATCACTTAATACACTCAGACCAGTTGCTGTTGAAATTTGATTTTTATGGTGACACTCCCGCTTTAAGCGCGCTGAAAACTACATTAAAAGCGCACAGGGAAAAAATTCTTGCCAGACACGACAAAGTATCTTCCACAGACAGGATAAGGAGGGGAACAGTGGACTCGGCCATTGATAGTCACTAAAAGATCCGGCATACTGGGTCATTCAGCAACCTAAGCCACCTCGGCCCTAATGAGTTTGCTGGCCTTTATGTTAAATAAACTTTTCAGAAGACTTTTCACACCCCTGATGTATAAATAAAAAGTCAAAGACCTCAGACATTTATCTATAACTAAAGATAACTATATCCTAAAGGTGCCCATACTACTGTCGATTTTGATGCCGCAACATGTCTGTCCGATATTAATTTAAATTTCCGTCCGAAATCCAATGAACTTTTAATCGCTCCGGATGGAAACATCTCAGTCGAAAGGGGGCAGTCAGGTGCACTGTGGTAGCGGTGGTAAATTTTGCTTAAACCCTCCATCTATGTGCTCCTCCGGGTCCTGTGCAGAGTGCTGGTACCGGCGCGCTCTACCCCGTTCGCTGGCACACTCTGCTCTTCCTGTATCTTCTGTTTAATTGTTTTGCAATCATTGTACAATGTGATTATGCTGCGATTTTACTAACCAAAACCACTTGCTGTATCCATAAAGCTTGGCGGTAATGGAAATCGCAAATTGCTATACAAATCGTTAGCACTAAATTCAAAAGCACTTAAGCACTTTCAATTTGCAATCTCTAATGGGCCCCAAACTGAAGTGAGCTTTTTGCAAATGAATAAGACCAAAGAAGTTTAAAGTGGACCTGAACGCTTGCACAGGACAGAAGGAAAACCTAGAGAAATGCACCCTGCATGTATTTTAAGGGTTTAGTCTGTCTAACTCCCCCTCATCGGTGACTAATCACAAGTCGTAATTTGATCTCTTAGCTGGGTCAGCTGGCTGCCTTGGCAGAGCAGCTTATTTGTTAACACAGAATGTTAACCCTATATCTGCTTCCATGAAAGCAGGAAGTGCACACTGCAGATTTATTGCAGGATTTGTATCAGCTGTAACAAGGAAATGTTTTTTCTTTAAAAGTTAATTTGCTGTTGCTTATCTTTTAGAGCAGATAGGAAGTTCTGAGTTCAGGTCTGCTTTAAATTGTTATAGTTTAAAATGAAGTCTAAGGATAAGGAAAACATTTTTGTTCTGCGCAGAAGTTCCATGGCTGTTTAC
This sequence comes from Hyperolius riggenbachi, assembly GCF_040937935.1. Classification (NCBI taxonomy): domain Eukaryota; kingdom Metazoa; phylum Chordata; class Amphibia; order Anura; family Hyperoliidae; genus Hyperolius; species Hyperolius riggenbachi. Next base: position 207,214,294 of record NC_090653.1, read on the forward strand.
CCCACTTCTTCAGATGTAAAATGCCAGCCAAATGTTGATATAAGAGCATAGGCCACTCACTTTGCAGGAGAAATGATCCTAGGAGAGCCAATCATCTCAGTTGCACAATATAACTGTTTACATTGCTATTCTGCAACAGTGCAGATCACTGTATCAGTATACCAATGAAAACTGCCATTAGCAGTCATACTTGAACTCTTCATACACTCTTTTATACGTAACTGGAATTACATTTGCCAGTCACGACCAACTATTTACAGTGCTGACTAAGGAGCGTAAGTAAGCAGCAATAGGATTAGGAATACCCAATCAGCGTAAGGTGACCCAAAACCACTAGGAAAGTATAAGGGACTAAAGCCCTCTTCTAAAAAGCAATGCTTAGTGTGATTTGCCTTCTTAAAAGAGAAGGTATTTGTGATAATTCAGCTTTAAGTGAACATCTGTGGTTTACCCACAATGCACCGCTACTGAATATTCAAATGATCTCTTTATGTCTCTAAAGCCAGGCTTACATCCAGAACTGCTGGTGTATAAAATTTAAACCTATAGGCTTGCTATACACCAGCAGTCCTGGATGTAGGCCTGGCTTTAGGGGCAAAAAGAGATCATTTGCATATTCAGTAGTGGTGCATTGTGGATAACCACAGATGTTCACTTAAAGTGTATCAGAGATGGTACTCTGGCCCTTATTTATACTTATCTGGGGCTTCTTCCAGCCCCATGAGCACCGCGGCTTCCCTCATCATCCTCTTCAGCCCCTCCATTCTGGCGGTACGACTCCCAGCAAACCGGTCAGTCGCCGCCAGTTGTTGGCTCCTGTGCATGCACACGCACCACCTGTCGCGCTCCCGTCCCCTGGAGCATTATGTGCCTGCGCAGTAGTACTGCACAGGCACAGAACGCTCCAGGGGACGGGAGTGCAAAGAGGGGAGTCATAGCGGTTGAAGGGAGGGGCTGAGGAGATCGGCAAGCCATGGTGCTCATGGCTGAAGGAAGCCCAAGGTAAGTAGAAATAAAGGATAGCGAACCATCTCAGGTTTCCTTTAAAGCTGAACTATCACAAATACCTTCTCTTTAAGAAGGAAAATCACACTAAGCATTAATTATTTGACAAACAATATAACATGTGTGTTTATGACCACCCAGTGTCTAAGCGATGCAGTTATACCTCTCTGTGGCCCTAATGTGCTCACTGCTCAATCAATGCAGTTATTTCTGCAAGACTAGCAAGAAATGTAAGCATTCATTACAATAACTGGGTGGTGCATGTGTTAAGGGACTAGAGATAATGATATTTAGGTAACAAAAGAAATCTGCATTTGCAGCAGAGATTTTTCGTATGCTGAATGCTTCCATATGAGAAAAATTAGCTTTTCGGATTGGGAGGATTATTCAAGTCAGAACGTGTAGGCAGATTTTGTAGTGAGAATGTGTAGTTGTCAGATCTCTTGTCTCAGCTGACGATAGATTTGGCTGCGCCTAGCTGGCTTGTTTCAGTCATCGTTTGAATGTGTGTGTGTCAGTTATATAATGGATCATTGACTTTCACGTAACTTCCTAAGACCTACACTGTGTTACATGTCAGGAGAACAATTATCTATTATCTTTACTGACCGCTTGCACATTCTAAGCTGATCGATGTGTGCAGGTTGTACAGCAAGGTCTGATACACACAGCCACAGAGAGAACGCATTGAACTTGTTCCTGATGACTGCTTATACCCTCCCTGGTCACCATCTACTAAAATGTGTTAAGCAAAATGGCTCAGTACATGATGCTGGGCCACAGTAAAATAATCACACTCAAGTGTACTTAATAAATAGAGATGGTTTATGGTCTTGTGTAGCAGAACATCAGATGAATGGGATCAGTTTGATCAGGTGATAGATTTGTAAGGTTCTAATTAGTTGTGAACATGTTCTGCTTTAGGGTTGGTTAACACGTTAAAAGAGACGTTTTTAAAGAGAACCCGAGGTGGGATTTAATTATGCTAGTGGGGCACAGAGGCTGGTTGTGCACACTAACACCAGCCTCTGTTGCCCCATGGTGTGCCTCCAAGACCCCCCTGCGCGCCGCTATATACGCAGCGTGTCGCCAGCACAATGTTTACCTCTGCCTGTCTGTCAGCGCCGCTCCCCCGCCTCCTCCATATTGGCTCTACCCGCCCGCGTCCCTTCCCTTCCCTCCCGCTGATTGGAGGGAAGTGATGCGGGCGGGTAGCGCCGATACGGAGGAGGCGGGGGAGCGGCGCTAACAGACAGGCAGAGGTAAACATTGTGCTGGCGACACGCTGCGTGTCGCCAGCACTGCGGGGGGTATAGCGGCGCGCAGGGGGGTCTTGGAGGCACACCATGGGGCAACAGAGGCTGGTGTTAGTGTGCACAACCAGCCACTGTGCCCCACTAATAATTAAATCCCACCTCGGGTTCTCTTTAAGTATCGAGCGCCATCCCATGCAAGTGAATGGGAGCATCTATTACAAGCTTTTGCAGGCTTTGAAGAAAGCCTTTCAGTAGTCCTGGCATCTCATCTCGTCTCAAAAGCAACATGCAGCTTCTGGAAGTCATTTTCTATTGCTTGTGTTGCATCTAAATGCCAGCAAAAGTCACTGAAAGCCAATAAAAGCCCATTAAATCGCAGCCCTTTCTCCCACATTCTGCAAAAGCCACCAAAAGCCCAGAAAACGCAACGCTCTCAAACGCTACGCACTGAAAGCCATTGAAAGCCTTCAAAAAGCCTAAAAAAAAGCCTAAAAAAAACATCGCTTGAATGAGAAGCTGAGCAGAAGCTCAGCAGAAGCCCATAGCTAAGGCTCGGTTCACACTTAGGGCTTGATTCACTAAACCATGATAACTGATATCACGGTCGTGTTAGTGTTTTGCACGCGTTATAACGCGCATAACTCTTTCCACATGCAATCGCAATTTGTCGTGCAAAAACTGACGTGCTTACGCGCGTTACATTGCGTGCAAAACGCTAGCGCGACCGTGATATCAGTTATATAACGGTTTAGGGAATCAAGCTTTTTCTGTGTAGTAACAAGGTTGGTAACCAAGTGGTACAAAGCACACAAGTGGCACATTGTGAAAAGAGCCCATCCTCACTCCAGCAGCATACACTGACAGGTCAGGACTTGCCTGGCACCAAAAGTATATGGAATTATTAGAGCAGTGGAAAAGAATAGTGGCAATTCTCACTGACCTGCCTGAAGAAAGAGAGGTAGGCACAAGATGAACCCAAAGTCATCTGAGAAACTTTGGGCTTGATTCACTAAGACAAATAGCATACCTTATCAGAGTCAATCTGCCTTATCAGAGTTAACACGCCTTATCCGAGTAGCATAGCGAGCCTTATGACCTTATGCCTGCTAATTGGCAATGACGAGAGCTCCACTCGTCCTGCCCTGAGCCCCTGCGGGTCCAATCACTTCTAAGGACATTATCCCTGCACTTTGATTGGCCCAATAGGCTGCCTATCAAGTTTCCTGTGAAGTGATAGGCAGCCTATTGGGCCAATCAAAGTGCGGTGATAATGTCCTTTAAGGTGATTGGACCTGCAAGGGGCTCAGGGCAGGACGAGTGGAGCTCTCGTCATTGCCAATTAGCAGGCATAAGTGTTATGATCATGTCTGCAGCGTTTACTGCTGGCTGCAGTGGTATTGTAACCCAAGCAGTTCTGAGGTCATTACATACATTTTCTTGCATAGTTTGGTTTGCACTTAAACTAGTTGCTGATTCCATCTGCAGTCGCTCTGAAGTTAATGACAGTTTAATATGCTTTTGTGTAAACAAACATTGTCTGCTGCAATGGAGGGGCAATCCCTTTCCTGCAGGCTGCATATCATTGTCTGCCTTTTCCTGCTATCAGCCTGTGATTAATTACCATTCACTTGTGTGGGAATCTGCAGGTCTGCTCCCATTGGATGACCTCAGTATAAAGAACTGCTTCCTGCAATGCTTGATGGGCTACCATAGTCTCAGATTCTGTCTGTTACTCTGCTCGTGCCCCACCTCGTTCCTGGTCCGTGTGGACTGCGCTGACTCCTGCAAAGGGGTCAGCGAGTCCTCCCAGTTCTGCTCTTGTTTCTAGAAGTTGTTACTTTGCTTGTCTTGTGTCATATATTGGTTCATCGCCAATATATACGCATACTCGCACGTTTATTATTTTCCTTGTATTCGTGTTACGTTGATACATCAGTGTCGCTGATATATACGTACACGAACTGTTTATATCCTATGTTCCGTTAGTCAGCGTTCCAGCACGCTGAGCTAGTTATCCTGTTCCTGGTCCTGTTTGTGGATTGCGTTCATCTCTGCGTAGAGATAGCGAATCCTTCTGAGTCCTGTTCCCTGTATTACTCCAGTCTTAGTCAGAGTTCCTGCTTATGTCATATATCGGTTCATTGCCGATATATACATATGTTAGTCAGACGTTACAAATAGTTTCATTGATAGCTGTAATTGTAATACGCTAGGAAATCATACTTATTGTATATTTATCTGTGTTACGTTCATCTATCTTGATCCTGCTATTTCCTGACTATCCTGTCCTGTCTTTGTGAGGCACGCCATTGCTGCAAACGCATTGGCTACCTCATTCCAGTCTGTTTTATTGTGGACGCTTGCTGTCACTAAGTAGTGGCTAGTTAAGCAAGCGTTCATTCTGTCTACCTGTCCTGTTCTCCTCAGTCCTGGTTTATGCGCTCAGCGCTACTTTGCGCTGAGACGTTATTACGAAAGTGTTGTTTGTGGCTGTTCGGATCTGCACCGGCTCTGTGCACCACAATCTCCTATTGGAGTCAGTCCTCTCCTCCACTAAACTGGGGATATCCTGATCCCTTGTGCTGGTGTGTGTACCTCCTTCACGTCAGCTTATGTGTTGTATGCTGACTGTGGAGATTACACCTCCAAGCTTAACAATAAGTTTATAGCGCTTGCTATGCTACTGTGATAAGGCATGTTAACTCTGATAAGACATGCTATTTGTCTTAGTGAATCAAGCCCTTTGATTATTAGGGATTACTGTTTGCACTCAAAACAATGAGGGCTTCCATATATGGGTAACTGTATTTTTTTTCACATGCATTTCCAGTACTATACATCAAATGTAGTGTTTGACTGTGGCATTACATTACCAATGTGATGCTAAATTATGCAGTGTATGATAGGAAGTGAAGAATGGAAAATGAGGCTCGGGGAGGGAGTGCACCAACGTGGCAGCTTATTATTCCCTCATACAAAATAGCTGTGGTCATCCTACACAGACCACATACAGGGTAAAAGGTGGGGGGCGCAAAGGGATAATCAGATGTGGCCAAATCAGATGCATGTCAATATTAACCCTTGCCTTCAAAGTTCGTGCTTGTAGCAATGCATATCAGAAAGCAACAAACACAGCCAATATGGAGGATCTTAATTATCCAAAAATGCTGCTGCATTCTCAAATTAAGCCAACACACCATCTCAGTTCTCCAAAAATGCTGCTGCATTCTCAAATTAAGCCAACACACCATCTTAATTCTCCAAAAATGCTGCTGCATTCTCAAATTAAGCCAATACACCTGAGTTTTCAAGATACCCTCCTTAGGATTGGTCCACTCATACCAGCATACAAGCTATTATCTGAAAACATCTGCTGTGGGGAGGAAGGGGGGGTCATTGAAATACTTGTTACGGCGGAAGCATAGCAATACTTGTTGAAAGTGTATAGCCATACAAGTCATAAATATGAAACGTTAACGTGCTGTCAGAGAGAGATGGCCATACTTGCTAATACTTGCGATAGACTACCCAGCAAGCCCATGGTGAACCAGAACTCACTGGAGTGTGTAAGGGGCTACAATGGACCAAAAAGCCCTCTTACTTACCCCTATACTTACTCCTAATACTTGCTATAGGGGATAGGACCACACATTCATGTGTCATCTCATACATGAGTCATCGCAATTTCCAACTTTAAGAGGGTCAAGGGAGGTCAACCTGTACTCAAAGGGATCTTTATTTCCAGGAAAGATAGTAGCTCTTGTTTATAAAAATGGTTAAAGCCTCTCTTTTCCTTGTTCTAGTTAAAAAATAGGCTAAATACTTTCGTAGAAAAGCAAGAGCCGTGCAACGTTGGCTTATCGCTTTAACTTTCCTTAGGCCTTTTCAGAGAGACTGATGGCGGTGAATTCACTGGCTGCGAGCTGCTCCAGATGTCTGCTGGCGCTCGGCACAGGAAGTGCAAAGGCAGCTATTGCATTGAATCACATATATGTGCGGCCACACTCAGACATAACATTTTCCTTTATTTTCTTTGCTGCCAGGTAACCCTATCGCGTGTCAAGTGCTGATATACGTGGGGATAGAAATGCTGCTATTCAGGTGCATTAACTTGCAGCTGGAGAGCACTGGGAGGCTGAACTGTCCGACAACCAATTCAGCCTCCTGTGTGAAAGAGATCCTATACAGCCACTGCAAAGCACTACATGCGCTTCTTCTTAATAGCCGATCAGCTACTTCGATATCGGTCGTTTAAGCACCAGGAAATGATAGTGTTTGGCACTAGGAGGGGGATTAGGGTTAGGCACTAGGAGGGAGGGTCAGTGTGATAATAGGGTGCCAGGTAATGCACGCTATAATTGCTGCAGCGGTGACAGATCTAGAGCCCGTGATTAAACGGGCTAAGGTCACTAGTTATCAATATTTTGACTAGCAGCTCCACCCAGCGCCCAATGCAATGGGCAGTGCCGCAATACATACTGGTCTGGTACTGCCAGGTGTTGGACGTCACCAAGCAGTACAAGAAACAACAACTGTGGATTGCAGTCATATGACTGTGACTTTTCTCTAATAAAATTACGGATTGCCCAGCAGGCTCATGGTGAACCACAATAAAAAGAGATATTTACCCATTTTGCAATGTTATGCCATTATGACTGAGTGGGGAAGTGGATTGGTTATGTATGTTTATTCATGCTTATTCCTGCAGTATTGCTTGCAGAATGCCACAACACAGCCCCCCTCTCTATATTCCATTATCCCGTGAAAAGCTGCAGGTTTTGACGAGTCTATAGCATCCACAAATATTAGCTTTTAATAATGAGGTTTTCCTGTGGAAATATTTGGAATGCATAGTGTAATCAACGTCCCACAATACAACTTGCTTAAAGATAGAGAGACGATATTTGCTCCCCATGGAACAGCTTTGATCACCACAACACTGGAATCCAAAGACACCATGGCTAAAAAATGTGAGACACAATCATCTGTGTCATCTATTATGCCGAGTGTTTGGCGTCTGTCTCATTGTCACTGCTGGGTTCAAACTAAAACAATAAAACAACTGGCTATTAAAGAGACACTGAAGCGAAAGAAAAAATATGATATAGTGAATTGGTTGTGTACTATGAATAATTACTAGAAGATTAGCAGCAAAGAAAATATTCTCATACTTTTATTTTCAGGTATATAGTGCTTTTTCTAACATTGCATCATTCTATAATATGTGCAGAATACACAACACTCTGCATTCAAAATGAGTCTTTCAGAGCAGTCTGTGAAGTAATGACCTCTCCTCTAGCAGAGGAAAAGTAAACAGTTCACTTGCAGTTGAGATAATAAAAGTCAGATAACAGCCCTCTCCAGGACTAAGACTTAAGGCCCATACACACGTCGGATTTTTCTGAACGACGGGTCGTTTGAACGTCCCGTCGTTCAGTCGATCGCACGCAGAATCAGACGTGTGTACGGACTATTGTTCGCGTGATAAGACTGGCGGATCGCTGGAAACCAGTCTTATCACCCGAACGATAGTCTGTACACACGTCGGATTTGACGTTCGCAAAAATCCGACGTGTGTATGGGCCTTTAGTCGGAGAGTTAATGGCTTGTTTGCATAGAGATAACAACTGGAGTTTCTTAACTCTTCCTGTACTAGAAACAATTAGATTGATGTATCTGATCTTAATGTTTTATTTCTTAGCTGTACTACACATACAAATCATAATATCATAATTTTTCGCTTCAGTGTCTCTTTAAAGGGCACAGTCCTAGTTTAATATTACAAAAATATTAAAGATTTTTAGACAATATCTTTTACCTTAAGTACAATTAGAAAAAATATATATATTTATATTTACAAAATTATAACTTTTGCATTTAAATCAGTGTTACTTTGAGGGTTTTTTTCCTTCTTGGTCAGCTGCATGCAAATGCTTATGTGTTCATTGGTATCATTGGTAGTGTGTAAAAATGGTGTATTGCAATCTGGAAAGGAAAATACCATGACTTAAAGCTCTCTGTACAAATAGAGATAATCAGTTATACTAGAAATGTTTTTCATGCAAGGAGAGTTTATGGAAAAAACTCCACATATATATATGTGTCTGTGTGTAGCTACGCAGTAAGGGAGGGATCACACTTGTGTCTGCGGGAATCGCAGACGATCCTCCACAAGCATTTTGCCACACAATACGTTTTGTGAGCATTATAACACACGCTTTTTGTTACAGTAACCAGTGATTGTATGAGGAATGCAAGCATTATGCAGAAAAGTAGTGCAGGTTGTTTCTTTTTTTTTTGTCGCAATGCAGAATCGTACATCCCTCCTAAAAACGCAGCGCCCCTGTAGATAATCATTGCATGCATTTTCAGGTGCATCTTCCCGATGCAGCAAAACGCTGCAGGTTTTTCAAGTGTGATCGCTCCCTAAGAGAAGCAGACCTTATGGATGAATAGGAGCTTAAAAGGTTACCTAGGGCGGTATACCAGGAATTAATCATATCTATTCATATTGACTGATTGATATTGTTGCCATTGTGACAATAATGATGATTATCAGTTGTTTTTCTTATATGTGACGATTATTGTTCTAATTAATATTATTCTGGTCATCAGGCACATTGTTATATTGACCTAAGGAACCGAGGGACACACACAAAATGTGTCATCCTGCTTTTGTGCAATAAATGTACATCTAGTCATACATGTGAATGGCTTTTTCTTTTTCTTCAGGAGAGGTAAGCCAACATTGCTTCTCGTTCTTAAACTGTTTTTAATATTTTTTTTTTACCATTTGGGCGCCTCCATCCTTTATTGTTCTCACTCTTGCACCTCAGTTGGAAAACTGTGATTTTAACTTAGGTCATGTAATTATTTGCTCTGCTATCTGCACAGGCAGGCAGCGTTTTGACCATTTTTCAGGTCTGTATGCTGCAGGTCCCTGGAAAGGAGACCTTTCTTCACTCTGCAAGTTTCAGACTGGCTGTTCTGGTGAGAGATTTGCATTCACTTATCTGGCTATTGATAGCTCTGCCTCTTTTGAAGGCTTACAGTATAAATACCATTTCCTCCCAGAATTCCCTGCTGGTCATAAAGGTTTGGTTCTGCTGGACTTACCTTGAGTTTCAGCCCCTCTACTGATTGTTTGCTAATATTACTTTAGAGTAGTTATCCTTTGGAGTGCACTAGCATTCCTTCTAGTGCAGTCAGGTTGTTATTATCTGTATTGCCTAGTTCTGTCTTATCTGTTGTGATTGCACTTTCTCCAACGGTGACGGTGAATCGCTCTGTCTGTTTGGATCGCATTCGCCCTAGCGGTAGAGGCGGTGGATCTTTCTGTATTCTGTCTTGGAGTGTAATCAAGAGCAGCGGTTGCTACTGGTTGCTCCATCTGTCTGTCTGTTGGGATCGCATTCGCCCTAGCGGTAGACGTGGTGGATCTCTCTGTACTCTGTCTTGGAGTGTAGCCAGAGCAGCGGTTGCTACTGGTTACTCCTTCAGTCTGTCTTGTATAGCACGAACGCTTGCTGTTGTCTGGTGTAAGGCAACCGATTAGCAAGCATTTGCGTTATTTGTCTGTCGTCATTTTTTGTGTTTCATTTGTTAGTCAGGGTTGGTACTCTTTGTCGCTGTTGCGCTTAACGTGCGGTGACCGTGCCTTACACGCGCTATGTTGCTATTGCGCTTAACATGTGCTGACTGCGTTTAGCTAGTCCTGTCTGTTACTTCGTGTTGGATTACAGTTTGTTAAATGGTTCTGTCTTTATTCTTCCTATGATCTGTCTACTCAGTCTGGTGTCTCTATTAGCAATCGCCATTCTTGCGATTGCTTTCTCACTTGGTCTTCGCTGTTGTATGTCAACCGTTGCCGGGTGGCGACTAGATTGGTGGACATACATACATTCTATCTCTGTGCTCACTCTCTCTCGAGAGGCTATTTTGCTCTGTATTGCTTCAATCTGTACAATTTCTATCTGGCATCTGTGGCTGTGCAGAGGGTTTATTCCTCTGCACTCCACAGCTCCATCTGCCAGTTGGAATTCCTCTCTACAGGTGCATTTGCACCAAAGCTGGGTTCCCTTTCCAAGTGCTTGTGGAAGGTTTCCGAAGTGTCAGCGCACATGTTATGCGCTGACCTTGGAGATAATTGCACAATCGTTACAGGTCACTTGGCAAGGAACTACGGTATGTATTGATAGAATCCATTCACACTGGTTGGATTCGTTTGATCCGTTCCTATAAACGCAATGCATAACGCCGACCTGCAAATTTTTGTCAGACAAGCAGATCTCAACAAACCATGGGAGCAGACACTGCTTTAGTTGGCCATTCGAGATCCGGTTTAGGAAGGTGCACACACAGCAGAAACGCTAGCATTGCCGCTTTTTGCTGATAATGGAAGTCTATGGGCCACAGGAAAAATCGCGTATAAAAAATGCATATGTGTTGTATATGTGTGCGTTTTCAAAAACGCTGGTTTTGTTGCATATTATGCAAAAACGCACATAATGAAAGTCAATGGGAATGCAATGGTATGCATTTTTCATGCGTTTTCCATGCTTTTTTATATGCATTTTTCCCCCAAAAAATTGTTTTGTGATGTATTTTCGCTTCCTGTTGTCTTCCTAATAATTTGCATAAATGGTAGTAAAAAAACGCATGAAAAACGCATCTGTATATGCAAACCGCAAAGGCATTAAAACGCACGCAAAACGCTTAAAAAATGCATCTGCAGTAAAAACCGCAAACACAGCGAAAACGCACAAAAAATTCACACAACATAAAATGAAAACATGACATAAAACGCAGCCTTTCATGTTATGTTATGTGTGCACCCAGCCTTATGCGCTGAGCTCTACAAATCTTGCTAAATCAGTAATGCAATATCTATATAAGATACCGATCAGCAGCTACTTAAAATCTTTCAATAAAGAAACACTTAAAAGCAAATATATGCTTTAACCCTCCTGGCGGTTCATTTTTTCTGCCAATTAGGCAGAAATCCATTTTTTTTTTTTAAAATGTTTTTGTTTCATGTAAAGCTACCAGAGTGGTAGCTACATGAAACACCACTAGAGGGCGCATGTGTCCCTCTAGTGCGATCGTCGCCGGCATCTATAGCAAACAGGGGAACGCGTATATAACGCGTTCCCCTGTTTGGCTACTCCTGTCGCCATGGCGACGATTGGAATGACGTCATGGACGTCAGCCGACGTCAGACGCCTCCGATCCAGCCCATAGCGCTGCCTGGAACTCATTGGTCCGGGCAGCGCAGGGCTGCGCGCGGGCGATCGCCGTAGAGCGGGGGCGATCGAGCTGTACGTGCGGCTAGCAAAGTGCTAGCTGCGCGTACAGCACTTTGAATGGGGCGAATTGCCCCACTAGGGGCTGAGATATCCTCCTGCGCGGCATAGCCCGAGCGCAGGAAGGAAGGTTAATAGTTACTAGCATACATTTTAATACACGTATTAAATATTACCAAATATAGTGATTACGTTAAGTGGATTATTTGTGATTCCACATATTGGCTTTGCAGAAAAGCACGCCTTGTAATGATTTCCAAAAATCGACAACTATTGCATTACGTCAGATCCATTCCCAATAGGCATATGACCTCATTCATAAAACAGCCAAGAAAAATATATGGTGCTGAATATAGTTTTTCCCCCAAATTAAAACATCACAGCCTGACAAGAGTGGGCACAGATATTTTGTAGATGCAGAACTGGTATTGGGCTTGTTCATTTGAGCAGTGAAGTAAACACCAGCCAGGTGTAGAATGTTCACCATGCAGAGAACATGGTTCTTCTACACAGCTAGGCTCATCTGATTGCACCAATAATAGGAGTGTTGTTAGATTCCTCAGGCTCTTCACATGAACACGCAAGTTCAGAGGATTCCCTTCATCTCCTGGAAGGTGCACAGGACAAAAATGCCATTATGATACTACACAGTGCTGCAAACATTTGTATTGCTACTGGCTGCCTGCAAAACACCATAGAAAAGCCATACACATTACTATCTGAGTGCGCAGTCTGCTTCTGACTATATACTTAACAATCTCATTGTATAATCTTTCCCCAATCAATCCACTTTTATGCTGTATGACAGGCATGTCCATAGCTCGGCCTGGGGGCCAAATGCGGCCCACCAAGCCTTTACTGGTGGCCCCCAAAGCTCTGTACAGTTGTCAATTCCATGTGGCCTGCAGGCTGTAGCTGAGGTGTCCCTTGCAGGGGCCAGCGGCAGTAGCAGGCACTGTTCAGTAGCAGTAACAGGCACTGTTTATCAGCTGTCACTGTGCTAACGACACATGGTATATAGGTTATTTCCCATGGAAAGGTCTTTATTTAACAAAATGCACAGGCATAGTGCACCTAATGGCAATCAGCCCCCTAGTAAACTCAAGAATGAAAATACGGCCCTTGGCCTACAAAGTTTGGATAGCCCTGCAGTATGAGGACTTTTCCTCCTACATTCTAAAATATACAGATAAGTTATCTGGTTCTCCCCACAAAACTGTTTGTAGTCTGATAGGGATGTAGCACTGTGGTTACGGTAGGGATTAGATTGTGAGCTCCTAGGTAGCTAGAGGTGTCCTTTAGCATTAGGTAGCCACAGGTACCTTCAGTATTAAGTAAGTAGTGGTGCCCCCGACAGATGGGAAAGCTCGTCAGAGCAATGCTGAGAGGTGGGTAACTTTTCATTTACACTCTGCTCGGGACTCTGGAGGGGATTGAGCCACCTTTCCATGATCTGGCACCTGTAGGCATGTGCCTACAGTGCCTTATGATAAATCCAGCCTTGATTGTGGGAGAAGGTTAGGGTTAGGTAATAAAGGTGGTTATGGTTAACACTGAGGGGAGGTTAGAGTTAGAATATTCGAAAACCATTAGTGAAGAACGTACACAGCACAAAGCCAATACCTGACACCAAATCACAGGAGCAGAAATTACAATTAACTTTGTTGTAGTAAATTGACTGAAATAATAACAAATAAAGGAATTAAATGATTATGCAAAATAAGCACTATACAGTCCCTTACAAATACTTTATTCTTTTCAATATGACAGAGTGTTAAATATGGGCATTGTAACCAGTTTCAGAGCTGGAATATTGCAAACCAGATGCGGAGAAGTAAGATAATGGAACAGATGGGATTCCAGAGTGACCTACCATTGTGCAACAATCCAACTCCATCAAGTGGAAAAGGCAGACTTGTTGCACAACCCATGTCCTCTATGGTAGCTTTGTTCTTCATCATTGTTTTGTAGTGTGGTCTATTCCGGGTCATATGAACCTAATAAAAATAGAAACTCTGACTCAAAACATCACGTGCCAATATGAACTCCTATAGAGTTATAGTGTGATGCAAGAGAATGAGGACATTCCTTTTAATGCAAGCCTAATGTTTGCCAGTAAATGAACGTAGAAGAGTATTTGGGATTTGCTTAACTTTGATCTTTATTTGGAGCTTCTGTATGATGACAAGGGCTGCTGAAAATCGTCAGGACACCATTCTTCGGATCTAGACTAAGCTAAAGCGCAATGTGTGCTCCTTATCTAATCCTTTTGAAAGAACTCCAGGTCGAAAGTAAACTGTTATTGCAATCCAGGAGACATTACATCTATGCTTGGCAGAAGGTTTTTTTCTATCATGTTCCCATTATTCTTAAGACTTAGCAGAGCTGTCAGTGGACTTCTGAAGAAGAAAGGAAGGTTGTGCCTCTAATAATTGTTTGTTTTAGTTCACATTTTGTGATTCATATAGATTTCTGTGGTAGAACCACTGCACAGTGTTGGGTTTTATATTCCCATACTTAAAGTTAAGTTGTAGCATGGTCTTTTTTGCTCATAATGGGTTCACTAAGCTTACCGTACTTATTTTTCACCTTAACTGTAAGTAGGGCTAATGAGATAAACAATTAAGGAGAAATAATTAATGAGAAACAGAGAAACAGATAAGGAGAGATAAATCATAAGTTAAGTCAAATAAGCTGTGTGCACTCTTCAATAGTTGTTGTCTGTAACAATCTTTCATGATGTCTTCTGGGAACATTATATGAATGACCATTGTACAGGTAGTCTGTTCGCCACTCTGCCAGGCAACCTGTTCTTTTCTATGGGGGAGGAGGTGGAAGATGAGCAAGTGGTATTCCACTATAAGGACTAATAAAGGTTGTTTAGTGATGCAACATGATGGATACCTAGCAATTCCATCAATGGTGTCAGGGGACACCTGTACTCTCATTTGATTTCTGTACAATCTTTCCATGGGCGATTGTTCTGGCAAACAGTAGGCTGAACAGAATCAGTATGTCTACATAGTTCAAGAGCAGTTTTTAAGCACATGTGACATTGTCAATAGAGATGGCCGAACCTCCGATTTTCGGTTAGCGAAATTCCGCAAAAAGTTTGGTTCGCGCGAACCGCAATAGACTTCAATGGGAAGGCGAACCTGGAAAACGAGAAAAATGTATGCTGGACAGAAAAGTGATGGAAAAGATGTTTCAAGGGATCTAACACCTGGAGGGGGGCATGGTGGAGTGGGATAGACGCCAAAAGTCCCGGGGCAAAATCTGGATTTGACGCAAAGCAGCGTTTTAAGGGCAGAAATCACATTTAAAGTAAAGCACTTAAGGCCTGCAATTTAGCATTCAAACATCTTGCATGTGTATACATCAATCAGGGAGTGTAATTAGAGTACTGCTCCACACTGACACACCAAACTCACTGTGTAACGCACCGCAAACAATTGTTTGTGTAGTGACGGCCGTGCTGGCCATGGCAGTTTTCAAGCCCATATCGTCGCCCGGCTGAGGTAGCTGAATGACAGAACAGTGACTGTCCAGCTGATCAAATTTGGTCTGTCCACAATGAAGCAACGACCTTATTATCTTGGGTGTGCCCCCCCCCCCCCCGAGACACTCATATAGCCGGCGGTCATTGCTTTATTGTGATACGCAAGCCCCTTCACTGCGGCAAGGTAATGATCACGAAGGGGAATTGGCACATGTACATGCCTTTTGTTTTGTTGTTGCAGCCGGAGTGCAGCCAGAAAAATTAGGCAGGCATGTACATGCACCAGAAAAATTATTATAGTGGCCTTAAAAATTCAGGAATCCGCCTGGAGTCCTGGACCCTGTTGGTGGTGGCGGAGAAGGCAGTCATGATAAGCAGAATGCAAGAGGAAAGTCGGCACATGCAAATGAGTAGCAGTAAAAAAGCTTTATTCTTGCGGCTTCATGCGGTTAGCATAACAACACAAAATTGGTAAAATTTGTCCTACCCGTTACTCCAAGTGGCTGTGGGGTGAGGTGGGAGCAGTGGGGGCCGCCTTACGACCGTTTCGCTCTCTTGAGCGTCTTCAGAGGCAATGCACACCGGAGAAGGCAGTCAAGCGGCCTCCAGGCAGAGATGCTATGTGGGGAGCGACTTAGTCTTGGGGCAGGCAGTCACACGGCGTGCAGGCAGAGATGCTGTGTGCGCAGACTGACTTAGTCTTCGGGCAGGCCTGACTGTGCTTTGCAGACCATGTGGTCAGATGGTCCCTTGACCCAACGCTGTGTGCCAGAGATGACATCACTTGCGTTTCAACATCACGGTACAGTTTGGGTATCGCCATTTTTGAGAAATAATTGCAAATCTTCCACTGCGGTATGTGGATTTTCTTTTGTGTGCTGCTTTCCCTCAGGTGGTCATCCCATTGCAGTTTGTGCTTTGTAATCATGTGCCTTCATAAGGTAGTTGTCCCTACGCAGGTCTTGGTCTTTCCACGGCTCAATTTTCGGTGGCAGATAGTACAGATGGCATTGCTCTCATCTGAGGCAGACACAAAAAAAATGTCCACACCGCTGAGCCCTGGGATGATGGCACTTTGGTGGTGGCGGCCGACTGAGTGTTAAGTTGGGTGCCAGAATCAGAGCAGGAGGAGGAAGATATGTCACGCTTCCGTGCGGAAGTTGATAAAGATGAGGTATTCTGTGTTGAATAGTCAACTACGTCCTGACAATATTGGGAGCTGATGGCACGTGCCTTCCTCTGAACACTGTACTTTGGTCGTGGGCCGCACGAAATCATGACAGCGCGACCTCAAACAGACCTGCCAGGTGGCCTGCCTCTGCCTTTTGTTTTGTCCATATTGGGGGGCATGAAGTGAAAGGTATACACTGACTTGACTAATACAATGTGCAGTCAGTCACACAGGTGCAGTTAACAGGTATGCACGGAGTGGTATATCACACTGCGTGCGCTCACGTAGGTAGGTGGGTGCACTGAAGTGAACAACAGGTAGTAGGTATATGCAGTGATGGGTATTACATGTGCACCTGTCACACACAGACAGGTACTGGATAGGCACAGTGACACTGCGTGCGCTCACGTAGGTAGGTGGGTGCACTGAAGTGAAGACAACAGGTAGTAGGTATATGCAGTGATGGGTATTACATGTGCACCTGTCACACACAGACAGGCACAGTGACACTGACTGACAGGGCTGTATATAATGCAAGTGGGCCTCAAAAAAAAAAGAGATCACAAGAACAAGATTAGCTCTCAAAAGAGCTGTTAACCTCCTTGGCGGTATGAAAAATACCGCCAGGAGGGAGCGCAGCAGTTTTTTTTAAAAAAAAATTTTTTTATCATGTAGCGAGCCGAGGGCTCGCTACATGATAGCCGCTGCTGAGCGGCATCCCCCCGCCCGCTTCGATCAGGAAATCCCGTTCATAGAACGGGATTTCCTGGAGGGCTTCCCCCGTCGCCATGGCGACGGGGCGGGATGACGTCACCGACGTCACTGACGTCGGGACGTCATTGGGAGTCCCGGGCCACCCCTCGGCGCTGCCTGGCACTGATTGGCCAGGCAGCGCTGGGGTCTGGGGGGGGGGGGCCGCGCGCCGCAGCAGATAGCGGCGATCGGGCGGGGGCCGGCGGCGATCAGAGTGCTGGCGCAGCTAGCAAAGTGCTAGCTGCGTCCAGCAAAAAAAAAAATTATGAAAATCGGCCCAGCAGGGCCTGAGCGGCACCCTCCGGCGGCTTACCCCGTGTCACACACGGGGTTACCGCCAAGGAGGTTAAGGGGTGCTTTTTTTTTAGCAATAACAATCAGCCAGGAGCAAGCTAACAAGCCTACAAGAGCCTAACTAAGCTTTCCCTATGAGAGTCTGCAGCAGCTATCCCTTCACTAATTACTGCAGGCACACGAGTGAGGCCACTGCCTGACGCTGCCTGCCTTTTATAAGGGGGTGGGGCTCCAGGAGGAAGTGTAGCCTAATTGGCTACAATGTGCCTGCTGACTGTGATATAGAAGGCCAAAATTGACCCTCCTGATGCACTATGGGGGCGAACCGAACTTCCGGAAAAGTTCCCGGTTCACCGCGAACAACGGATGTTCGCCGGCAAACTGTTCGGTCATCTCTAACTGTCAAGATGTCACCAGCAGAGCAATGCACACCCATGCTTCTGGTAGCTGCCAGTAACTGAGATTCAGGCTGTGATCAAATTATTAGGTTTAAAAAATTAAAACAGAAAGGTGTGAGACAAATATATTTATAGGTGAGTGCAGTGATAATCCATTATATAGGCGTGTAAGCATTACAAAAGGGTAAACTATTCACAATTAGAATGGAGTAGTATGGATATTAAGATATGTTTCAGCTGGATCTGGTTGGGTACGAGAAACTGGCAAAAAAAAAGACCACTGAGGCAATTCACTCCCACTTTAATTAACTTTGTGCAGCCTATGTCTCGTAAGCCAAAGAATATACTTCTCAGCATCAGCCTCAAACCGTGATTAGAATGTTTCTAAGAATGCAGTGAATGACAGTTTAGTACAATCTGCACAATCAGCTGTATCGGAGCCAGAGCATTACAAGATTAGTGCATGAAGCTAAACAGCAACCTGATAACAGATGCAGCATGTGCGCAATAAAGTAGTAGACTCATATTTCCATTGTACTCCCAATCCCATAGACATCCGATGTCCTCATTGATGCAGCACAACATGACCTTGACAAGCGCTGCATATGTTGGCGCTTTCTAAATGCAATAAATAAAATAAATAAAGGCTTCTTTCAGAGGGAGGGGAAAAAAGGCGCATGTAACGCAGCTTTTATTCGCCCAGCTGCCAGAAGTAAGACGCTTCCTGTTACAATATAATGCAAACAAATAGGAGTGTTTACTGTCAAGTAAGAAAAAAAATCTAACGTCTAGTCTAGTGAGCTGCACGAGATGGCCACAAAACTGGACGCTAGCAGAAAATAAACAGGAGTGGCTGACAAGCCGTTAAAGAGGTCCCGACGCGTCATAAAACAAAAAATAAAAAAAAGATACTTACCTAAGAAGAGGCTTCCCAAGTCCTCCTCTAAACCACTGCTGCTTCACGGGACTCTCTTGAAGTTCACGCCACACTCCTCCTTATGCACGAGTGTGGCCGCACTGCACCTGTGAGTATGGTCGTGTCTGCGCACTAAGCTGAAGCTGCTTGCATGCGCAGGGATGGCCGTACTGGCGCAGGCGCTGTATGGCTGTGCATCTACATAGCGGTGAGCACAAACTCTTGTCGGATATGTTCTGGCGATCTGCATGCAGCATCGGAGGGAGCCAGGAGGATGTGGGAAGCATCTGTAGGATCCAGAGGCTTTTTGTTTTTTTTTTATACCTCCTTGGATACACTTTAAGTGTACGTCTGTCTGCTATTTGTGTGAAAGAGCCCTCAGGGAATCTCATCAGAAGAGCATAATCACTAGCATTCTGCTCACTGCAGGTTCCAATCTGTACAAGTTGTTTCAGGCAATTTGTATTAAACAAGTGCTATATAGACGTGCATCGCCAGGCATTTTGTCTTTTTGTGTCTGCAATTGTGTTTTGTGATGGCTAGGAAAAAAACATTTTTTTTTTGTTTTTTTTTGGGGGGGGGGGGAGTAAATTCTAAGAATATTGAATTGCACATTATTTCATCAAGTTTCTGCACTCCTATACTTTCTATACAAGCACAAACACACAAACATGCAGCAGAACTGACATTTGCAATCAGGCCAAATAAGATAAAAATCGAATCCCGCACGTCGAAACGTTACCCATTAAGTTACAGAGCCAGTGTCCTAGTGCTTCGTGAATTGCAAGCAATCAGCAAGACACAGCAGAGCATGTACAGTGAAAAACAGTCCTTATTGTTCCCTTGGGAGGTTTTACCTTATCGTATAAACATCATAGTTTCCTACCAAGAACCTGGCAATAAAGCATAAAGTATTGCATGTGAGCATTTTTACAGTTTGTTTTTTTATTGTACTTTCCCTGTGTCGGGTTAATGATTTGATGGGCAGAAAATGAAATGCAAAGATGTGTTGTGAGATCAGGCTGTCCCACCAGAGCACTATAACCAGCCATGATTTATGCTGTAAGAAAGCAACATCTCATATATGTTATTTCAGAGTGACCTGCTAATAGCTAGGACTGGTCTCACGAGGCAGGGCTGAGCCCACTGACATAATGATAAACATGCAAAAATCATTAGCCAGCACTCTAACTCCCCTGAGATTTCTGTCAGAGCCGACATATGAGTTATTTATTGCAGACGTACTGAAGCTTGGGCAATCTCAAGGCAAGATGTCTGGGCAGGCAGGTACACTGACCAGTCACCCCTATTCACAGTGCTTCTCTGTTTTACCCTACCGAAAACGCGTGCATGAAACAAAGGCATGAGGAAAAAATGGTGCAGGTGGATAACAAAATCATAATACATGATAAAGATAATTTACAACTAGGCGCGAAGTGAAGCAGAAAACATGTTAACGATAAGTATTGTTGTAAAACAGAAGGGAAATGAAAGCGAAAAGATATTTACTTTAAACACTGTTTCATTATTCAGTACAGCTCAACCTAACCTTACTCTGACACAGAACCCTACCTTGGTGGTGCCTAACCGTAAGACCCCCCCCCCCCCCCGTGGTGCCTAAACCTAAGACCCCCCCCCCCCCCCCGGTGGTGCCTAACCTTAAGACTTCCCCTTGGTGGTGCCTAGCCTTAAGACCCCCTCCCCCCTGGTGGTGCCTAACCCTAAGACACCCCTCCCTGGTGGTGCCTGACCCTAAGACCCCCCCTGGTGGTGCCTAACCCTAAGACCCCCTCAGTGGTGCCTAACCCTAAGACCCCCCCCCCCTGGTGGTGCCTAACCATAAGACCCCCCCCCCCCCATGGTGTCTAACCCACCACCCCTCTGGTGGTGCCTGCCTCTAAAACCCCCTTTCCTGATGCCATTTCAAAAGTAGAAACGATAACATTTGTTAACACAAAATTTGTACATGCAAGCAAAATAATATGATATGAAAACTATAATACTGAAAGTTTCAAAACCATAACACATTATACCTGTTTAGACACACCAGCCACATTCTTTCTTGTCTTGCTTAGGGATTTTCTGCAAAGATATGTAGTACTCCTATCTGAGTCAGAGGAGTTCCTATGTATTGTGTATGTCATGCCAGTGTGATTAGTTGCAGCAAAAATGCACAATTTTTACAACACTGCAGTATGGATTTTACTGGCAGAACATAAAAATCCTTTACAGAAAGCAGACTTTTTGTTGTGTTCTGTTGTGATAACATATGCCTGATATTTTTCCACAAATGTCTTTAAATAACAAAGTGAGAAAGCCAGGAAACCTGGCATCCGGCTATTATCTACATAGTGGGTAAAGGCTCCTTGTTTTGTCTCAGATACATTGTTTATGTTGAGATTGATATACTATATATATATATATATATATATATATATATATATATATATATACATATATATATACATATATATATATATATATATATATATATATATATATATATATATATATATATACGTATATAGGATTGTCCAGAAAGTAACGTCTCTTTTTAATCAATTAACGGACAATATCATCGCATTGTGATGTATTGCAGTGATATTCCTACAGGGCTTTCACATTTAACGCAGTGCGACAACTGGGCTACATTCAGCCTGCTGTGCATTAACTGGGCAATGCACACAGCTACAGTGGCAGTGAAGCAAATTTTCACTGTACTGCAAGCTTCACTGTATAGCCATACCACACATCTGACGTGCAGTGCAACTTTTTGGCAGCGTTGTGTTGCAATGCTATCACAGCACAATATACACAGTGTGAAAGGACCCTAAGGCAACATTGAATTTATTTTATTTTCGACACCCTGTAACTTCTGATTATTTCTTTACATAATCACCTTGTCTATTTAAGCTTTTATCATAACTTTTTACAAGGTTTTCAATCCCTTTGCTGTAGAAGGTTGAAGGAGTTAAGGAAGGGGGGGGGGGCTTCATGTTAATGCTGGTTAACAAACAGTTACTGACTTCCTACAGTCCCATAATAAGTGGTGCAGGGAGAAGATAATCCACACATTACTATTAAAAGTATTCCCCAGATTACATGTCCAGAATTACAGCCCGCCAATGCAAACCGCATGCCCATGCCTACCATGGTCAAAGATGAATGTCCCTGCAATGGTCATAATTCAATATCTCTACTATGGTCATTGGTCACAGTCATTAGACTGTGACCATGGTAGGGACATTAGACTGTGACCATGGTAGGGACATTAGACTGTGAACATGGTAGGGACATTATACTGTGACCATGGCTGAGACATCAGTCTCTACCATTGTTACAATCTAATTTCTCTACCAAGGTCACAATCTAATGTCCCTACCATGGTCATAGTCTAATGTCCCTACCTTAGTCAAACTGGGACAAAACTAGATCATCTACCAGTATTTTCCAGTTGTGGAAGAAATCCAAAGGAAACCCTAACTAACATGGAGACAACATACAAAAACCATGCAGGTAGCGTCCTGATTAGGAATCAAACCTGGGACTATACAAGAGCAAAACAAGAGTGCTTTCACAATAAAGCCCAGGCCACTGACCATCTTTTACCATATCCACAGCAGGAATTCTCTTGGACTTCGGCTAGATTAATTGTGGTCACACTTTTGAGAAGCACCGGCAGATACTTAGCTATCATGTACTAACATGCATCATCATTTTGAAGCATGGTGGTAATAACCACAACCACATGGACAAATATGTAGTGCATTACACAGCATATTGCAAAACATTTGTCTCTAATATGTAAAGCAGCACTCCATCCCAGGTAAACTGCACCGCCCACTATGTACAATGTTTGGAGCAGATCAAAAGTGGCATAAAATGTCTGGAGGTATTAAGCATACTTCATGACCATCATGCAGCTCCCTGGACCAGGTGAAAGATGTGCATGATCTACACTCCCAGACATTTTTGGACGGCATGCACTTTCCATAACGGACAGTACGGTTCCCTGTGGTAGAGTTTAGCTATATATTTTAGAAATAAAGAACATCCAAGATGCTAAGGAGAATACTATATATTGGAACAGTGTTCATATACTGTATGTCCAATACATTATATGATGTGTGCAATTAATGCCTCTAAAGAAACAGATTTGGAAATGCATGCTAGGTATGTATAACCTCATCTTTTTGCTAGTGCCATAATACTCCACTAATCATGCATACATTAACCAGTTTGGCAGCGTCGGGTTAACCTGTTTTATAGGAGGAATTGTTGCTATTTACATAAGATTGACAATGCTTTGCTAAGTGAACTTTTTGTTGGGAATAAAACAGTACTGGACACAACTGCAACATCTGTTATGGTTATTTTTGTGAAGAACAGATTTACCTAACAGCTGTTTGATACTATCTTTGAATGCATTGTTATTGAATCATAAGATTTCAGAGCTCTGCTATTATTTACATAGCCACTTCTGTGTACAGCTGGGGACACATGTATTTCTCTTTAATTATAATCACCTAAGGAACTGACGTGGAACTGTAACCAAGGATTGAACTTCATCCCAATCAGTAGCTGATGCCACCTTTCCCATGAGAAATCTTTATCTTTTCTCAAATAGATCATTGGGGGTCTGTATGGCTGATACTGTGGTGAAACCCCTCCCATCGTGTGATGTCATAACCAAGGCCCTGAAAGTTTGCGGTCTGTGAACCTCGTTGCATTGTGGGAAATAACAGCTTTTTCTAACTGCCAGGCAAGCAGTATTACATTCTCAGTATAAAACGCTCAGTATTTAACATTCTGTACAGATCAGCTAGCAGAACTAAAGATGCCACCACCAGTGATACATTTCATAATGTAAATAAGGAAGTGGAAAGTTTTTACTATAGGTAAACACTGACTAAATAACCTATAAATGAATATTGTAAGCAATAAGCAATTTTATTCATTAAGGTTTTTTCATGACTCTCGTGAAATGTTTTTTAAAAGTTTTTTTTAAGGCAAAGTTCTGTAGAGATGGGTCACTAGTGTAGAGACTACATCGTAGCGTCCTGTACATAAGCCAGTTGCTTGCCTGCCCTGATGATGTTTACACAATGCTTTAGAAAGAATCCTGTTTTTATAGTCTACTTGAAATGTTTTGTCTCTTGTTGTTTTTCACTATAAAAATACAATAAAATGTTGAATTTTCTATTCAAGCATTATATGGATTGTGATTAGACCCTTATCAGCAAGTTCAAATCTGGATCAGGATACTATCAGCCTAATGGCTTGATAATATTTCTACAGGGTGCCGCATCCGCTTCAGAACCAGACGTGGGACCCATGCTGCTGCGAAGCCTTTGCCAAATCGCTATAGCCTTGCCATGCATGGCCATAGGGATTCGGATGCATGCTATGAAAAACTGCAACACTGGCATGAGATTCAGAGAGCAAACCTATTGTCTGGATAGACAGGGTTTCCCCATCCGGCTTGCATGCAGCCAGTAGACTATGTTAGAAGCATTAGGCTAAGGTAGGAACTTCTTTCCTCTGAGGGACAGTCAGTGACATGACCATGGACTCAATAAAACATTACAGAAGATTTCAGTGCTAAATAAATAACATCTACAATGATGCTTCAGTTAATGCTTTTTACTTTGCAGGCTTACTAGCCTCTTAACCTCTTGACGACCAGCTAACGCCGATTGGCGTAAACTGGTCGTCTGCGGGTTACCATGGAAACGGCCGCTCGATCGAGCGGCCTTTCCATGTCAGTTCACGGAGGGTGTCTCCGTGAACAGCCGGAGAGCCGCCGATGGCGGCTCGCCGGCAAAATGTAAACAGGCGGGAAAGAAATCCCCGCTGTTTACATCATACGGCGCTGCTGCGCAGCAGCGCCGTAAGGCAGATCGGCGATCCCCGGCCTCTGATTGGCCGGGGATCGCCGGCATATGATAGGCTGAAGCCTATCCTTCAATGCGCAGGACGGAAATCCGTCCTGCGCAGCACACAGGGGAAGGGAGAGGGAGGGAGCTGGCGAGAGGGCGGAAAGCGCCGCGGAGGGGGGCTTTGAAGAGCCCCCCCCGCTAAGCAACTGCAGCCGGCGGCGATCAGACCCCCCCAGCAGGACATCCCCCTAGTGGGGAAAAAAGGGGGGTAGTCTGATCGCTCTGCTGCACTCCTGATCGGTGCTGCGGGCTGTAGAGCCCACGCAGCACCGATCAGTGTAAAATCCCCTGGTCGGCAAGTGGTTAAAGAGGTTTTTTAATACAATAATTTAAGGGAAATTGTGAGCTATTGGGTCTCTTCAAGACCTACATACTTCTCTTAATTTAAATGTATATAAAACTGCTAGGCAAAATAACTTACTTTATCTACTTCATGGATTCAGCCAATGAATGGGTTAATAAGGTGTGACTATTTGAAACATAAAGGAAGAAGAAAATAGATGCCTGACTAGATTTCCCAGAATCCCCCAAAAAACAGTGGAACCCATATGTCTACATGAGGAGAGAGTTCCTAGGGAGTAGACATAAGACCAAGGGTGTAGCAATAGGGGTTGCAGAGGTTGCAACCGCATCAGGGCCTTGGGCCAAAGGGACCTAAAGGGGCCCTCCCTCAACCACAGTATTAGCTCTCTATTGGTCATGTGCTCATAATAATCACTTCTATAGATGCTTGGAATAGTGGTAATCATTAACAAACTGTTCCCCATCCCTTTCTTGCACCTCTGACATTGTAGTTGCCATTGGCAGGTTTTGGTGCGCCGTATTATGCCACTGCATAAGACCTCATCTCTGGTAACAGAAAATATAAGGCTCCATGGGTCCTAAGCCTGTATGGATAGCTATACAGCTGCAGCAAGTTCAGTTGGAAAAGTTAATTTGCATAAGTGCCGTAATACTGATGATTAACACTATTTACAACTGCATGTTAAAGTGACCTTTTGTCATCACTACTCATCATAGCAATAGGCCTGCATTCTACGATCAATAGTCTTTAAAGGTAGCTATACATCTAGCGATGATGTATCATGCTGAAATCGATCAGGAATACGCCGCCTTGCCAGCCCGATGCTGTCCCCTTTATGTCGAATATGCACACACGGTACACTACTCTTTACCTGTCCGTGTCCGCCGCTGGCTCCTAGCTTTGTCCATATATGCGCCCCATGTAGTTGCCGGAGTAACTGGCTTTGCATTGGGGGGCGGTCACATTTGACTTTAGGGAAGACAGCACCGGGGGGGGTTCATTCCTTCCTCATCCTGATATCGCTCAAAGTTACCGCCGCACAACCAATTGACAACCATGGCCTGACATCCTGGAGAATGTTGGATCGATACTTGCAACCAATTTTGGCCCAAAATTGATTGCATCGTCGATTGGACATGCTCTTGGCGGCACCAATATTAGTCCAATTCAATAATGGTTAATTGGCTGCCAAGTCAATAGATGTAGGGCCAACTTAAGTCTTCATTCAGAAGCCCCCTCTTATAATGACACTAGCTGATTGCCCGGTGTTGCCCGGGTATGTATTTGGCTGGTGTTGGCTCTGCCTACTTTTTCTAACCCTAACACACAATTACTCACTGACCAAGTTTGTGAGCTTTGCGGTCTTTGGTATCAATAATCTGCATTGAACTGAAACAAATCTGATTGGGTGTGTGTGGCTCCACCCCTTTTTCTGAATTTGAACCCCAGTCACCCAATAACCAACTGTACCAGGTTTGAGGCCTGTGCCATTAACAGTTCAAGAATTGTAGCAATTAAATATTCCCCTTGAAAAGCAACAGGTGATTTGATTCACTTTTGTAGGCTCCACCCACTTTTCTGAATATTAATCCCAGTCACCCAGTGACCAACTGTCATTAACCCTGCCATTAACAGAATGGCTGCACTGTACATTTTCCCAGTGAAATTTGTATTTGTCTCCACCCACTGATGACCCAGCATTGCCCGGGTATGTATTTGACTGGTGTTGGCTCCGCCCACTTTCTAACCCTAACACACAAACACTCAATGACCAAGTTTGTGAGCTTTGGGGTGCTTGGCATCAATAATTTGTATATTTCCATAGAAATTAAACAAATCAGATAGGCTGTTTGTGGCTCCACCCCTCTCCAGCATTTGAACCCCAGTCACCCAAAGACCAACTGTAGCAGGTTTGAGGCATCTGCTATTAACAGTGTAAAAATGGCAGCAATTTAAATATTCCACTTGAAAATCAACAGGTGAATTTTGATTGGCTATTATAGGCTCCACCCACTTCCCTGAATATCTCAGTCACTCAGTGACCATCTGGGCAAAGATTGGGAACCCTAAAATAAACAGTGTAAGAAGGGCTGCAATTTACACTTTCCCAGTGACATTTGTTTTTGGCTCCGCCCACTTTTTGTAACCTGGACACAAAGTCACTACTCAATGCCCAAGTTTGTGAGTTTTGGGGTCCTTGGCATCAATAATTTGTATTTTCCCATGAAATGAAACAAATCTGATTCACTGTTTGTGGCTCTGTCCCCTTTTCTGAATTTGAACCTCAGTGACCCAATGACCAACTGTACCAGGATTTAGGCTTGTGCCATTAACAGTGCAAGAATGGTAGCAATTTTAATATTCTCCTTGAAAACGACATGTGATTTTTCATTGGCATTTTTAGGCTCCATCCACTTTTCTGATTATTAATCCCAGTCACCCAGTAACCAGCTATGCTAAGTTTGAGAACCCTGCCATTAACAGTGAAGAAGGGCTGCAGTTTACAATTTCCCAGAAAAATCTGTTTTTAACTCCACCCACTTTTTGTAACCTTGACACAGTCACTACTCAATGACCAAGTTTGTGAGCTTTTGGGTTCCTGGCATCAAAATTGTGCTAATGGAAGCAGTTTATCCAGCAAAGAAATCTGGCTGTTTTTGGCTCCGCCCCTTTACTGAATTTGAACCCTAAACACTTAACGACCGACTGTAGCAGGTTTGAGGCCTCTGCTATTAACAGTGTGAGAATGGCTGCAGTTTCAATATTCCCCTTGAAAATCAATAGGTGAATTTTGATTGGCTCTTGTAGGCTCCACCTACTTTTCCAAATATTAATCCTAGTCACCCAGTGACCAACTGTGTGAAGTTTGAGAACCCTGCCATTAACAGTGTAAGAAAAGCTGCAGTTTACATTTCCCCATGTAAAAAGTTAGTTGTTTTTGGCTCTGCCCACTATTTCTAATTTTGACATACAGTCACTTAATGACCAAGTTTATGAGCTTTGGGTTCTTTGGCATCAATAAGTTGCATTTTACCATTGAAATTAAACAAATTTTATTGGCTGTTTTTGGCCCGCTCCCTTCAGAATTTAAATTTCAGTCTCCCAGTGACTGACTGTAGCAGATGTTAGGCCTCTGCCATTAAGAGTGCATGAATGGCAGCAAAGTAAATATTCCCCTTGAAAATCAAAAGGTGAATTTTGATTGGCTACTGTAGGCTCCACCCACTTTTCTGAATATTAGTCACAGTCACCCAGTGGCCAACTGTGTCATGTTTGAGAACCCTGGCAATAACAGAATGGCTGAAATCAATCTAGCAAATCTGATTGGCTGTTTGTGGCTCCACCCCTTTAGTGAATTTGGACCCCAGTCACCCAATGACTGACTGTATCAGGTTTGAGGCCTCTGCCACTAACAGTGTAAGAATGGTAGCAATGTGAATATTCCCCTTGAAAATTAATAGGTACATTTTGATTGGCTGTTGTTGGCTCCACCCACATTTCTGAATATTCATCCCAGTCACCCAGTGGCCAATTGTGTAAAGTTTGGGAACCCTGCAATGTAAAAAATGAAGTTGTTGGCACCGGCCACTTTTTCTAACCTTGACATACAGTCACTCAATTATCAAGTTTATCAGCTTTGGGATCCTTGGTATCAATACTTTGTATATTCCCATTGAAAAATAAACAAATCTGGCTGTTTGTGGCTCTGCCCCCTTCCTGAATTTGGACCCTAGTCACCCAGTGACCAACTGTACCAGGTTTGAGGCATCTGCTTTTACCAGTATAAGAGAATGGTAGCAGATGAAATATTCCCTTTGAAAATCAAAAGGGGAATTTTTATTGGCTGATTTAGGCTCCATCCACCTTCCAAAATCTTAATCTGTGACCCAATGACCAACTGTGCAAAGTTTGAGAACCCTGCCATTAACGGTGTAAGAATGGCTGCCGTTTATATTTTCCCAGTAAAAGTTGTTTTGGCTCCGCCCACTTTTCGTAACCTTGACACACAGTCACTGAATGACCAAGTTTGTGAGCTGTCAGGTTCCAGGCATCAAAAATGTGTGAATGGAAGCAGTTTATCCACCAAGGAAATCTGATTGGCTGTATGTGGCCCCGCCCCTTTAGTGAACTTTGACCCCAGTCACCCAATGACCGACTGTAGCAAGTTTGAAGCCTCTGCCATTAAAAGTGTAAGAATAGCAGCAGTTTAAATATTCCCCTTGAAAATCAATAGGTGAATTTTGATTGGCTGTTGTAGGCTCCACCCACTTTCTTGAATCTTAATCTCATTCACCCAGTGACCAACTGTGGCAAGTTTGAGAACCCTGCGATTAACCGTCTAAGAATGGCTGCAGTTTACATTTTCCCATTTAAAATGAACGGCTGAAATTTGATTGGCTGTTTTATGCTCCGCCCACTTTTCCTGGATTTGTAACCTCGGTCACCAAGTGACCAACTGTGCAAAGTGTGGGGACTGTGGCTCGATTACTGTGAGAATGGCAGCCTTTTCCATTTTTTCCATTGACTTGAATGGGTGAAATCTGATTTGCTGTTTGTAGCTCTGCCCACGTGTGCAGGGGGGACCCGAGACCCCCAGAACATATCATCCCAGGTAGTAAGGGATCTGTGTACCAAGTTTCGTTCAAATTGGTCTAGCCGTTTTCGCGTGATCGCGGCACATACACACATACATACATACATACATCCGATTTTATATATATAGATGAAGCAGACTCCAAAGGATTTCTGTCCTATCATTAAATATACTTTTAGAATTGTTACTACAGATAATTGAAGTGCAGCTTTAGAAACTTGGCTGTAGCAGACAGATCCTTATTTAGTTGCAAAAGAACAGTAAGTACTAAGGATCAAATCAGATGAATTGGGAACACAGCCATCGGCTACACCCAGGGCCGGATTTACCATAAGGCACTGTAGGGATGTGACTACAGGCGCATGATGATGGAAAGGCGTCTCACTCCCATCCCATAGTGATTCCCTCCCTCTTTCCCTATGCGCAGATTCCTGAGCAGAGCAAATGAGAGGTTACTCACCCAGGTGTCAGCATTCCATAGACGAGATCTCCCTTCAGTTGGGGGAACCTGTAGCTACCTAGGGAACCAAGGGAGAAGTGACAGCTGGGACAGCCATTACACTTGTGTTGCGGTTTGTCGGGACATCTGGGCCTATAGGCTCCTGTGATGTAAATCCAGGCCTGGTGAAACCATAGACTGCAATGTAAGTGTTCAGCTATGCTTCCCCAGGTGCTTTTTTGAGTGCTGACAATAGTGTAACAGCTCCGGAGTTAGATCTATGATTACCCGAGCTCTGAGTATTGGTTCAGAGTTCAGCTATTAGTAGGAGGGGAGGGGGGAAAGCTAGTAACTGCTGGAGTAGCAATAGGGGATGCAGAGGTTGCAACCGCACCAGGGCCCTTGGGCCAGAGGGGCCCTCCATCTGCAGCATTAGCTCTTTAAAGAGACTCTGTAACTAAAAAAAAGTTCCCCTCAGGAGTACTCACCTCGGGAGGGAAAAGACTCAGGGTCCCAATGAGGCTTCCCCCTCCGCTGTAGCTGCAGAATCCAGCGCTGGTTCCACTGAAGTTTCCTGCAATCCACGCTCGACAAGCCTGACAAGGTTTGCTATATTTACATTCCCTGGCTCCAGCGGGGGCGCTGTTGCGGCTCTCAGCATGTAGATAGGCGAAAATAGCCTATCTCTGTTGGGTCCGCTCTACTACGCAGGCACAGGAGACCTGCACCTGTGCAGTAGAGCAGGCCGACAGCGATCGGCTATTTCCACCCATCTCCAAGCGGAGAGCTGATACAGCGTTTGCGCGAGAGCCAGGAAGGTAAATAAACCACTTGCGGGCCAAATTTTATGACTTTGCGGGCCTGTTCGGAGGGCCAGAGCGAGACCGCCGTGGGACACAGGAGGACGGGGAAGTCTTGTTAGGATCCGGATGCTTCCCCCTACTGAGGTGAGTACCCCCCTGGGGAACTTTCTGTTGTTACAGGTTTTCTTTAATGGTCCTGTGCTGGGAATTATCACTTCTATAGATGCTTTGAATAGTAGTCATCACTAACAAACTTTTCCCCATCCCCTTCCTGTACCTCTGACACTGTGGTTGTCCTTTGTAGGTTTTGTGGTGCCATGTGAATTGTTCTGTATTGAGTGCTTGGGGGCCCAATGTAAAACTCGCACTGGAGCCCATAGCTCCTTAGCTATGACACTGTATATCACCAATATCCAAACCATCAGCAAAACCAGGTGCCCATATTAACAACCGCGTGCAATATATATATACTCCTAGTGATGGTCAATGACATGCAAATAATTCTAAGCTGATGCATATTTTTAGGCTGATTTTTTGGAAATGGTATGCAGCTTAAACATGTATCAGTTGTTGCTGCCTTGGTATTTGATTGGTCTATTTTCAGTCTGAATACATTTCTGTAAAATTAGCACAAAAATTTGCCTCACCTTGTATTTTATTGACTATCCATAGTCAGGAGGACTGACAAGGCTATATTTGTCTGTCACATTTCCATTTCCTTTGGCCATGGTCGTGCCCTTGCACTGCTGCAGAGGCTAGATTATCATGTGTGTGTGGTGATGGCAGTGGTAAACAGCAGCTAAGATTTTGACATTTGCACTTTCTGAAAGGTCTGAAAATGATGGGGTCTGCCAGAACAAATGCTACCGACCAGATTGTAAACCAGAAAAGTATTCAATATTTTATTTATTCTCAGGTTTTTTTTTATTTAAATAAGTACAGATGCAACTTGATCATCTGTTTACATATTGGAGGTAAACCCACCAGATAATGTTAACAGTGCAGATTGGGTACGCTACAGAGGTACCACTTAATAAACTTGAACTCCTGATTTAGTATGTGAATTGCAGTAAGCACCAATTAGAAAAGGTTAAATATCTGAATGCCTTCTATGTTTAGTTTGTGTGGTGTCTTAAAGCAGCTGTACAGCCAGACTGAATACGACATTCTTATAGAAACAATCCTAAACTTGGCAGAACACAAAAGAGAAGAGAGATATTATCATGAACCAAAACATTGCTAAGAGTACCTGCTTCAACAGGATGCGCCATATGTAAGCTAAGAACAGGAGCCTGTGACGTTCTCTGAATACTAATGGAATGTCTGATTCAAGCCTTTATGCCCAAGTCTGTTGTACATTCACTTTGCTGATGTGGATGACTCAAGTACAGCGGATTTCAGAGCCACTTTCAAGAGTGTCTATTTCTATACAGACACAACACTATGTTCAAAGAGAGCACAACTGGTCGAAAACAAACGTTCCCCGTAAATATTTATCTAGGCTGCTTGTTATGATATGCCCCAGCTGATTGCTGTATATTGTACGAAAACACAGCCACTGGTGGGACCAATCAATCATAAACCATTGCATTATCGATTGTTTCTTTAAAGCATGGTTGTCAAATTCAAATGCAAAGTGGGCTAAAACTGATCACTGGGACCAAGTCGTGGGCCATCCTCAATGTCTAGTGGCCAACTCCCTCCCTTGTAGAGTTCCCTGGTGTCTAATGCCCCCTCCCCTACACAGTTCTGTCTCTAGTGCCCCCCGTTTCTACCCAGTACAGTTATATGGTGTCTAATTGACCCCCTCCCTGCCCTATGTGGTTACCTGGTGTCTGGTGGTTTTCCTCCAATCCATAAACAGTTCTCTGGTAACTAGTGGTCCCCCCTCGCACCCCTAAACAGTTCTCTGGTGTGTACTGACTCCTTCCCTCCCCTATAAAGTTCATTGGTGTCTAGTGCTTCCTGCTCCCTCTCCTATGTGGCTTCCCTGGTGATCTAGGGTTCCCCCTCTAGTATGGCATCCCTGGTGGGGGCCAAACATAATGCGTAGTGAGGAAACCACTTGCGGGCCAAATTTTATGACTTTGCGGGCCAGATTTAGCCCGTGGGTCAAAGTCTGACATGTATGCCTTAAAGAAACCAGATTGGTGTGGCAGATTTTTTTCATAGATAGACCCCAACTGGTTTCAGTATCAGGAATAGTTAGGATTCTCTAGTCTTGTGAATTGATTAAATAATTATATTTTCTGTCAATCTGAATGATCTTATAGAAAATAAAATCATTTGCTAAAAAAATCATCGTTAAAGCTCACCCAAACCAAACATTTTTTTTAAATTCAAAATAGTCCATTGCCAACCACTGTAAATTGAAATATTAACTAAAACTGATCTAACACTTAAAGATTCTATGTATCTAAGCACCGGAAGCAAGCTGTATGGAAAGTATGCATGTTTATGGTGTGATCTGGGAACATACAGTTTGTGCATCTTTGCCTGGCTTGGCTCCCAGATCTAAACTGAAATAAACACCATCTTTTACATACACAAAGATTCATATGCACAAACTGCTTATACACATCCAATCCCATTTTTCTTCCGTTAATACCAGCAATTGCCCAAGTCAAGAAGTGTTTATTTGATCTCCCCCAAATGTCTATTACTGAACTTCCCCTTACATAGGAGACAGAGAAACACCTACACCCAGGAGAATTCAACTGGAACATTTAATCACCATCTCCCACCTCCTTTATGGGTTGATGAAAACAGAGAGGTCGTCTTTCCTCTTACAATCATATAGCAGGAACAGCTGACACAAGTGCGGTACATTCACAAGTGTGGGATTCTCCAGCACAGCTGCACAAGTGCCAACACTGGGATTCACTTCCAAGAATGTGGATCTACAACGTTATGGAGGAATCACGAGTAACTGTTCTCACTGCTAAACAATGAAATATGACAGAATGAAATAAGACACTGTAATTGCTGCACAGCTGAGACTGGTGTGGGATCTGTCTAAATCAGCTGAAAGTTAACTAATGAACAATAACATATGTAAAGAGAACCTATAGTCACTGGCACATCACCTGAGCTGTTCAGCCATATGAGAGGACAACCTAAAAATCTCTTTTAATTCTACCCACCTTGTTGGACCTTTCCTATAGATATACAGATATATGTTTAAAGAGAATCTGTATTGTTAAAATCGCACAAAAGTAAACATACCAGTGTGTTAGGGGACATCTCCTATTCCCCTCTGTCACAATTTCGCCGCTCCCTGCCGCATTAAAAGTAGTCAAAAACAGCTTTAAAAAGTTTGTTTATAAACAAACAAAATGGCCACCAAAACAGGAAGTAGGTTGATGTACAGCATGTCCACACATAGAAAATACATCCATACACAAGCAGGCTGTATACACCCTTCCTTTTGTATCTCAAGAGATCACTTGTGTGTTTACCTTCTGTCCCCTGCAGCTCTCATGCACTGAATACTAGTGACAGGCTGTGAGGCTGATCCTTTCTTCCTGTCTGTAATTCCTCTGTATGTGTCAGCCCAGCTCCTTTCACAGCCTAAACAGAGGAGGATTTTTATCCAGCTCTCTTCTATCACTGATAAGATAGCAGAGACGGCTGCTGGTTTATGTAAATAACACACACACTGGAGTGTGCATAGAGTGGCCTGGAAAGTGGTGTGCATAAACAGACCAGCACGGAAGAGTTGGCAGCCTTCCAGACACAGGGCGACAAGACTGACAGGAGAAAGATACATTGATTTATTACAGAGACAGTGATAGTAGAAAGTGCTGCAGTAAGCCAGAGCACATTAGAACAGGTTTAGGAACTTGTAGGATGGTAGAAAAAACATTGTAATTTTTGTTACGGAGTCTCTTTAAGTCATGCCTGAGGTGCGTTTGAAGAAAAGTTTAAATGACATGTGACATAATGAGATAGACGTGTATGTACAGCGCCATGCACACAGACAAATATGATGTGTTCCTTTTAATCTTTCTCTGCCTGAAAGAGTTAATATTCAGCTATGCAACTGATAGTTTTTCTCCAGTTGAGACTATAAGCATCCCTCGCTGATAAGGAATTACAGCTGTAAAATACTTTCCCTACAGAGAACCGTGTTTCTGAGAGCAAGGGATAGATAGAAAAGGTCACTAGTTCATATATTTTAGTAATCTGAGACAACTAAGTCATAAGGACAGTATTATTTTGTTCACACCAGAGTTTTTTTTAACCTCTTTTTTTAATCATTACACAGTGACAGTCATTGGTAGAGGAAATGAGTATGTGTGTATATATATATATATATATATATATATATATATATATATATATATATATATATATATATATAGACCAAAAGTTTGGTCACACCTTCTCATTCAAAGAGTTTTCTTTATTTTCATGACTATGAACATTGTAGATTCACACTAAAGGCATCCAAACTATGAATTAACAAATGTGGAAGTATTGTACATAACCAAAAAGTGTGAAACAACTGCAAATATGTCCTATTCTAGGTTCTTCAAAGTAGCCACCTTTTGCTTTGATTACTGCCTTGCACACTCTTGGCATTCTCTTGATGAGCTTCAAGAGGTAGTCACCTGAAATAGTTTTCACTTCACAGGTGTGCCCTGTCAGGTTTAATAAGTGGGATATCTTGCCTTATAAATGGGGTTGGGACCATCAGTTGTGTTGTGGAGAAGTCAGGTGGATACACAGCTGATAGTCCTACTGAATAGACTATTAGAATTTATATTATGGCAAGAAAAAAGCAGCTAAGTAAAGAAAAATGAGTGGCCATCATTACTTTAAGAAATTAAGGTCAGTCAGTCCCAAAAATTGGGAAAACTTTGAAAGTGTCCCCAAGTGCAGTCTCAAAAACCATCAAACGCTACAAAGAAACTGGCTCACATGCGGACCGCCCAGGAAAGGAAGACCAAGACTCACCTCTGCTGCGGAGGATAAGTTCATCCGAGTCACCAGCCTCAGAAATCGCAGGTTTACAGCAGCTCAGATTAGAGACCAGGTCAACATCTCTACATGCCTGGTTCCCACTGTGAAGCATGGAGGAGGAGGTGTGATGGTGTGGGGGTGCTTTGCTGGTGACACTGTTGGGGATTTATTCAAAATTGAAGGCATACTGAACCAGCATGGCTACCACAGCATCTTGCAGCTGCATGCTATTCCATCTGGTTTGTGTTTAGTTGGACCATCATTTATTTTTCAACAGGACAATGACCCCAAACACACCTCCAGGCTGTGTAGGGCTATTTGACCAGGAAGGATGGGGTACTGCGCCAGATGACCTGGCCTCCACAGTCACCAGACCTGAACCCAATCGAGATGGTTTGGGGTGAGCTGGACCACAGAGTGAAGGCAAAAGGACCAACAAGTGCTAAGCATCTCTGGGAACTCCTTCAAGACTGTTGCAAGACCATTTCAGGTGACTACCTCTTGAAGCTCATTAAGAGAATGCCAAGAGTGTGCAAAGCAGTAATCAAAGCAAAAGGTAGTTACTTTGAAGAACCTAGAATATGACATATTTTCAGTTGTTTCATAATTTCTGGTTATGTACTATATTTCCACGTGTGTTAATTCATAGTTTGGATGCCTTCAGTGTGAATCTACAATGTTCATAGTCATGAAAATAAAGAAAACTCTTTGGATGAGAAGGTGTGTCCAAACTTTTGGTCTGTACTATATATATATATATATATATATATATATATATATATATATATATATATATATATATATATATATATATATATGTAAAAGTTCGGGGTTGCCTTATACTCGGGTCGTCTTATAAGTATAAATGGTATATCCTTTTCCTTATCAGTTTTATGCTGTGTTTAAGGCTTTAGACCACCGATACTCACATTGACTTGTGCTGAATACTCACTTGAAGATGCAGGAAGATGGATTACAGCGGCATCACCTGACAGCGAGCATTCCCCGATCCATCTTCCTGTCCACGGGAAACAGGTGACGTCACACGACAGCACACAATGGTTGTGAACGAGGGTTCAAACGAGTGCGGCACTTTGCACTGGAGTCGGCGGGGATCTTAAAGATCCAATTTGATAGTTGTTATTGCTGCGCATGGTTCGCCTAATCGTGCACTCTTGACTACGTCGCAATAGCATGGAAACGATAGTTTGTGGCTCAAAAAAAAAAACCCATCGGAAGAATCGCGTACAAAATCAGAACATGGGTAGGAGCCTTTAGGCAAGATGGCATTTAAGAGACAGGGCTTACCGGAAAAAAAAAAACATTTTTATCTTGTTAAAATTTGTCAATTTAATAACTGTTCTGGCCACAATAAGTGGAAATCTTGTTAGCAACACAAATCTGATTTTAAGCTTACAAATCCAAGCTGCAGAGACAGCATGAGACATACCTTCATTGGCACAGGATGAAATGCACATGAGAACGTACGTTAGATTGCTGCCAACGAGTAGTAATTTTGCTGCTCCCTCCCTAGATTCAATTAACTTTTCTCACACGGTTTTCTATCTTAACAATAAGATACCTCTTCGGTTCCCAGCGAGCAAAGAAAACAAACTCCCTGTCCCAGATGTAATGATCTATTATTTACCACAGGCCATGTATTGCACAGTATACACAAATGATAACAATATATATCACACAGAAGGATAATAAAACAGTGTTTACAATATAGATGATAAATATACTCTATAGTGGTATAATTAGGTATCGTTTTAAGAGCGTACATGAGGCCAAAATGACATAGCCTGTCATGTCAGGCTCTGCCTGAATGATAAGATTGCATGGGGGGGTCACGAGGGGTTAAATACTCTCCTGTCCTGACGTCTTCCCTCCAAGCAGGTGATTGCCCATCGGATTTGGACTCCGGCAATTTTTTTTTAAGCTGGCCGCCGAGACTCTGGATATGCCCACCAGCGTAGGACGCGACCCACCTACTGAGTTTAGGCAGGCAGCAACCGCACAGGCGGAGGTGTCCAAAGAGCTTCGGCAGTCTCTCGAAACATAGCTGCAGCTGTACTGCTGAGAAGGGGGAGGGACATCACTGTCCCCCAAAGACATCATTCAGACACAGAAAGTCATTGACAGGCTCTGTAATTTTGGCCTCAAGTCCTCTTTAACAACCCCTCAAATTTGGGGTGGATGTTTCAAGTTACAGTTTTCAGGTCATGTCATGATCAGAAGTGGGAACAGATAGTAATGGATATTTAAAACAGCAATTACTGTACATACAAATATTCAAGAACTATATTAGCCAATTAAAAACATTTTGTGAATCAAACAGGGTTCACATTAGGAGAAAGGCTGGTTGAATGAAAAATCAGCTACCCTATTACCCAACCTTTATCATCCCCGTTTCCCAATACATAAGTCTGTAATGCCTCTCCTGCCACACACTTCAAAAGCCAGCACTGCTGAGGATGCACGTCACATTTGTCTGTACAATGGAAGGATAACACCTCACTATGCTCCTCCCTACATGCACGCAAACATTTGATATAGACGCATGTTGAAAAGGGGGCAAAAATAGCTGGTGATAGAATATTGGTAAATTCATCGTTATTCTACTAATCCATTAATATAGTAAAATATTGGAAGCACGGTGACGTAGTGGTTAGCGCTCTCGCCTTGCAACGCTGGGTCCCTGATTCAAATCCCAGCCAGGTCAACATCTGCAAGGAGTTTGTATGTTCTTCCTGTGTCTGCGTGGGTTTCCTCCGGGTACTCCGGTTTCCTCCCACATCCCAAAAACATACAGATAAGTTAACTGGCTTCCCCCTAAAATTGGCCCTAGATTACGATGCATACACTACACTAGTGTCCACACTTTTCCGACTCGCGAGCTACTTTAAAAGCTTCCGAGTCTAAGAGATCTACCCCCCCCCCCCCCAAAAAAAAGGAAAAACCCACATAAGTAGGCAGACACTCCTCCTCCCAGTTATAATTACTACCCCCAGTCCCTTGACATAGTGCGACAGTCACCTACACTGCTTGCGTGAGTCACACGCACACTATGCTCACTGACAACTCGTACCTACATCATGGACTATTATAAATACTGCGATACTAGCCAATCAGACACCAGCTCCACACTGCCAGCCTATACATTCCCAGGAGATGTCTGGGCAGAAGAACTGACACTCCACTCACTGCAGCAGCCATCCTGAATAGTATCACTAGTACTCCAAAGGACGCAGCACAGCCAGCTCCACCACTCCATAGGGCACTACTTCCTTATTTCTTCCCCCAAACACACACACACATATGGAACGGAGGAAGTCGACTTTTGTCATGCCGACCCCCACTACATAAATAACCTGGCAGCCTGTGACGGGGCACAGAAACGAAGCCATTGCTCCCAGGTCCTGGAAGTACCAGCCGAGGAGGACTCCTCATACTCCCAAGCCAACAGCTGGAGGGGATGAACACATGAGCAGCCCTCATTGGCTTCCTGTGAACTTCTGGGAGTGGCCACGGAGGCTGACACTGTGCCCTTGCGCTGTGACTGGCCGGCACCACACGCTGACAGTGCACCATCGGCCAATCACAGCGCGAGAGCACAGTTTCAGTCTCCGTGGCTTCACTACTTTGAACTACTGCCCGCGATCTACCCAGCAGTCCTTCGCGATCTACCGGTAGATCGCGATCGACGCATTGGGCACCCCTGCACTACACAACATAGACATAGGACTATTGTAGGGATTAGATTGTGAGCCCCTCAGAGGGACAGTTAAGTGACAAGACAATATTCTCTGTACAGCGCTGCGTAAGAACTTGGCGCTATATAAATACTAAATAATAATAATAATAATTTACCAATATTTCACTGTGGCCCAACCTCTACCCACTCTCACACAGACCTAAGCTTATGCCCCCCCCCCCCCCTTTAGCGAGCGCCTAAACTTAACCTACCTGGTGGGTGCCTAACCTTAACCCCTCCGGTCGGCAATTAACCTTAGCACCCCTCAGCACCTAACCTTAACCCCCGGAATCAGGTCTTGTGCCTTTTTTAACTGCTACTCTATATGCATATAGTTATTTGTGCATAGACCCAATATGTGAGGCATGACTTTCTGGTGACACACTGTACTTCCTGTACAAACCCTGCTCCCAGGAAGAGATGTCCACTCATAGGTCTTGGAATTGGGTGGGCTCCATATATCACTGGCAGGCGGAATAGAAGACTATATGATATGGAAAAAAGGTAAGGGAGATTGATTCCTAATGATTTATTTACTAGTACACAGTGTGGCACAATTTATATTTTTGTTCATAAGAAGCTATTTATCACTAACAGTTTGAGTGGAGAATAATGCTGATCTCTCTGCTAATCGTCTATTTGAAATACAATATGACAAGAATGTTTATATAAATAAACTTAAGGCCTGTGGAAGCACTCAGGAAGCACACCCTGTGAGCAGTTGTTTGTGGTGGCACTAACCATTGCTTTGATACGTTTTTAGTCTAGTGTCATTCCATATGGTCTAAAGTAGCCACTAAACTGTGTGGTCGGGCTTTGGAAAGCTAAATAGAAACATATTATTAGTTAAATAAAATTTTCACTAAGCATTAAATAAAAGTATCTGCCAAGTTGTATTATTTATTGCTCATCATTTTCAAAGGTTTTTTTATTGCCTCACTTATAATCTGATTTGAAAGAGTGCTTAACCACTACAAGTTGTGTTCCCCTTACGGACCAGAGCAATTTTCACATTTCAGCACTGCTCCCATTCGTTCACCAATAACTTTAGCACTATTATCACACCTAAAGGATCTATACATTGGGTTTTTTTTCTGCCACAAATTGGGCTTTCTTTGGGTGGTATATTTGCTAAGAATTTTTATTCCATATGCATTTTAACAGAAATAAGAAAAAAATAATTATTTCCCTGTTTTCAGCCATGATAGCGTTAAAATCAAACGTGACTGTAGATAAAACCTACGCATTTTTTTTGCCCATTTGTTCCAGTTATCACAACGGTAAAATCATGTCCCTAGTACAATTAATGGCAACAACATTTTACTTGGAAATAAAGGTGTATTTTTCGAGTTTTGCTTTAGTTTTACTATATCACTAATTACAAGCCTTTATTTGCAAAAATAACAGTAATACACCCTTATGACATACATATTAAAAAAAAGTTGAGTCCCTAAGGTAAATATTTATGTATTTTTTTAACCACTTAAGCCCACAGGGTTAAGATTTTTTTTGCATCTGAGCAACTTTTACCTCCCATTCATTTGCCAATAACTTTATCACTACTCATCACAATGAATTGATCTACATCTTGTTTTTTCCGCCGCCAATTAGGCTTTCTGTGGGTGATACATTTTGCTGAGATTTAATTTATTCTAAATCCATTTTAACAGGAATATTAAGAAAGAAATAGAGAAAAATCATTATTTCTCAGCTCAGAAGACCAGGAACTTTTTTAACTCAGAAAAGCCGCAGCGTCTGAAGAGACGCTGTCGGCTTTTCTCTGGGGGGGTCCGATCAATGAAAGGGATCTATAATCCCTTTCATTGATCGCTGGGCTAGTAGCAGGAACGCACACGGGGGGGGGGCGCGGGAGTGCGCACGACCTGCCGGAGTGCGCACGACCTGCGGGAGTGCGTGCAGCCTAACTGGACGAGAATTTTCGTCCAGTTAGGCTTAAGTGGTTAAAATGGGAGAGGGGTAAGGTATTAATAACTAAATGGGGGATTTATTATTGTGTATGGAAGTTTTGTGTATGTGTTTGTACTTTCATTTCACAGTGACCACCGGCATCTTGCTGATGCTGATGATCATTTGTTACAGGCACTTTGATCGGCTTTGGAAGCATATGTTCCCATTTACTGATCAGGGGGCTAACGGGTGGCGAGTGGAATGCATGCGGGAGCGCGTGCACGCACATGATGGGCAATCGCAGTGAGCTGCGTATACCTACTCCCCAGGCACAAAGATGAAGTCTTCAGGGGCATCGATATAATGTCGCCGGGCACAGATCTAGTTAAATATGCTTTTTCTGTCTCTAAAAGATAATGGGCTATATTAACTTTTCTCCTGATTATTCTTCAAGGAAATCTTTTCAAACCTTACCAATAAAATACTTTTAAAGCTCACACCAAGCAAGAAATGTACTACTTATTCAATTGCTAAGTGCTGCAAAGTTATTTTTTTTAGATTAGAGGAAAAAATTATCCCCTGGGAGAAAACTCTAGAGAAAAGCTAATTGGAGAAGGGCCCATGGCCCATATGCAATTCACTTTTTCACCTAAGTCTTTTCCTAAGAGATATTTTCAAACTTGTCAATAAAATGCTTGTTAATCCACCAGAATGCAGAAAAATACTCAAAATAATTTTGACAGTACTTTTTCCCCTACTTTTTGATACTTTTTTTTAATTGCAAAATGCTGATAATGTATTTTTAACAGGAAATTAAAAGTTATCTCCAAGGAAAAAAGGAGAAAAAGTGAATTGAATAAGGACCTGTGTTTCTTAAGGCTCAATACACACATCAGATCATAGTCTTTTGAAAATGAAAGAACACAGACTAATTTTACCCCCTTCCATGTAGTATGAGAGCCATACCTACACAGTCTATTCTATGGAGCTGAACTCCCCATCAGACAGAAATCTTTGCAAGATGCTGCACACAAAGATGCTGTAGACATTCAAAAGATCAGTATCTGCCAAAGATCTGTTCCTGCAAAAGATCCGTTCCTGCAAATTGCATTCATAGTCTATGATATCTGCAGATCATCATACACACCTTGTTTAACAGACATTCATCTGCAGATCAGATCCACCAGGATGGATTTTCAGATCTGCAGATGATTGTCAGATATGTAGATGAATGTCTGTTAAACAAGGTGTGTATGATGATCTGCAGATCTCAAAGACTATGAATGCAATTTGCAGGAACGGATCTTTGGCAGGAACAGATCTTTTGCAGATACTGATCTTTTGTGCCTGTACAGCATCTTTGTGTGCAGCATCTTGCAAAGATTATATTCTGATGGGGATTTCAGCTCCATAGAAAAGACTGAAGGTATGGCTCTCATACTACATGGAAGGGGGTAAAATTGGTCTGTGATCTTTCATTTTCAAAAGACTATGGTCTGATGTGTGTATGTGGCCTTAGCCTCACATTTATTGACCTACCAAAAGACAATTCTATGCATACCTGAAAAAAAGGCGCTATGAAATTTGGGCGCTGGGGAATTGCTGATAGCAGAATATCGGTATGTTTACCACTATTCTACTATTTTACAGAGGTAATGTTCGACAGTAAAATATTGCTAATAGCCTTTCTGGTAAATGACCTTAACACCCCTCCCTCCTCAAACTCCCCTTTCTGACACCTAACCTTAAATGTCTCTCCCCAAACCACCCCCTCCCCCCACAAACCCCCTTCATGACTCATAGACATATTGGCTTCATAAGGAGATTTAGCAACTGCCATGGCCACCCGTTATGGACACTTACGCAACCAATGGCGGGCGCTTGTGCAATTTATCGGGGCCTGTAAGTCAAGCTATCTGTTACGCCACATACACAAGCTAGTCTCTGGTTAATAAACAGCTCAGTTAAAACCACCAATGAATGAGTGATGAATGAGCACACTGTTTTTTTACTTTATATCTCATTGTGTGCCATCCAGTCATCCCTCCTCCCCTCTCCATTGAACGGTGCATGCTTCAAGACTACACCTGGTAGCCAATTCCTGTCTGTACAGTGTTTGCTCTCTGTAAAGTTAATTTCAGGCATTAAATCTTTAAAGTATAGCTTGCTGTAAACTATTGTGTTTTATTTCCAGTCTAATGACACTTACTAGAATCTACCTTAAAATTATCTATACACCTGTTCTACTGAAAATTAATGTAAATGTAACCTTTTCTGTAAAACACCACGACAAGGCCAATGTCACCCTGAGTGCTCTTTCACATTACATAACGTGTGCATGAACCAATTTCGTGCATGCGTTATGACCTGCGGCGCGAAGTCAGGAAATTGCGGTGCAACACTCATTAGCGGTGGTAGTTCTAATTCACCTGATGGGAAAAGACTTTCAAATAGACTTTCATTGCTAAAGGTGGCCACTAACGATCGAATTTCTACCAAAAAATCGTTAGAGCGATCAGAAATTCTGATTGGGAGTGAAATTGTTCATTACACCATCAACGAACCAATCATTGCTTCCTATCTATCACAACCAACAAGAAATTCCAAATTTTGGTTCGACGAAAATCCAATTGGAGGACTGATTTTATAATCGTATGTAATTGATTGTGCCCATCAACAGAGATTATTTCCAACCAATCGAAAGATTTTTCGCTAGTGGCCACCTTTAGCGCTTCCTAGGAACGATCTGTCAAAATGCACGGAAAAGCTCCTAGTGTGAAAGAGCCCTGAGGCAGTATTTGCAGTCTTGACCGACAGCCAGCTGAGAGCAACTCACTGTCAGCAATGGGGAATCACATGCGATGTGTGAAAAAAAAAGCAGCAGTTTGGTATTGTTTTACATGCTGCAGAAAACGCACATTACCTAGCAGAAGATGAAAATGGATCCTACACAAACACCCACATGTGCTCACTGAATGCTTAAGGTAGCCATACACTGGTCGATTTGCCATCAGATTCGACCAACAGATAAATCCCTCTCTGATCGAATCTGATCAGAGCGAGATCGT
This sequence comes from Hyperolius riggenbachi, assembly GCF_040937935.1. NCBI lineage: Eukaryota > Metazoa > Chordata > Amphibia > Anura > Hyperoliidae > Hyperolius > Hyperolius riggenbachi. The sequence continues at coordinate 207,258,665 of NC_090653.1, forward strand.
ATGGCTGCCTTTACTGCAATCAGATTGTGAATCGATTTCAGCCTGAAACCGATTCACCATCTGCTGAGCTGCCGCTGTCGCCTGTCCCCCCCCCCCCCCCCCTGCATACATTACCTGAAGCCTGGTCCCGGGCATGTTCTCTGCATCACGGCATCCGCGTATAACTTTGTCACTCCAGTGACAGCGGAAGTTCAAATAGAGCGCCCTCTATTTGTACTTCCGCTGTCACTGCAGTGACACAGGAAGTTATACACGGATGCCGTGATGCGGAAGGTGATGCGGAGAAGATGCCAGCCGGGAGCCAGGAGGTAATGCCTTCATTGAAAAAGGGCGCATGGAAAAAAGGGCGCGGGATGTAGCCGAATTTATAAGTTATAATGTAAAACAATGTTTTCCCTTAGTTGCGTTGTAAACGAAAATATAGTGCTGTATCGCTGTAATGAACGTATGTTAAACGGCAAAATACCGTCTATAACAACAACCATATTCTGTAGTAAATGTCAAATCGCGTGTATAACATAAACGTATTGTTGAATGAAACGTGAAATGGCGTGTATAACAACAAACGAATAGTATATTAAAACTTCAAATAGCGTCTATAATAAAAACGATATTTACAATGCTATTAAGCATAGTAATAGAATAGTAGATTTTAAAGGTATTTCACAGCAATTATACCTAACTGTAAGCTCACACAGATCTCTCCTTCTCCCTATCCCTAACACCTAGACCCCCCCCCCCCTTTGTATTAATACACATAATGTAATAAATTGTATATATTACACATAATGTGCTGTAACTATATCTAACCTTACTCTCATACACAGCCCTCCCTGTACCTATCCCTAACCCCTAGACCCCCCTGGTGGTGCCTAACCCTAACCACCCTCCTGGTGGTGCCTAAACCTAAGACCCCCCTGGTTTTGCCTAAAACTAACCCCCCCTGCTGGTGCCTAAACCTAAGACCCCCCTGGTGGTGTCTAAAACTAACCAACCCCCTGGTGGTGTCTAAACCTAAGAACCCCCTGCTGGTGCATAAACCTAAGACCCCCCTGGTGGTGCCTAAACCTAAGAACCCCCTGCTGGTGCCTAAACCTAAGACCCCCCTGGTGATGCCTAAACCTAAGACCCCCCTGGTGATGCCTAAACCTAAGACCCCCCTGGTGGTGCCTAAACCTAAGACCCCCCTGCTGGTGCCTAAACCTAAGACCCCCCTGGTGGTGCCTAAACCTAAGACCCCCTGATGGTGCCTAAAACTAACCACCCCCCTGGTGGTGCCTAGACCTAAGACCCCCCTGGTGGCGCCTAACCCTAATCACCCCATAATGCTGTATATTGAACTGTAACTATACATAACCCTCCCTATACCTATCCCTAACCCCTAGACCCCCCTGGTAGTGCCTAACCCTAACCAATAATGTGTATATTTGTAATACATTAAATAGTCTTAAAATGACGTATACAATATTAATATTATAAATACATAAAATTATATATCACGTAAGCAATAAAAAAAATCTTAAAATAACAGTAATATTAAAAACGATATTTTACTAACCATAATCAACACATTATAAGTGTAAAAAACAAAGTTAATACCAAGTATGATGTATTTCTAATACAATAAGGTTCAAAACGGTATTTATACATCGGTATTTAAGCATTATACGTATGTAAACGACTTTTAAATGTTAAAAGTAGTGTAAACGAACATTTACTTGTTACAGTCCTGTAAGCACTCCTATAAACGAAATTTAAAAACGAAAAAATAAGTATAACACATCAAAACGATCTTGTAAATGAACTTGTAAACGATATTTCTTATAAACCTTAATCTGTTAATAGTACTGTAAACGAACATTTACTTGTAACAGTCCTGTAAGCGAAATTTAAAAACGGAAAAATAAGTTATAGCTCCTATAAGCGAGATTTAAGAACGAAAAAATAAGTATAACACACAGTCAAAACGATCTTGTAAACGATATTTGTTATAACCCTTTTTGTATAAACGAAAACTTTTGATAAAACGTTCCTTGTAACCGCTATTTCTCGGGCGCCCTTTTTTCCTGTCGGGCGCCCAATAGCCAATATTTTGTATTGCAGTCTATGGCAGCGCCCTTTTAGTCCACTAGAGCTGTGTGCCCTTTTTTCCCTGCCTCGCGGAGAAGATGCCGGGAGCCAGCTTCAGTTAATGTATACCTGCGTCGATCGTACGCCGCTAGCGATGCGCTCCCTACCCGCGGGCGATTGACGGTAATTTCCCGCACGGAGCGATCGACGGGACCGATCTATTTCGGGACGAAATAGATCGAAATTTAGCGTTTGGCGTGAACGATGTGACAGCAAATTCGATCCCAGTGCTTTGTGTTTTTGTAAAACGGACCTTCAACGGCATTACTAGCTAACGCACAAGTGTGGACAGGATCTTAGAATGTGTTTGCATCATATGAAATAGGCCTTGTTGTGGCTCTGGGGCTGGCCTTCTTCTCTATGGAAATGTGGAACCAATTAGTAGTTTTCTTGCAGGTCTTACATATTACTGACAAGGCAAATAACATTTATATTGCGCTTTTCTACTGGCGGAATCAAAGAGCATGAGCTGCAGCCACAAGGGCACGCTCTGTAGACAGTAGCAGCGTTAGGGAGACTAGCCCAAGGACTCCTTACTGAATAGGTGTTGGCTTACTGAACAGGCAGAGCCGAGATTTGAGCCCAGGTCTCCTGTGTCAGAAGCAGGGTCAGTACAGTTTTTTTTTTTTTTACGTAGAGTAGCTAACTTTCAGAATTCAACTAAAAAAATGACAGTTTCTCGATTATATTCCTAGAGAATACTAACATGTTAATGAATTATTTCCCTCCATATAATAGTGGCTAGCTCCCTCCACTTTTCTCAACTTTTTTATGTTTTGGACACATCGACAGGGAGAATAAGACATAATTGTAAACCTCTCCAGAAGTGAATGGGTTATGTGTCCGCTGAAAGGAAGAATTGTGGACAACAGCTGTCCAGAGCGAATGGATTTGAAGACTCTCCACCATCAGGCACAGGGAATGGATTCCAGATTAAAGAAAGGCAGCCAGGAATGTTGTAATGAGAAGTACATCAGCTTCTGTACGCCCAGTTCAAACAAACATAAAATAATACATAACTAAGCCATGATTGCAGGGGGCATAGTAAAAGAATTTCAACTAAAGGAACTTAAACTAAAAAGTACTCTGGACAAAGAGGTGAGATGAAAGGGCTTGTCAGTAAAATGTATCTAGTTTCCACTTTTTGGATTGCAATGGCTTGGCTATGCACATCCCTCTGTCTTCAGTTTACTACGATACATACAGACATGCTGCTACTAGTATTCTGGGCATTGATATCGGTGATGCAGAGGGTGTGGCTGTCCCCAGAGTCTTGAGGTCAAGGACCCCCAAGAATAATGGTCCAGATCCTATTCTCCATCAGGGTACTCAAATTACACAGCATATGGGCACATGTGCTAGCTGTGCTTCACTTAGAAATATCTCTATTGGGACTACAATTGTACTTGATGATACCTCCCTTTAGAGCATACATAATGTGAAAATTAAAATGTCTCGTATTAAAGGACTACTGTAGGGGGGTAGGGGGAAAAAGAGCTGAACTTACCCAGGGTTCCTGAACTGACATGACATAGTAAGAAAAAAACCTGTGTATCTACATTCCCATTTCTACACAGAGCAAAGCTAGGTGTTCATTTTTCTTTTTTGTCTAACTGTAATGGCTAGGAATTTAGGGATGTAAAATACACCTTCTTTGCAGTTAAACTTGAGTCAGAATTAAAGTGCCACTGAAGTGAAAAGAAAAAATAGTGAATTAAGCCCTTGGTGGACTTATCTCCTACTGACCTTTTTCAGGCTGCTCATTGTCTTTAGGCTCCCTCCTGTTCCTCGTCCTTTTACTATTTGACTGGTTCATCAGTCAAATAATCCAGTGGAAGTACAGAGGGCCATGTACAAGGGAATCTGAACTGGGCATGCATGTGTTTTGAACTGCACATGCTCAGTAAAAGGAAGCGATTGTGCACGCAAGAAAGAAGAAGTGCTTTCTATCACTGGGCATGCACGGTTCAGAACCTGCACATGCCCTGTTTCGAATTACTTGTTCAATGCTTGTGAGCATCTGGGAGGCCTCTTTGTACTTGATATGTATGTTAAGCAGTATTAGCATAGCTAAAATGCCGCATTGCCGTGGCAGAACGATGTAATGAAACCCCCCAAATACCGGAGCAAAATTCCACAACTTTCCAGGTCGTGGACTTTGCTGCCCGGGAAGGCAGAGCTTAGCGGTGTAGCTCTGCCTCCAATCTCAGCTGTTCGCCTCCCCTCCCCGCGGAGATTGACGCGAGTCGAGGCAGAGCTACTGCACAAAGCTATGCCTCTATCAGGAAAACGCCCTGAATTTTGCCCCAGGGATTTGGGGGATTTAATTATATCGTTCTGCTGCGGGAATGCAGCGTTTTAGCTATGCTCATAGTGCTTTACATAAATGTCAAATAAAAAGAGGATTTTTGGAAGGCGTCACTCTCTCTTCAATTGTAACTCTCAATGACAACTAATTGCAAGCCATAAAACTCTTGCATGCCAGAGTTCTGAGAGCAGGGAACAGAAAAAAAGGACAGCAGTTCTAAATGGGTGCTGAAAAAAAATATTGTCATTCATCTGAGACAATGAATCCGCATAATTCAATCTTTTGTACACAAAATAAAACTGTGGGGTTCCAGGAAAGTCCTGTTTAGGCTAAGCTCGGCAGATACAATTGCATCAATTATCAATTTATTTTCATTTCAGGTGTACGTTAAGCCATGAACACACTTAAGATTTTCTTTATGATCGGCATTTCCAAATATATAAAGTAGTTAAAGGTGTCTCCCTGTAGCAATCCACCAGGTAGACTTGAAATAAAGTTGTCACAGTGTTGTGCTGCACATGCACCTGTTCCCCTCACTCTTTACAGAACAAGACTGCTCGGTTTCATTAGTAATGTAACTTGTCATGCAGCCTTTTCATCTTCATACCAGGGCAAGCTGGCTAACAAAAAAAAATAACTGCTGTAGAAAAACAAAAAGAAGTCAAAATAAACCAAATGGATATTTACAAATCTACAAAATCTGCCTTCCTGTCTCAGTCTGTGCGTAAATCTTTAGAAGGAAAAACTTATGACAACACAGGCAGGCCTTCTGGAACTATTACAAACAATCCAGCGGTGGAAACAGACATGAATGATGTAGTGAAAAGAAAACATTGCTTTGCACTGATTTCCTCTAAGAGAAGCGATGGGCAGCCCTGACAGAGAGATGTGAAATAACGCAGAATGGGGCCACTCCGCACATCACTGCACTGGGCATATCTAAGAGGAAAGCTCTCCAATCTGTTCACACTTCCAGCTGAATCTGCAGTCTCACATAGAAGTTTCATTACTTACTGTGCTGCTTAGCCTGATGCAGACATTGGGCCTCTCACAAGCTTGTCTTAAAAGATGAAGTGTTAAGCCTTTTATACGCGCTATACGACTTTTGGCCAAGGATGCTGTTCAGAGGTGTCCCGGCTGAGAATCCAGCATGTGTACTGGTGTCCCTGAGCTCGTTTAAATCCAGCATGCCAGATCTTTCAACGACAGCATCGCCCAAGTGCACTGTTACCCTTCTTACCCCACCCCTCTCCCCACTGGAAGTTGTTCCTTTGTGCACTGCACAGTCATCCCTTCTCCCTTGCCTATAGCTTTAGCCGAGCAACACATCTGTACAGCATTTGCCCTCACAGAATCATCCACAGAATTGAGCTTAATCCTGAAGATCAACACTGATAGTAAATGTGTACATACCTTGAAGGGGTATTGTCAGCCACAAAAATCAAATTCCATTTACCCCACTGCCCTGTGTTTATTATGCAGCCTGCAACCTGGCCCTGCATTTCAAACATTCCAATCTAATCGGAAATGCATCTGCTGTAATAAATCTTATCTCAGTCAGACTGGCTCTATTTGGTACACTGACTATGAGAAGGAAGCTCGTCATCTCCCCTCCCACATTCCTGCTCCTCACTGATTGGCTGAGGGCAGTTCAGTGTGATGCTGCTGAAATCTGATCTATGCTGTGCTCACATGTTTACAAGGCAAGCTAGATACAGCATGACAGTGCAGATTCTGAGAGAAAAAAAGAGAGAAAATCATCAGGATTGGCTTCAGGCAGAAGAAATCAAAATGGAAAATGCCACTTTTCTCTTTATTTACTACTAGTAGACCTAAGCCCGTTTAAAAAGGTCTGTGTTTCTGGGCGCACAGACCCGCCACCACGCGCGACTGCCGCCCGCTCACACGCCGCACACCCGGCTGCCCCCTCGGCTCCCTGGCCCCGTCCTCCTGTCTCTGGGTCTGTGCTGCGCACATGCGCAGTAACAAAAAGCACAGACAACGCTACTCAGAGACAGGAGGCACACGCAGGGACACAGGGGTTTTATTACAGAGGATGATAAAAATTCACTGAAATCAAAATGTGGGCAGTACAATACATACGTTATGTAAGTAGAACAAGTATTTATCAATCTATATGTGTTTTTTCCCCCTGGGATAGTATGACTGCCCCTGCTGCTTCAAGGGCCGGTTCCTTCCCAGGGTGGCTGCTGGCGTCTCGTTTAGACAAAGCTACAGGCTTTTCTGCTACCAAGCAGGAAAGCATTTGGCATCAGTTCCCGTCATTCCATCGTTGCTTTGCAATTTGAGCCCTTCGGGGCATGCGCTGCATTGGGATGCTACAGGCCATTATACCACAAAGCACCTGCCGCACTGCGAATGTGGCAGAAGTGGTGGCATTGAAGTGCTGCAGGCCACGTTACAAAGCCGCCGCTATGCCGCACCACAATGCACCACTGTGAACATAGCCTAATAGTGTTTTCAATACAATGGCAGGAGTAGACATCACAAACACATAGAAATACTATTAACATAACAAGTTGATCTACACTAAGTACACTATACAAGCCTAAATCATTGAACACCACTCTACACAATGTAGAACTCGCTATATCAAAGGTATGTGAAACCTTCATATACTGTACAGACAGGCCTTGCTCACCGGGACCTACATGATAGTATTCAGCTCACCAGTGATCATCTCGGAACATATAAATGATCTGTGAATCTCCACAGAGTTGCCAACATAGATAGCTTTATATTAACTCTTTTTGCTGCATATTTGAAATATTCTAATCTTGCAGATACCATGGAAAGAATGTCTTGCCTTCTCAGTAATGCAGCAAACAAAGCAATGGTTAGGTACTAAGTTCCAACACCCATACTGACCAATCTGTCTGCACTAATGCTGGGAACACATGATGTAATTTCATGTCCGATCGACGAGTGATCAGACAAGAAGCTGTACCGTGTGTACATGTCCAAACTGCGCCCAATCGATAAAGGAATCGATTTTCCGATGATAGCTTCACAAAAACAACTCCTTTTTCGGAAACGGATCGGATATGTTAGAAATAATCATCCAATTCCCGCCGATCAGGCGGGAAATTGCACTGTGTATTCCCAGCACAAGGGCCGGGGCACATAGGCATCTACATGATGGTAAATGCCAGCCGTGACGCTTGTCATTTAAACGATATCCATTTAAGTGAATGGACAGCTTACCATTGTTTCTGCAAATGCTGCACTCAATCCAGTTGTTTTCCATGCTAACCCCAGCGCTTCTGTGTCCCCCTGCGGGGGGGTCAAAACGCAACACATTTGCTGAATGCTGCCAAAGGTTGCCAAATTCTTTTCTGCTCGCTAACAGAAAAGCATTTGACTGAGGCGCTGGGCTGCTGGTTCATACGCCCATCTGAACCAGCAGCCCAGCAAACCTGGTGAAAGGGGAACCTTAATCCCCTTTTTCCACCTAACAAAACTAGCAGTCAGTACTGGCACACAACTGATGACCTGTCATTTACTGAACTGAAGTAATCACAGTTTGTAGTTGTAAGGTAGAAGAGACAAAGTGAAGAGACATAGTGAAGAAGAGTGATGACAAATCGGAAATCAGATCGGAACTGTATGAAATAGTCGATCTGACAGTAAATCTGTCAGAAAATAGCGTTGTGTGTACCAGGCATTAGAAATCTCAGCTATACCGTCTCCTGTGTTGCCCACTTGAGACATTAATATTACCCTCTTCTGTGAAGCAGATCACCCCCTCTGCTCAGGCAAGGAAAGACAGACTGCAGCTTCATATCTGTAACATCTGTTCACACTTTACAGCTGAATCTTCATTAGCGGAAGAGAAGTGATTAAAACTGGGGAATTTGGGATTTATCCAGCTGTTTAATGACTGAAAGCCACGCAGATCACAAGGCTGGCAGAGGCTGCATGGTAGTGACACATGGAATCCTCCGTTCACACATTGGTGTTCTGAAAACATGAAGTTTGGGGGCCGCTTTGGTCCAAACCTGCATTTTCTACATTTCAGTATTGTGTTCTGATGTACTTTACATCTACTTCTGCATGAATGTTTTAAGCGCATTTTCAGCATCAGCACCCAAAACTGACAGTGTCATAACAAGCTTCTGTGATGAAGTAGATATGCCTTCACCTAAGTGAACCTGTCTTAGTACACATGCATTTTAAACTGCTAATATGAAGCCATTGCTAGTCCACAGATATGCTTGTATACAATTTTAACTGCCTCTCAATTCGTATTTATACACAGATCTTAATTTTCTTTCCAAAAAACACAGCTTGATTTTAAAGGTAGCCATACACTCAGCAATTTTCCAGGACAATTCTCATCTTTCTAATCAAATCTGCCAGATATCTACTGCCTAACACGACAAGACAGAACATTTATAGTACACTTTTCATATTAGCAGTTTAAAGGGCGTGTAAACAAAGACAGGTTCACTTAGATGAAGGCACATCTACTTGCCTTTTCTCCTGGAGGACTCACAGCACGTAAAGGGGCATTATGGCGAAACATTTTAAAATGTATTATTTGTTCAAGCATATACAAATAAGAAGTATGTTTTTTCCAGAGTAAAATGAGCCATAAATTACTTTTCTCCTATGTTGCTGTCACTTACTGTAGGTAGTAGAAATCTGACAGAACCGACAGGTTTTGGACTAGTCCATCTCTTCATAGGGGGATTCTCAGCAAGGCTTTTATTCTCTATAGCAGTGTTAGGGAGTCTTGCCCAAGTTCTCCTTACTGATTAAATACTGGCTTACTGAACAGGAAGAGCCAAGATTCGAACCCTGGTCTCCTGAGTCTTCCTAACCAGTACACTATTCAGCTGCATGTCTGAGTGAGCAATCAATTTTCAATTGATTTTGACATACAATTGACCAAGATTATTGATCAGACAGAATGGAAAATCTCAGTAGATCAGGGGCAGGGCAGGAGCAGTGGTAAATTAACAGGCTATGGCTTTGCATTGCACCAAACAGTGCATAGCTGCAGTTACTATTGCATAAAGTAGGTACAGTAAAGCATACAGTCAATGAAAAGTATGCTTTCCTGTATCTGGTAACGTGTGTGTTTAGAGCAGGGGTAGGGAACCTTGGCTCTCCAGCTGTTAAGGAACTACAAGTCCCACAATGCATTGCAGGAGTCTGTCAGCCACAGTCATGATTAATGAAGACAAATGCATGCTGGGTTTTGTAGTTTTATCACAGCTGGAGAGCCAACGTTCCCTACCGCTGGTTTAGAGGTAACACACTGCAGCAGTCCATTACCATAACGCTATATGTTACAATGTGACTCTAACACTGCACTGTGAATGTCATACATCACATCTCCCATTGCGACAAGGGAAAACTTGGCAAGTGTGATCCCTGCATAACTGTTTTGATGTTGGTGTAAATTCTAAGCAAATGTATGCAGTGGTCCATTTTTAAGCAGCATGCATTTGCATACAATTAGAATAAACATTTATATCAACTCATATTTACTTGCATCTCATTGGTGAAATCAGTGAGCCCACCCACCTCGTTGATGGCCAATCGAGAGGTGAGGGAGATGCTGAGGTTTGTCATTGTTTACCTACAGAAAAGATCTACTGCACTCTGAGTGCTCTGTCGGGTACTTGAATGAAAGATTCCAGCAGGATTTGGCAAGAAACTCATGTCTATGGAAGCAGCAGACCGCCACTGAACAAGAGATCTTGGAAGAAAACTATTATCTGCATAGAGTCAGAAACCTGTCTCAATCATCATTGTTCCCTTCTAAAATAAGCATCCCCGCCAATGTCTGCCTCTCTCTGTGTTCGCACTCTTCTCCATATGCTCTGCATACAAACTGCTTAGCATAAACTTAAATGCCTGGCTGATATAAATTAAAAAACCTGGCTCAATCTAAAGCATCGTACTCATGCTTGACCAAAGTTGCCTGAGGCAGCCAATAACAACCGCCTCAACCGATAAACCAGCGTGCATACAGTAGCATCCGACCTGCAAGCGATTGCCAGGCAGATAAACTTGGCAGAGCGATGGCTGATACCTTTGTGCCACCGCTCGCCCCATGATGTCACGCCTGCGCGGCTCTGCCGTCCCTCTGCCCTCATCAAAATGCAATGTCAACACAACTGACTCTGTAACTGTACAGCGTTGGCTCAGCGATGTCGCCCAAGGGATCGGGTTCTGATCCCCAATGGGCGACATCAATCCACCTGTGTGTACTGGCCTTAAAGCTACATTCACAGTGGTGCATTGCAGTGTGACGTAACAGGCGGATTGTAGCGCAGACCGTCACACTGCAATGCACCTCCTATGCAACACTTACAGTGTGGTCGGTGTGGTTTAATGTGGCATCCTAACGCACTGCATGCATGCGTCAACAGTGACAGTGAAGTTGTATGCTTCATTGTATGCGACGCAACACGATGAAAATGTGCGTTGCAACTTTCCCATTGCTTTGCATTTCTGCTTTTACAGGGAACATAACGCCCACTGTGTACCTGTAACTTTCAGAATACGTAAACTTAAATGCCTGACTGACATACACATAAATGCCTGGCTCAGCCTGACATACACATTTATGCATGTGAGTTTAAACAGCCTGTCTAACATACACATAAACACCTGGTTGAGGCTAGTATTCACATTTATACCATATGTACAGTGGTGATCTGATCATAGAAAGTTTGAGATCGTATCAAATTTATTTGTTTACAATAAATGTGTGTCTGTATGCGAGTACATTTGAAATCGGCGCCGGTAGACTTGGGCGCAGGATACAGTGGTATATAGCTTATCCTGCTTCTGCACAAGTCCAGGACGTTTTAATTACTATTCCCCCTCCAGGCCGCCATGGATAGTGGGGGAATGAAATAATTCGGCTTCCAGCGATTGCTGGAGGCCGAATTATTGTGTTTTTTAAGCAACTTCGGCTCCGTCTTCTGACGGAGCCACGTTACTCACTGAGCGCCGCAATAGACTGATTCCCATTACAGTCTATGGCGGCGCTGGCTGCGCCCAAATCTAGCAGCGCTGAAAAGCACTGCTCCGCTGTATGCACTTGTATGTTCTTTCCCAGTGTTTATAGTTATTGGTAGAATTTTTAGATTTACAATGTGGGTGTCTGACCGCACTTGTATGCGTTTCTCAACCTGTTACGGTACTTACAGAATGTGGCAATTTAATGCTGCCAAAGCATGTATGTAAACTCATGATATGGCAAGTGATCAATCAGGTAGTAGTCATTCTACCATCTTGTCCTCCATTTCACTTCTCAGTCAATATAGAATTAATCAAACTGCTACCACTGTACCACTCCATGAAGTCCAAAGCTATGCAGCTGTCATTTCTCCACCATTTCTTCTCTCATCAGCTCAAATGAGATCTTCCATCCAAACCCTCTTTAGATCCATACACTGTCCATAATTTGGAAGGTTAACCACTTGGGCACGTTACGGGCAACATTTTCCCAGCTGAGTCAATGAAAGTGATTCAGCTTGAAAAATCAATATGTGCATGGCCACCATAAAGCTGCATCCACACGCAAGATAAAAATCTTCGGAAAACAAACAATAGACAGCTGATCTGCCGAAAATCATTATAAAAGTAGTTTGTAAAAGCACTCCAAAGATAGCGACGTAAGATATTTGTCTCTCAATCTTTCAAATCCATCCCGGCAGATATGTTCTGCCGGCAATCATTCGTTCAACAAGGTGTGTATGAGATTGTGAGATATTGCTTATGGTTTGTGTGCACAGCACATGCATGAAAGAGAAGGAAGTAAAGGACCGCAGGAGGATGGCGAGGGAAGTAAAAAACTTTATTATGGGAGATCTCTAGTTATCCTTAATGCTGGATTCACACGATGCAATTTTCACTTCAGAACTTCAGAACAGACTGGTTGTTGTTCCATAATTTCCAGCATGTCTGATCTGCTCCCGATCGAGGAAGGGATTCATTTTGTGCAGTGCGGATCTCAAAATCGATCACTTTCTCCAATTGGAAGTAGATCAGACATGCTGGAAGTGATCGAACAATCAGTCTCGCCTTGCACCGCTGGGTCCTCGGTTCGAATCCCAGCCAGGGCACTATCTGCATGGAGTTAGTATTTGCTTCCAGCGCCTGTGTGGGTTTCCTCTGGGCACCCTGGTTTCCTCCCACATCCCAAAAACATACAGATAAGTTATTTGCTGTCCCCCAAATTTGGCCCTAGACTATGACACATACACTCTACACGATATAGACATATGACTATAGTAGGGATTAGATTGTGAGCCGCTCTGAGGTACAGTTAAGTACATTGCTACAGAAGATGTGAATGCTATATAAATACTAAATAATACTGTCTATCAGCCTAGGGTTCTGTTATATGCAGAAATCACTAGGTGTTGGGCACAGCCCAAAGCTAAGTGAATGACATGCATTCAAGCAACAAAACCACACGTGATTTCTTCAGAGTTTTCAGGTCTCATATTATCCTGCATCAGAAAGTGGAAATGGAAAATGGAAATGCAAACAGACACACTTCTGCTCACACATCAAAGAGATCTGATATGCTACTGGCGCTACTGTCCAGAGCACAAGACCAAGACACAAATAAACAGAATCATCATGTAAAACACTTGTGCAGCATTGAGATAGAAACAAAGTCTGAGCAATGGGAAGTTCACTGATCTGCTGCCCAGAAGTTTCTTTTTACTTTCTTTCCCTGATAAAACTGTCGCTGGCACAATTCCACTGATAATACTACACTGGGAATCCTCCTACCTTGCTGTTAGCTGTCACTGCAGAGGAGAAGAGAAGCCAGAGGAGCGCACACTGGTGAAATCCCCACATGGTTGCTGGCGGTGCTGCTGGTAGACAGGAGGACTAGTCCTGCACTGGAGTCAGCCGGAGGGACGCTGAGCAGTGGATGTAATCAGAGCAGATGGATGGTGGAGGGACGACAGTTTGGACAGATTCCCTGCTCTGCCTCCCTCAGCCCTGATAGTGAACTGAATGTCTTGCAGCATCTCCCTGCCTCTTCAGCTGGATAGGAGGAGCGTAGTGCTACACCTCTCCTTATCACTGCCACTGCTTATTCTACAAGCCTTGCTCCTTCAGGGTACATCGTGCATGATTCTTGTCATGGAACTCTATTAGCAAACAGGGCAGTTAAAAACTACCGAGTAAGTTACTACTGGTTAAATAGGAGACAATCTAAATACAGTACACTCTTCTTTTACTCCTACTGCATGTGGATAAGTAGGTGAAGACCTTGTGATTTCTTTCAGTAGTAATGGGCATTTCTCTACCCGACCCCCTTTTTCTAAGTTTATTTCTTGATTTTAAAGTGATCTAAGCAGCTCCTGGCTTCAAATAGCTGAAAAGACTGCCATGTTTCAGGAGTTCAAAACCCCTGCTGCTTTTACAGTGTCTTATCCAGGCTAGGTGTGAAATTCTTCAAGTGCTTCTTATGTTTTCTGTTTAAAGTACAATGTGGAAGGCTCAGGGTTTGTTTGTGGTCAATTAAGTCTAATGAGGTGATTTCTTATCTGTCTTCCATCATCTGTTGCTCTCCGTCCACAGGTCCTTTCACGGACTCTAGAAGTGCGTATTTTAGCCCTTAAATGTAAAAAGATGAGGTAAAATGAAAGGTCTTTTTGATAATAAACCACATTTTTAGAATGCATTTTTAATTTGCTATAGAGCTGCACTGGGTGTTAAAATTGATGCTCGGTTCACTTTAAGGGTGGCTGCTTTTGCTCTTGTGTGACATCACGTAACCTTGTGGGGTGCATATATGGACTGAGCCAGGGGTGGACAAGGACAGGTAGTGCACTTGGGGGGAGGGTTCACATTGGACATTGGGGTTTCGTTGCGTTCATTGCTCACCCCCGATATCGCTCGCTGTTACCGCCGTGCACCCGATCGACCACGACTTGCAGCATGTCTAATCAACATGCTAGGCCCGAAATTGGTTGCATTTTCGAGTATGCACAAAATAAGATGACCGTACACTATTCAATTTCTTCTGTTTTTTTTTTTTTTTATTAGATTTTGATCTATTAAATTATTTTTTTCAAACCTACTATATACTATTCCATTTTCAAAACAACTTGATTTTTCCAACACGTCCGAACAGATTTTTATTGAAAAAAAATAATAATCGATTGTTTTTTATCGATCGGAAAAAAAATATTTTCAATCTCTCCTCTATTCGATCATTTTGGTCTATTAAATGAGAAATTGAACTATTTGATTGTACCGTGCGTGGGCACCTTCAGGCAATAAACGACTTGAAGTGAATTGTTAAAACAAGCCCTGTGATTCACTAAACTTTTTTCCTGATTTTTCTCAGAGGCATTATCCATTTACAGTACTTCTCCAAAATGTTTGTAAATGTTTTGCTTCAGTTCCCTTGTCCTAGAAAACCAGTGCGCATTTCACTGTAACGGTCGGGAAAAAAACCGAAGCAGTAAATTTGGGCAAGTGAACTCATTGGGCACCGCCATAGGCAACAATGTCAGATATCAGTATTTGCGGAGCACCCACTATATATCGTGCACCGGGGGCACCCAAATGTCGATATGTTTAGGCGTCTATGGCGGCGCCCAAGAATTTGCATTTTTTTTGTCGGTAGAGAGTGCGCATCTGGGGTGTCTGGCTGCTGCAAGTGCTGCCAGTGTGATTCTGGATATTAGCAAATGGTCATGATAATGTGCCTACTGTGCATAAGTATCGTGCATAAGGCCAGGTCACTTACGGTACCTATAGAATGGGATCACACTTGAGGGTTACTGCATGCGTTTTTCCACAATGTAAAAAAATGCATGACAAAAACACTGATTTCCTATGGATAATCCCACTGGAATGTTATCAACTGCGTTTTTTCCTTGTGCAGGAAAAAAAATACAGACTCTTTTGCTTTTTTTCGCACAGCGTGTGCCTTTCCTACTGCCGACATGTCAGCTGCTGTCAACTGGCTGTGGGCCAAGTGTGCCGAAAATACAGAGAATCATCCGCAGACTCAAGTGTGTGATCCCTGCCTTAAGGTCCATGTCCCACTGGCAAATTCATTGCTAGGAGCACACTATCGGCCGGAGTTTCAGCATCTGTGTGCCAAATGGCTGCTAGCAGGCATCCCTAGATATTACTGACATTTAGCTGCCATTGATGCAGCATGTAAACATCCTGACTACTAGTGGCCATGTATTAATTCTTAAGGTAGCCAAACACTGGTCAATTTGCCATCAGATTCGACCAACAGATCGAATCTGATCAGAGAGGGATCGTATGGCTGCCTTTACTGCAAACAGACTGCAAACAGATTGTGAATCGATTTCAGCCTGAAACCGATTCACCATCTGCTGAGCTGCTGCTGTCGCCTGTCCCCCCCCCCCCCCCACCCCCCCCCCATACATAACCTGAAGCCTGGTCCCGGGCATCTTCTCCGCATCACCTCCCGGCTTGCATCTTCTCCGCATCACCTTCCGCATCACGACATCCGGCATCCGCGTATAACTTTCTGTCACTCCAGTGACAGCGGAAGTACAAATAGAGCGCCCTCTATTTGTACTTCCGATGTCACTGCAGTGACACAGGAAGTTATACACGGATGGCGGATGCCGTGATGCGGAAGGTATTGCGGAGAAGATGCCAGCCGGGAGCCGGGAGGTGATGCGGAGAAGATGCTGGGAGCCAGCTTCAGGTAATGTATACCTGCGTCGATCGTGCACCGCTAGCGATGCGCTCATTACCCGCGGGCGATCGACGGTAATTTCCCGCACGGAGCGATCGACGGGATCGATCTATTTCGGAACGAAATCGATCGAAATTTAGCGTTTAGCGTGAACGATTTGACAGCAGATTCGATCCCAGTGATCAAATCTGCTCGATCGGCGGGTAATCGGCCTAGTGTATGGCCAGCATTAGATTCACTGGGTGATTCTCCCCTAGATGTGTGTCTCCAGAGCAGGAGAGGCCTAATACACCTATACGTGATTTACTAAAGGTAGAAATTCATCAAAGAAACTGCAACTCCCTTGTTGGTTGCCAGGAGTGCTGTTGAATCTTTTTAAAAAAATTTTACTCAATGGTTTAAATATTTTTCAAGATGCAGATGGAACATGCACATAATAACAGATGCAAGGCCTAACATGAGGCCATACCATTACAAGTGGTCCAAATTCCTTTATGCCCCACAATAGCAAGTGCTAACTACTATAGTCCCTCAGTAACAAACGCTGCCATTACATCCATCAACATCAAGTGCCCAAAATCCATTCCCTTGCAATAAGTGGCCCCATTAAGATCCTCATTGTATCAAACTCAACAAATGTCCCCTGACTCCTGCAACAATATTTGTCCCTATTAAGTCATTCTAGCCCCACAAATGCCTCCATTAGGTCCGCCAAATATTTGGCAGCATGGGGTTGCAGTCTGAAGCTGTTTGCGATGTCATTGCATTTTTTTATTACCCTTTCACGCTGTGTCCATTACGCTCTGACCCAACAGACAATATAATTGTGTGCCACCAATATATATTACTGTTTATACTGTTTAACTGTTGATAATATTCCAAAAGTCAATAGTTTTCATTGTATTTCAAAAACAGTAGCTTCCCTCCCACCAAAAATAAAAAAATCTTAAAGAGGAACTCCAGTGAAAATAACATAATGAACAAAAGTGCTTATATTTGACAATAAAACAGAGAAACCGAGAGCAGAGGCGCTATTCGTGACCTTGAGCCTGTACTGTGTACTCCTATCTGTTTATTGCCTGAGGAAGCGGGAATATACCCGTGAAGCGTGTTGCGGTTCTGTTCATGGAGTATGTGAATAAATTGTCTTTATCTTAAGCGACAGCATCGAGTCTATTTCTGAGTGGCCGGTCCACCGCCGCCACCCGAATATTTTAAACATTTTAGCATATTTTATCCTTTTGGCGCCTCTGTACATCTACTTGTCATTATATTTGACAATAATCATGTATAAATGATTTAGTCAGTGTTAGCCCATTGTAAAGTCTTTCCTCTCCCTGATTTACATTCTGACGTTTATCATATGGTGACATTTTTACTGTTGTCAGGTGATGTCAGTGGAAGTAGCTGCTGCTTGCTTTATTTGCAGTTGGAAACAGCTGTTATTTCCCACAATGCAACAAGGCTCCTACAGTGTGATGTCAGAACCATGGTTTCAACACAGTATCAGCCATACAGAGCCCCCTGATGGGTCAATTTGTATACAGCAGCTGTACCACTAATGTGTGCAGCAGTAGTCTTCCATTTGTGTACAACAGCAGTCCTCCTTATGTGTACAGCAGTAGTCTTCCATTTATATACAGCAGCAGTCCCCCTTAAGTGTACAGCAGTAGTCTTCCATTTGTGTACAGCAGCAGTCCCCCTTACGTGTACAGCAGTAGTCTTCCATTTATATACAGCAGCAGTCCCCCTTATGTGTGCAGCAGTAGTCTTCCATTTGTGTACAGCAGCAGCCCCCCCCCCCCCCCCTTATGTGTACAGCAGTAGTCTTCCATTTATATACAGCAGCAGCCCCCCTTATGTGTACAGCAGTAGTCTTCCATTTATATACAGCAGCAGCCCCCCTTATGTGTGCAGCAGTAGTCTTCCATTTATATACAGTAGCAGCCTCGCTTATGTGTACATCAGTAGTCTTCCATTTATATACAACAGCATTTCCCTTTATGTGTGCAGCAGTAGACTTCAATTTGTATACAGCAGCTGTACCACTAATGTGTGCAGCAGTAGTCTTCCATTTGTGTACAACAGCAGTCCCCCTTATGTGTACAGCAGTAGTCTTCCATTTGTGTACAGCAGCAGTCCCCTTTATGTGTGCAGCGGTAGTCTTCCATTTGTATACAACATCAGTCCCCCTTATGTGTGCAGCAGTAGTCTTCCATTTATATACAGCAGCAGCCCCCCTTATGTGTGCAGCAGTAGTCTTCCATTTGTTTATGGGACCAGCCCCCCTAATGTGTGCAGTCCCTGTCTCATTCCATGTGCAGTCACTTCTTCCATGTGAATCTTCCATGGGTTGCAGTTCCTCTATTTCCTGTGCATCCCCCTCCCCCCAGGAAGCAGCATCCCTCTTCCATGTGCAAACCCACTATTTGCATCATGATCTTCTATTTCCTATCTCCCCATCTTGGGCAGCAGCAACCCTAGGGCATGACCTAAGTGACCTTTGAAGAAAGCTGGCCTAGTCTGTATACTTCCTGCAGATGTAACAGATTACTCAAAGAGATCAATAGCTTTTTTTTCAAGAATGACCTTAGTAATGGCAACTTTAATGTGCACAGTACTATAGTATTGTATTGTATACCATAGAAAATATCAACATTGTGAATAAGAGGACCAATACTGCTATCAGACTATGTTTTTTTTGTTTTGTTTTGTGATTGCTTGTTACATTTTATGTACTTTTTTTACACTGCTGAGAATAGGTAGCTTTGCGTCCACATTTTGCTTAAATATTACGCATAAATGAAAACATTTATTTGGTGAAAGGTGGTATAAAGACAGCTGTCTGCGTCTTAAAAAACATCTGATTTTTAATGGACAAAGCAGTTGAAAAGTTATTAACAGTTGAATATAAACTGTGGTAAACTTTTCCCCTTTTTATAAAGGTATAAAATAGCTCCAGTCGTGAGCTGACACTTGGCTAAAGTGACAGATTTTCTTTGTACATGAAAGACTTTCTGTAATCCATTCAAAGACTAACAAAAGATTTCCAGGAGAAGCTTAGATCTTAAGGCACCCATAGACATAAGACAACTGTCACTTTATCCCCAGTATGTAATGGTGTGCCTTAAGATGTCAAAGGAGAGAGGCACCATATTGTGCACAAGAAAAGGTTCAAGAGCCAACTCTTAAAGCAGACACACTACATATTAATTAATAGGGCACAATCACAGTGAGAGGGAAACCACATTCACTTATTGTAGGAGAAAGCCTGTATAATAGAAGGAGTGTTCTCAATGCTCCAAGGATAGCTTGTGTTAATTACATTTTGCATATATTAAACCATGATTTTGCATGGAAAATCATTGTAATTGCTATAGTTTTGTGTGTAAGCTTACAAAGTCAGGGTTCAGTGCAATAAAGATTCTTGTACTTGCTATATGTTTTTGTAGACACTGTCTGTATGTGTAACTGGCAGATTTAAAAAAAAAAAGGTAATTCGGTATAATACTGTACGCAAGTACCATTCTGTTTTGTGATTTTTCTTTCCTTATAGGACAGCTAACGTGAAGATTTGTAAGATTTAAAACACGTTTAAACACAAACATATAAGATGTACAAGTAAAATGCACCATAAATTACTTTTAAGTCACTTACAGTAAGCAGTAAAAATCTGACAGCTCTAACAGATTTTGGATTAGTCCATCTACTTATTGTGAGGGGGGGGGGCGTAGATATATGTAATTTCCTGTTTTTGCTGCCGCTCGTGTGTGCTCGCCACTGTCCTACCGAGCACTGATCAGTGAATAGGAACATGGATTGAATGTGGAGACATCTAGTGGGCAAAAAATAAAAATAAATGCAATACGCGTAAACATACATTGAAAAAAAATAAATCCCCCATTAGTTATTAACCCTTTCTAAACCTCTCTACATTAGTTACCAAAATAGAGCACTTGTAAAAAAAAAATGACAGCATTTAAAAAAAAATAGTTAACTTAGGGACTTTTAATATGTATGTCATGAGGCTACATTACGCTTATTTTTGCAAATAAGGGCTCGTAATTATTGATATAGTATAAAGAAAAACACAGCGGAAAAAAATACACCTTTATTTCCAAATAAAATATTGTCACTACACATTATACTAGGAGCATAATTTAAATGTTGTCATAATTGGGACAAATGGGTAAACGGGTTCAGGTCTCACATAGAAATCATAATTGCTACTACAGCACACAAGATGCAAGGGAAAGCAGCAAACTTGGGCTCCGGAGGCTCCAGGAAGTTTGAGTGCTGCTACAGGTGCCCATGTTAAAAGCCATGAATAGTGGCTATAATCATCTGATGCTCTCTATTTGTAGCCGCTGTTTTATAGCGGGTTGTTCTGGCACCCAAATTTACTGTGGTCAGCGTAAAAAAAATTACAGCAGTGGGAGGCCGCAAGTATAAAATTGCTGAACACTAGAAACGGTAGTGCAGTGCAGTTTGGCTACATTGTACTCAAACTCTGGGTTTTGGGGGTGGTTAGTGTTCCCTAGATGGGGAGGTTAATGTTAGGCATAGATAGGTAGGGATAGTGTTAGAAATAGGTGAGGAGTGGTTAGAATTAAACATAGATAGAGGAGGTTAGTGTTAGGTATAGATAGGGGAGGTTAGTGTTAGAAATAGGTGGGGAGTGGTTAGTGTTAGGCATAGATGGGGGAGGATAGTGTTAGGCATAGATAGGGGAGGGTTAGTGTTAGAAATAGATGGGGAGGTTAGTGTTAGGCATAGATAGGGGAGGTTAGTGTTAGAAATAGGTGATGAGTGGTTAGTGTTAGAAATAACTGGGGAGTGGTTAGTGTTAGGCATAGATAGGGGAGGTTAGTGCTAGACATATCTCCACGCACCCAAGGAGTTGTTTCTGTAATGATCTGCGCTATTTTGATCCAAACTGGAACTGAAAAGAGCATAAATTAAATAAAAAAACTAAGGGGAAAATAATCTCACTACAGTATTCTCAGAGGAGTGGCAATAGGTCTTGCATTCACACATAAATAAATGTTTCTCCAGCTGTGAATAATAACATAAGTCATGATTTATAATGCACCAGGCTTACCTCACCAGTGTGGCTAAATAGAACGGGAAGATCACAGAAAGCTTGTTGCTGTAACTGTGAACATGAATGTGAATTTCATTTATATAGTATGTTGTAATTTCTAGTATTTATTTGTTTGTTGTGATTTCTAGTATTTATTTGTCTGTTGTTATTTCTAGTATTTATTTGTCTGTTGTTATTTCTAGTATTTATTTGTTTGTTGTGATTTCTAGTATTTATTTGTCTGTTGTTATTTCTAGTATTTATTTGTTTATTGTGATTTCTAGCATTTATTTATTTGTTGTGATTTCTGGTATTTATTTGTTTGTAGTGATTACATTTTGGAATTGTTATAACCTTTTGTTGGTTATTTGATCAGCATGACAGCAGTGTTTATTAAAGTCACAAATTCTCTTAACAAACATGTAGGTTTATGTTTATTACTGCTTTTTTAGAATAAAATACATTTAAAAATAATACAGTGGAGCTGTGTCACAATTCTGCCTAGTAATTTAATAGCATGTCCACATATGATTGATGAGAAGACTTTCTAGCTGTCAATTTAAAGGACTACTACAGCGAAAAAAGTAAGCAGTTAACATCTGACAGAACCGACAGATTTTGGATTAGCCCTTCTCCTCATGGGGGTTTCTCTGGGTTTTCTTTATTTTCAAAAGCATTTCCTGAATGACATTTTCTAAATCCAACTGCCAGAATAGTGTGCAAGTAAGTAGGAAGCTGGCTGGTATCTTACTATTTTGGCAGTAAAACTGCAGTTCTGGAAAAGCTACTCAACGGTTCCAGGTGGGCCTTTTGGGTCCAGGGATCCAGGTGCAACCCTTGCATCCCTTTTCATGCCTTGACCTTACTATGCACTTTTTGACATAAGTTCACTTTAAGCTGGTAAAATGGAAATCGGGAGTTGAGGACTTTTATTCAGAGCCACTGGCGTACCTACTGGGATGCAACCCCATCGGCTGCAGGGGGGCCCGGGGCCGCTCTGGGGCCCGCCAGCCGTGTGCAGGGGAAACGTTGCTGCCCCCCGATTGTGGGACCCCCCCAGCCAGGTGTGGAACTGGCCGCAACGCCGCTATCCCGCGGCTAAACGGGGGTCCCTTACCCCCCAAATGCCCCCCTGCAAAATCTACGACCAACTTGGTCGTAGATTTTGCTGCTCTTGAGGCAGGGCTAATGGCTGCAGCCCTGCCTCTCAGCGCCGTCTATCAGCGGCGCATCACCGCCTCTCCTTCGCCCCTCTCAGCGAAGGAAGACTGAGAGGGGCGGGGGAGAGGTGGAGATACGCGCTGACAGACGCGCATGAGGCAGGGCTGTGGCCATTAGCCATGCCTCAATGCGGAAGCGCTGCCCGGGACTCCACGAGGGGATTGGGGAGGTAAAGGACCCCCGTTTAGCCACGGGATAACGGCGTTTTAGCAGGGGCACACATGCCCCTGCTGAATATAAGCACTGAAGCGAGATTTATTCTCGCTTCAGTGTCTCTTTAAGTCTAAGGGAAAGTAGAGAAGCGAAAAGGGGCAACCCTGCATGCCCTGTAATATCCTATGTGTGTACCAAATTTTGTGTGTACCAAATAAAAAGTCAGGTGAACTGGGGAATGATCATTTATCAACAAGAAAAGTAATAGTGATTTTAAAACTTTTGAAATGCCTGGTTAGCATCCTTATTACTTGTTTACCAGATAAAAATAAAGAATTGATTTTTTATTTTATGCCCGACAGTTACACTTTAATGGCATTCGCACTCCTTCAGGTGAAGTCAGGTCATTTTAGATTTGCCAGTCATTTGTCAGATCCTGCTCTTCCTACCACAATATTAACCACCTGAGCGGTCTGGACGAGCTCAGCTCGTCCAACACCGCCGGAGGTCGCCGCTCAGGCCCTGCTGGGCCGATTTTCATCAAATAAAAAGCAGCACACGCAGCCGGCACTTTGCCAGCCGCGTGTGCTGCCTGATCGCCGCCGCTCTGCGGCGATCCGCCGCGAGCAGCGGCGAAAGAGGGTCCCCCCAGCCGCCTGAGCCCAGCGTAGCCGGAACAAAAAGTTCCGGCCAGCGCTAAGGGCTGGATCGGAGGCGGCTGACGTCAGGACGTCGGCTGACGTCGATGACGTCACTCCGCTCGTCGCTATGGCGACGATATAAGCAAAACAAGGAAGGCCGCTCATTGCGGCCTTCCTTGTTTATTCTGGGCGCCGGAGGCGATCGGAAGATCGCCTCCGGAGCGCCCTCTAGTGGGCTTTCATGCAGCCAACTTTCAGTTGGCTGCATGAAATAGTTTTTTTTTTATTTAAAAAAAACCCTCCCGCAGCCACCCTGGCGATTTAATCAGAACGCCAGGGTGGTTAAGAAAACTAATCTCTCCCTTTCAGTCTCCAGGGAAGAAACCCTAATTACAGTAATTGTTTCCAATGTACTTAGCCCAGATCTGTATTGCAGGGCGGAGTCCTGTAGATCCAGCAATGTCACCACTGCATGACTATGTGTGCATTATACCAGCTATGTCAATAAGTAGTGCACAGGGTCTGCCTGCTCACAGGCTGGTGTCTGGCAAAGTGGATTAGTGCTAATGTATCTCATGCATTCATCATGCTCACATGAAAATGTTTTGGAAGGAGAGCAGTGTGAGGACACAGTGCAGAGTCATGAGTAATCACTAATTGCCTTGAGGCGTACTGTTTGTTAAATTATACTCTGCTCCAGACAAGCAGTGTGCTTATACACAGGGTTGGGGAATTCATATTCTGCAATAAAGAAGTTAGCATCTAGTCTCCATGTGAACACTAAATAATTAGGTGTTTTTTTCCTCCAGGTATAGAAATCTTCCAGCAAGGATTCTGTATAATCTGCTTTGAACAAAGGGATTTGTGAAGCATCAAAAAGAGGATGTGATGGAGCAATTCCTTAGATGATTGCCACACTATCAATAATGATCAAACAAAATCAGGATCTCCTTGAGGTATCTTGAAAGCCAAAAGCAAATTTTAATGATCCAGGAATATAAAGGCAGCAGATAAGCTCCATCACATGTTATTCCTATGAAATCACAGAGGCCACTCAAACTCCGCACACAAAATCAGCACACAAAAAGAGTGCAATGACACAAGATGGTTTTGGATCCAGGATATCCTTTATCAAGCACGTTGGTACTGCATATGAAACACATCACTGGATTGGCAAAGGATATAGTAGGCAAAGATATAGCAGGCAAGCAACTAACTTGTTCTCCTTGCTACAAAAGTGATGCAAATAATTTGATGATGTTGAATTATGTCAAATTTTAATGCAAAAGTATGCATATTGAAAACGAGCCAATCAAATACCACCTTGGCTTCATTCATTGGTATATTTACAAATGTGCATAATCCTGCATCATATTTACAGTACATATTATTGGCCATCCCTAGTGTGTTGATAAATGATATCCTGGATACAAAAGTTTATCTCATTATTTGGGGTTGAGGTGGCCTATTTGACTTGACTTTAACTTGACTTTCTCAGAATCCATACGAGTTCCTGATTATATAAGACTAAATAATAGTACAGTATGCTAGGTTAAGTACAATTTTACTTCCAAAAAAACAGAAGACATTTGCTGGCATTCAGCTTCTCGTGAGCAAGAAGCTACTCCAGTAATGCATCACTTTCCGTCAATGAAAATTATTCCTTGATATTCATGAAAAGTCAGGCATGAATCTGAATCCAGAAACACTGGTTTACAGCATACCCATATCCTAGTCATATTACAGAGTCATGTAATCAGAGTTTCAATCGGCTATTCCAGAAGGTCGGGGCGGTTCGTAACAGCGGATGTTCGTAAGTTGGGGACATCCTGTATTTGGCATATAAGACGCAGAGACTTTTTCTCCCTATTTTTGGCGGAGAAAAAGTGTGTCTTATATGCTAAAACATAAGATAATTTGCAACCAGCTACGAATGTTGGAATCTTTATTCTTTGTTGCGATATTTACCAATACACACTGCCATGGTACTTTACCAATTACCCATATGCAATTAACTTTTTCTCCTTTACAATATTTAACAAAAAAATGCCCTTTAAACCACCAGCAAGCAAGAAAATACTCAAAATACATTTTTTTGGTACCTTTTTGATACTGTTTTAGTTGCAGAATGCTGGGAAGTTATTTTAAATTGAAGATGAAAAATTATTTCCTAGGAGAACAATAACTGCCCATTCTCACTCAGGCAATTAGCGGCATTTACCGCTAATCGCCGAATTGCCGGCGATCACTATCACTTTTTAAAGCACAGTGCAATGTTAACTACATTTCAGTGATCTCACTAAGTGATTGCTGGTGATTCGCCATAAGCGCTAAAGGCAAACGTGCTACATGCAGCCTTTTTTGTGATTTTAGAGCAATCGCAATAAATTTCAGTCACGTAAATGTCCAGTAAAAAATATGCATTTATTGCGTAAAAATCGCCACCGCAAAATGCTAAAGCTTGCATTTGCGATTATTAGGGTGAATGGGCCCTGTGGAGAAAAAGTTAATTGCATGTGGGCCATCGTGTCTTACCCTCTGTGGTTTGAATATATCTGTTTGTCAACGTAGTAATTATTGTATTGATTACCTGACTGTTATAGTAATCATGATGAACATGGTTCTTTTTTTATACTTACTGTATATACTCGCATATAAGCCTAATTTTTCAGTACAAAAATGTTCTGAAAAGTTACCCCCTTCGTCTTATATTCGAGTCAGAGGAGCAGAACAGATGGCGGAGCAGGTTTTGTTACTGGTAGGTTTTTCTAGTGGCTCCCTACTGTGTCCGTTTCTCCCATCCCCTGCAACATGATATGCAGAGTGCGCTGCTTAGGACTACCTGTGTCCCCTGGCTTGTGGAGTGGGGCATGCAAGCAACGTGTCAGCAGTGCAATGATCGGCGATTCTTTCAGTGTGGAAATCGCTGTGTATCATATCTATGACGCCATCTAGTGGGGCCTTGAGACACAGCTGTATCATCCTTGGGGCACATCTGCCTATGAGGAGGGGGCTAACTTGTACTGGGGGCATACCTGGCTACTGTGGAGGGAGCTATACTGGGGAGGGGGCTTATACGCGAGTCAATCACTTTTTCCTGGTTTCTAAGGGAAAAGTGGGTACCTCGGCTTATATGCGAGTATATATGGTATATGTTGTATGTTCTTCCTTTTAACATGTTGTGAATAACGTTTATAGGTTTTATATCAGTGAATGGCATGTGATTTTCTATTGAATGATTTGATCCCCATTTTCATTTCTTTTTTAGTTGGTGGTGTCAGCCATCTTTCTACATACTGATTTCCACAATAGTTTTGTAGATAGGAATCAACACCCAGGTCACATGTGGAGGGTGAGTCCTAGTATGCCTAACCAGTTATATGGTACACAGGGCCGGATTTGTACTTCTTACCGCCCAAGGCCCACTTTTACCATCCGCCCCTAACCACACAGTATCCTACCACAATTGAACAGTGGGTGGAGTGGGCAATGCATAGAATTCCCATTCCAAAGGAGCAATAGCATATGTGGTCAGTAGAAGAGCCAGGCACCTGACAGAGCTATTGTTCCGTTGTTGTTGCCTGATGAAGTGGGATCAAACCTGCGAAACGCGGTGCATACTTGAAGTTCATAAATAAAATATATTGACTGTCTTTACTACAGTCGCTGTGTGTCTACTTGGAGGAGGTAAGTCCACCACTACCTCTATTTACCAAGAATTTTTTTTTTTTTTTTTTAAGCTCATTTAGCTTCCTTTTTATCCTTTTGGCGCCTCTGTTCTCCTGCATAATGAGTCCACCCTGGGTGGAGGGTTGAACCCCTTTTTCTCATCTACAGAGCGACTTCTTATTCCTGAGTGGGGCCAGGAAAATCTCCCCACCTGCTTTTACAGTGGTTGCCTAATGGTAATCCTGGTTTGTGAGTATTAATATTTACTCTATCTAGTAACCATTTACCAGTACATATTACACTATTGGGGCTCTTGGTGTTCCTTGTTTTTACCTTTCATTTGTTTGGACACTTAATCTGCAAATAAAGCTCACTGACTGCCTGCAGTCTGCCCCTTATTTATCTGGTGCCCTAGGCCATGGCCTATGTGGCCTTGCCAGAAATCCGGCCATGATGGTACAGCAACTGTGTTGTCAAGAACAGGATCACGTTTACTGTACATCCAAGTGATTTTGTTCTTTATTAAGTGGTGGTGGTAGTACCAATTGTGCATGTTTTTATTTTTTTCTTTCAATACTATTATTATTTTTTTCTTTCAATACTATTAAAGATCTTTAACTTTTTGCGGACCACCGCAGTATAAATCTACGTTGGGCGGGTGGTGCTGCGGTTCTGACCGGACGTAAACTCTACGTCCCATTCACCGCGCGTCCCCGCCCGACACCGCTGCACTCGTTGTTTTCCACCCGCAGCAATTAGCGGCCCTGCCGTCTATGACGGCAGAGCGCTGTGAGCCGGGCAGGAACCGTTTTCATTGGCTCCTGGCCCTGTTATTCCTGTAAGCCAATCCCATTGGCTTACATTGAGTGACAGGGTCAGGAGCCAATGAAAGCGGCTCCTGACCGGCGCACAGCGCTCTGCCATCATAGAGACGGCAGAGAGAGCAGCCTGCGGCGGGGACAGAGCGGCGGGAGCAACGGATTATTGCGGCGATTCATCGGGATGCGGCGTATTAGCGTACCAGCAGCCTCTGGTCCTTAACCACCCTGGCGTTCTGATTAAATCGCCAGGGTGGCTGCGGGAGGGTTTTTTTTAAATTAAAAAAAAACTATTTCATGCAGCCAACTGAAAGTTGGCTGCATGAAAGCCCACTAGAGGGCGCTCCGGAGGCGATCTTCCGATCGCCTCCGGCGGCAAGAGATAACACGGAAGGCCGCAATGAGCGGCCCTCCGTGTTTCGCTTCCCTCGTCGCCATGGCGACGAGCGGAGTGACGTCATGGACGTCAGCCGACGTCCTGACGTCAGCCGCCTCCGATCCAGCCCTTAGCGCTGGCCGGAACTGTTTGTTCCGGCTACGCTGGGCTCGGGCGGCTGGGGGGACCCTCTTTCGCCGCTGCACGCGGCGGATCGCCGCTGCACGCGGCGGATCGCCGCGCTGCAGCGGCGATCAGGCAGCACACACGGCTGGCAAAGTGCCGGCTGCGTGTGCTGCTTTTTATTTGGTTGAAATCGGCCCAGCAGGGCCTGAGCGGCAGCCTCTGGCGGTGTTGGACGAGCTGAGCTCGTCCAGACCGCTCAGCAGGTTAAGGGGGCAGAGGCTGCTGGTACCGAAGTGGTTAAAGGAAACCAGAGATGAATTAAAAAAAAGTGCATACATGCCTGGGGCTTCCTCCATCCCCCTCTGGCCTGATCGCTCCCTTTGCGCCGTTGTCTGCCTCCTGGATCTTTGGCAACGGGTCCCAGTATCTTGGCCAGTCGGGGCTTACTGTGCATGTGCAGCTCAGCCGCGTGCATCCGCCCCACTGCCGGGAGCTTTCTGCGCCTGGGGCAGAAAGCTCCCGGCAGTGGGCAGAACTCTCCTGGCCATGAGAGTGAGACGGGGAGTGTGCGCAGCCGCAGTGCGCATGCGCCGACTGGTCGAAAATACCGAAACCAGTTACGGAAGATCCAGAAGGCGGACGATGGCGCAGAGGGATCGATCAGGTGGGGGCTGGAGGGAACCCCAGGTATGTAAGAATTTTTTTTTCACTCATCTCTGGTACACTTTAATAATACAGTATTTCACTACGTTGAGAGTAATGCAATATGTTTACCTATAAATACAAAGGTTTGTTGTCCAGTTGGATCTTCTAAGTACAAATCTTCTCAGGACTTTGAGTTCATTCATCAATTTTGAAAGTATACTTGCTCAATGACTCCAGACAGGCATCCGCTAATAAGGTCGCACACCATTGAGCTTTTGAACATTTGCCCAAGGGCTGAAGTTGTAATACACACTGCCATATCAGCCTAAATAACTAGAGCATTACATTAGTAGGCATAATAATCACACACCATCTTTTTGAAGTTTATTAAAGTTTAAAGCCTATAGTTTATTTATAAAGACAAGAAAAGCACCGTCTGCTTCTAGAATGGCTGATAAACTCTCATATCATCATTTAAGAGGGGGGGATCAATCCATAGTACAGTACTACCAATTTGGCATTCAGCCAGCATTGACCGGAATGTATGGAAAATCAGAAATACTTCAGGAACCAGCGAATGGAGCTGACCACCAAGGGAAATAACTTTCTAATAGAAGCTGCCAATGTCTGATCTAGAAACTCCATACCAGGCAGTCACTTCATTCACAGAGCTGCTGACACAGTTTGTTTCAGAGTGTTTGGATTGTATGCTGATGCTGGGCTACATTAATGTCTCCATCTGCAGGAAGAAGTGTTGAGTGTTAAGCTACTTACACACGCCCAACTAAGTGAACGACCAACACCACGACAGGACTGACACCACGACAAACCATTTACACAACAAACTTCAAATGACGTTGTACTCACTTGGCCAACTGCGCGATATCAGCCCAACAGTCATAAGAGTTAATCCGTTGGTTGGACCGGGCAAACTGCCTGTTATCAGTCACCTGTCTAGTCATTTTCTATGTGTACACACGCCTAATTGTTGTCAGACATTGCAGTCTATTGCAGTCTAATTCCCTGCTGATCAATGGGTTTATGCATTATTATTAGAAATACCCTCAGCACAGTTATGTGTGTATTTATATATACATGTGTACATGGTTTTGATTGTCTTTGGACAAATTTACTTGTACTGAAAACTTGCAAAAGATTTTATGTATAATAGGGGATATTTTCTAACACAGATATATATGCAAGGATATGTGTATAATTTTGCATATGCAAATAGAATTGTATATAATATTTGAACATAATTCCAACTATGGGCTTGATTCACAAAAGAGTGCTGTTAGCACAGCCGTTTTTGCGCAAATTTTCACATTGCGTTATCGTTATCGTTTTGCGCGAAAAATTGCGATCGCGCGCAATGCACAAATTTGCGCGAAAAGGGCCGGTCTAACAGTTAGCACTCTTTTGTGAATCAAGCCCCATGTGTTTTCAAGCCAATACTGTGTATTGATTTATTCATTGGTTTGGTATGTGATTGTACTGAGGAGTTCTAATTCTTATTTTAGGCACTGTTATCGGCCTGAGGAAGCGGGCTTAGACCCTTGAAACACGTTGCCTGTGCTTAATAATAAAAATCTTGTTGTTACAAAGATTTTATTTGAGGTAAGCTACCTCCCTTTCTTTCGTTTTTATGTGTTATAATTTAAAATAATTTTACATACACCAGGGCGCCTCTTTCACCCATATTGTGCTTATATATCCCACAACATATCCTATTGGAGGAGTTCAGACAGACTGCATGTGGTTCACACCACAGAGGACAACTGTTGCGTTTTCCTAAGAGAGCGACCTCCACCAGGTCCGACTGGACCACCTCGAGTGGAGTCGGGTTTATGTCCTCCACCTGCTTCCTGTGATCAGTTGCCCCTCTGCAATCCACCTTTGTGAGTAGTTTTCATTTTACCACTCTATACACCTTTACTAAAACGTATCATGCTATTGGGCTCCCGTCCTTTTTGTGTTTCCTGTGTCTTTTCTCCAGGGTGTCAAGACACCCCAACTGAATTACTAGCATTAAAGGGTAGATTAAGGTTATGCATCAGGAATGGGGGTTTTATCAGAAAGTGGAAATTTAGGTTAGCCATTGGGAATCAAGTTTATGCTAAGAGGATTGGTTGCTAGGAAAACAATGGGAAAAAAATAACCTATGACCAGAGGCGTAACTAGAAGGGGAGCAGCTCCTGTGATCGCAAGGGGGCCCAGAGCTGGGAGGCGGAGGGGGGGGGCATAACTACTAACCTTCCCTTCCTCCCATGAGATGGAAGGGCACCGAGGCTGTGAAGAGCACCAAGGGGTGGGGGGGGGGGCAAGAGAAAGGGTGTGAACATTGGGGGGGGGGTGCTGTTAAAGTTTTTCTGGGGCCCCCATGAATTGTAGTTACACCACTGCCTATAACCTTAATGCAAATTGCATAACATAACTGAATTATGAAACGGTTGGCAGTTGTGTTGACAATACCCAGTCCTCATGTGTTCAATCCTTACTCCTGAGCAAAATCACTATGCACATTCTGAAAAAGCATTTCCTTGGCTTGAAAATGGTGCACAGTTTGTGACTCAAAGGATATGCCAGCCTCTGCTAGAATCCCATGTTACCACTTCAGAAGCATTTCTAAAGTGACAGAGCTTAACCTCTCCCTTCACTTTAGCAGCAGGCATCACTATAAGGCTCCCTGCACACTGCAAATCCATTTTCTGATTCAGTTTGCGCTTAGTGAATTGAGGCCATAGTGGGGGAAGGAGCCCTATTTCTAACTGACAGTCTGAGACCATGTGACTACTGACACAGCACACAGTTTAACTGTGGCACTTGCCTGGTCCCCACAGTGCTTCTGTGACACTTACCTGGTCCCCAGGGGGCTTCTGTGACACTTACCTGGTCCCCAGGGGGCTTCTGTGACACTTACCTGGTCCCCAGGGGGCTTCTGTGACACTTACCTGGTCCCCACAGTGCTTCTGTGACACTTACCTGGTCCCCTGGGGGCTTCTGTGACACCTGGTCCCCACAGTGCTTTTGTGACACTTGCCTGGTCCCCAGGGGGCTTCTGTGACACTTACCTGGTCCCCACAGTGCTTCTGTGACACTTACCTGGTCTTCACAGTGCTTCTGTGACACTTACCTGGTCCCTACAGTGCTTCTGTGACACTTACCTGGTCCCCCAGTGCCTCTGTTACAGTTGCCTGGTCTGCACAGTGCTTCTGTGACACTTACCTGGTCTGCACAGTGCTTCTGTGACACTTACCTGGTCCCCACAGTGCTTCTGTGACACTTGCCTGGTCCCCCAGTGCTTCTGTTACACTTCCCTGGTCTGCACAGTGCTTCTGTTACACTTGCCTGGTCTGCACAGTGCTTCTGTCCCACCTGGTCCCCACAGTGCTTCTGTGACACTTGCCTGGTCTGCACAGTGCTTCCAGATGATCCTGCATGTCACATGACAGAACACCAGGAAGGTGTACAGAATTATGCAGTGCTATGCATAGTGCAGCCCAGATAGTCCCATAAAGAAAGAAGTGGATCTGACCCACCCAGTGGCAGACGAAGCCAACAGTGGACCTCTGCGCAGAAAACAATGTAGGGGGACCCATGCAAGTGAGCGTGGTCATAACCACTCTTTATATTTGATCTAACGGAATAATCGAACTATATTATCTAATCGAAAGAAAATGAAAAATTGTACCATGTATGGCCACCATAAGCCAGGTGTGGCATAGTTTTAACACCTGCAGCTCCCGAGTACATGCTCCAATAGCACATCTCTGCCAGCACAGAGAGATACTGGAGTTCCATTCATCAGTCAAAGGCTCATCACTCGCCAATCACAGTGATCAGGAAGTTAAAAAAGAAAAAAAAGGCTCTTGTCCTTAAAGGGACCAGCCTTTGGCCTGAAATTGTGTAGCACATATTCTCTATCTATTCATTATTTCTCATACATGTCTCATACATGACTGGGCTACAAACAATTATCACTGCTCCTCATTCGGCAGTGCCACAGATATCAATTTGTAAAAATGTAAGTGGTCAAAAAAACGATCATACCATTATTATTATTATTATTATTATCATTATTATTATTATTATTATTATTATGTATATATAGCACTGATATCATTCACAGTGATTTTTACAGAGTAGT
This sequence comes from Hyperolius riggenbachi, assembly GCF_040937935.1. NCBI lineage: Eukaryota > Metazoa > Chordata > Amphibia > Anura > Hyperoliidae > Hyperolius > Hyperolius riggenbachi. Next base: position 207,291,683 of record NC_090653.1, read on the forward strand.
CCAATATCCTACCATATTATTATATTATTATTATTATTATTATTATTATTATTATTATTATGGTTTTTATAGCACTGACATCTTTAGCAGTACATTACAGAGTACATAATCATGTCACTGACTGTCCTCAGAGGACCTCACAATCTAATCTTACCATACTCATAGTTTAATGTCCTACCATATTATTACTATGTATTTATAGAGCACTGACACCTTCTGCAGCACTTTATTGCGTACATAGTCATGTCACTGACTGTCTTTAGAAGAACTCACAATTTGCAGACATATACACACACCTAGAGGATAATCTGGTCCTGACTGTGATGGAGCTACATGGGCCCCAGAGGACGGCTGCACGGCCTGCATGGGCCTATTTCCACCACTGAACCCAACGCTCAAAGCAGGTAAGGCATACTGCTACATGTGCTACTCTGCACATATGGAGGGCACAAAGGGTACCTAATTGTAGTAGAGTGGGAGGGTGAAGAGATTATGGCCAGGGGCATAACTAGAGGGAAGCAGAGCCTGAGGGCAGGACCGGTTTAAGCAACAATGGGGCCCCAGGGCAAAATAAACCTGGGGGGCCCCCCCAACAGATACCCCAGAACAAAAATCGGCATTAAGGGACCTTTTTCGCAGCTGTTATAGTCAGGGTGTGAAGCCCCAATCGGTTGGACTCCACATTCTGGCTACCCCAGCCTGCATGGGGGACAAGGGGTTAAAAAGTTTCAGGAGGGGGGACCGCACATAATTTTTTAAAAAAAAATTCCCACACTCTAAACATAAATTTTTTGGGGGGAAAACAGGAAAAAATGCCAGGGATCTTCATACAGCCATATCGCGGCCGTATAGCGATCCCTGGCCAAAGCGCTGCAGCTGCGTATGGACCCCCTGGAAACCTCGTCAGGAAATGTATTGCTCTTTCTTTTGATGTATGTAAAATTACACTACCGTTAGGTTTGCTACTAAAAGTGACATTTTACCGCATTTAAAAGTATACTTTTTTCCTTCGAAACTTTAAAGAGAACCCGAGGTGGCTTTGTATAACGTTAGTGGGGCACAGAGGCTGGTTGGGCACACTAACACCAGCCTCTGTTGCCCCATTGTGTGTGTCAAAGACCCCCCTGCTCGCCGCTATCCTCCCCGCAGTGCTGGCGACACGCAGCGCGTCGCCAGCACTATGTTTACCCTAGCGCTGTCTGTCAGCGCCGCTCCCCCGCCTCCTCCGCATCGCCGCTACCCGCCCTCGTCCCTTCCCTCCAATCAGCGTGAGGGAAGGGACGAGGGCGGGTAGCGGCGATGCGGAGGAGGCGGCGGAGCGGCGCTGACAGACAGCGCTAGGGTAAACATTGTGCTGGCGACACGCTGCGTGTCGCCAGCATTGCGGGGGTATAGCGGCGAGCAGGGGGGTCTTTGACACACACAATGGGGCAACAGAGGCTGGTGTTAGTGTGCCCAACCAGCCTCTGTGCCCCACTAACGTTATACAAAGCCACCTCGGGTTCTCTTTAAAATCGATTTTCTCAAAAACTATAAGGTCTTTTTGAAAAATTGTTTTTTCCTCTTATTCCCAATGATCTCCTTAACATATCCCGCAAATTTAGGGGTTCTTGCATTTAAGGTGGATTTGCTATTAACCATTAAAGTCGGCAGGTTTTTAAATGTGTATTTTTTATCCTTTGAAACTTTAAAATCGAGTTTCTCAAAAACGATAAGGTCGATTTGAAAAAAAAAAATTTTTCTCTTGTAGCCACTGGGGGCCCCTACAAGCTCTGGGGCCCTGGGGCAGTTGCCTCCTTTGCCTCTATGGTAGCGCCGGCCCTGCCTGAGGGGCCCAGAGCTGTGTGTGTGTGTGGGGGGAGGGGGGGGGGCAAGCTACTAACCTTCCCTCCCTCCTATACAGGGGACTATACTTCTGATCGGGGTTTTTTTTTTGTGGCTTCACTTGTTATAGGTGTAAAGATCATGAAGGCCAAAATAATTCTATGACCCTTGTGAGATGGGCCTCAAGGCTTTGAAGGGCACTAAGTGGAGGCAAGGGTAAGGGTGCAAACATGGGGGGCATCATCAATGTTACGCTGGGGGCATCCAAAGTTTTGATGGACAACCCAGTATTTTCTAGTTACTTCTTATCCTTTACTATAATATTTTTGTAAGTTATTTTGACTAAACTGTAATCAGTACCAGTTATGTTTACTTCCATGCTGCACTTTTACTAACATATGTGTATAAACATGTGGCTCTCAGATTTTTTAATGTATCATACCCAGCAAAGAGATCTGTTATGTTTCAAAGGGTTGCATTTATCAATTTAACTTCAAATCGTCTGCTGTCATCGAAGGCTAACATGATACAATCCACTGCTGTTACTAATGATATCTTACATATATTAAGCACAGCTGGCATCTGTGTCAAGAATGCTAAGCATATATATAAAGGGAGAACTTTAATTGAATAAAGAGAGCAGGACAGTAAAAAGCAATGTCAAGTGATAACAATATTTCATAGGTCTTGCCTTTAATGTGTATTTATGTAGTGTTAATATCTCCCACAGCACTTTACAGAGTATAAAATAGTCAAAGGCCCACACAATCTAACCCCTGCCCTAATTATACTCTTATGCCTCTACTGTAGACTAAAGGCTTTTACACACCTTAGCTTGCTTGTGGCCAAGGCGGCTGTTTGGGGCTATTTTATGGATCAAGTGCAGAATGACTTTATTTCTTTTACCTGTCTGGTGTTACTTCTCAATAATTGTAGCGATCGGTGTCAGTAAGCAGAGAGAATCTGATTATTAGTGATCTGCAGTATCACCAACAATGCAGATGTCACCTGATTATTGATGATCTGCAGAATCACCAATAATACAAGTTCCACTAACCTCTGGATACCGTGTGCAGAAAATGACAATCAAAACTGTAACAATATACAAGATCGTGGAAATATCCACCACGCGGTGATTCCTCAGAGGTGTGGTTACCTCTGAATGGGAACCCTGTGTGTGAAATCCTCAGCCCAGGCGAAGATTGAGATCTCAGCCCCTGGCAGTAATCGTCTGCTAGGGCAGGCGTCTCGGAGAGGCAAGCCTCAGAGATATCCCACCAGTGGGAGACGTTCCACTGGGGAAAAGAAAGGTCAGACAGGCAAAGGTTCGGCAGCAGAGAGACGGCAGCAGTACAGGAACAGAAGGCTGATTCAGAGTCGGTTAACAGGCAGGGTCGGCAACTAAGAATCAGATAGGCAAAGGTACAAAATCGAGAAGAGGAGAGAGTAGTCAGGGATAGCCAAAGTCAAAACACAGATAAATATACAATACAATCCTAAACTGAGGTGTGACACGACAGCAGACAAGGAGCAACTGATCACAAGCTCCTTATATGCTGGGAGCGCATCTGTAGCGCCACCCAGCCGCCCAGCCAATCAGAAAACCTCCTGAGGTCAGCTGACTGGAGAGTCAGCTGACCCTCCTATGTAGGAGGTAAAAGTCCTGCCTCCTTGCGCGCGTGACCCTCTGCCTCTGTGCACCAGAGAGGCCAGGCCCCGGGTCCGCGCACGAACGCGAACCGAAGTCCGCCGGCTGCACTGCAGAACCCGCCGCCATGTCGCCAGCCACGGCGGCGGTGTCCCCATCAACCTGCGCCGGCAGTTCCACATGTGAAGCGGAACCCGCCGGCTGGGAAGCGGAGACCGCCGCCATGTTGCCCCGCGCGGCGGCGTTGTCTCCACTAATCCTAGCAATAATCCTTTCTCCTTCTGGGGACCTTTGGTATCAGGTTGCACAGACGCCACATGCTGCAGTACAAGGAGAAAAAGAAAAGGTAGTGCTTGCTCAACACTTTAATTAGCAATATCTTCAAAAGATGTTAAACCCTTTGCAACAGCCTAGGTAAACAGGATCCCATGCAAGTCCATGCCCTGGGAGCAGATTCATCTAGTAATCTATTTCTGTGTGTCATTTAAAATGTGGTAGCCGGAATGGAGATCCAAGAACATCCCAAGTTCATGAGCATCATCAAACAGCCAGTCAAAGCAGCTCCATGAATAAAGCTGTCTGATTGGAAGCAGAAAATCTGAGTGCCTACTACTGGCAGAAATTTTTGGAGCCCCATAGGCAGCCAGGCAGCCATACAATCTATCACTTATAAAATAACAACATTTCACAATATAATTCATAATTTGTATGGGTGCCTCTGGGGGGGCCAATATTGTTTTTACAGTTTTGATTATAATAGTTAAAGGCATCCGTAAAGGAAGGGTTCTGTGTGAGAATAGGGTAGGTATAGTTGTAGTAGAGTATTGGTACCATTTGCAGATATTTTACTATCGAAATGTACATTTTTAAAACATAGAATATCTGTAAATTTACCATTATTCTACTACTTGAAATGGGGCGCCCACATTTACCTATGCCTCTTTTTATGTATGTGTCTGATTGGCTCCAATAGTAATGTGACAGTATGATAATAAGAGTGTGTTGCGATCTTGTAAGTGTGCATCTTTTCCTTTCTGCCTAAGAGACCTTCTATGTAGCATCTTTTATACGTCCTCCTGGGCCTCTCCATTCCTCTGCTGGCTGGCCCGGTAAATTGGGCAGTTTTGCGTAGACACAGTATGCCACGGCCAGGCGAGCAAGGAAGGGATGCATGTGGGTACAGCATGACTGGGGACATCTGGCCAATTGATTGGTCCAACCAGCGGAGGTACAGAGCATCCCAGGAGGACAGTGAGGGAGCCCATGACATGCATGGGGCTGGAGGAAGCCCCAGGCAAGTCTAAAAGCTGATACATAGAACGTCTCAGGTTTCCTTTAAATAGTTATCAGGAAGTGATAATTTGAAAGGAGATGTGTCAATTTTAAAGTAATACATATTTAAGTAATACCCATAAGGACCCTACTTTGCAGCTCTTCTGGATTTCCACGTTGACAATATTGGGGTACAAGAGTATTATACTCTTTTTTCATACTTATTCGTATAAAAACAATTTAGAACTGTTTATCAAACATGAACAATGATGGATGGCAGGTCCCAGGCTTTTAAGATAGGTAGAAATACTGACTGTTAATACTTTCAATAGATCAATGGCTAAAAAGGAGTCCACCATTCAGTATACTAGTCCACAACGAGTATACTGCATTCAAGGCTACAAGATCTACCTAGGTAACTCTAAAGTGCTAGGTGGGTGCTTGGGCATCAGCTCTGAGGATGTTGGCATTACCTGCCCCCAGTGACACTACAGAACCATGGAACCTAATGCAAATTTAACACATAGTGCCCAAGCACTAAATAAGTAATAACTGCATGATGTAAAGTCTTAAAACTTGCTTTTGACATATTATAGACATCATCGTCTTTACTATAGTCCCAATGAAAAGCTGATCCTGTGGCTGAAGGAGAGTCCTAAGTGGATCCAAGGAGGTTGCAGCTTTGGCATTCCTACTGCTTCAAAGCCTGATTTCCTAAAAATTCAAGCAGTGGTGCTTATACAGCATTGTCACCAATGAACCCTAGCCAGGCCACAACTAGGCCACGGGCAGGATGACGTAACCTCCGGCTGGAAGGCTGGAAACATTGTGCCCATCCTCTGCAACTCGCAACTCTCTGCTTGATTTTTCTTCATCTAAATCACCTCTGACTTACCCCTGGCTCTTGGAGATGGCTAAGCTAGTTAAATGGGGAGGGGCAAAATTCTGACAGTACCACCTATATAAACCTTTAAAGAGACTCTGTAACAAAAATTGCATCCTGTTTTTTATCATCCTACAAGTTCCAAAAGCTATTCTAATGTGTTCTGGCTTACTGCAGCACGTTCTACTATCACAGTCTCTGTAATAAATCAATGTATCTTTCCCCTGTCAGACTTGTCAGCCTGTGTCTGGAAGGCTGCCAAGTTCTTCAGTGTTGTGGTTCTGCTATGCACTCCCCCCTCAGGGGGGAAAGAAACACACAAATGATCTCTTGAGATTCAAAAGGAATGCTGTATACAGCCTGCTTGTGTATGGATGTATTTTCTATGTGTGGACATACTGTACATCAACCTACTTCCTGTTTTGGTGGCCATTTTGTTTGTTTATAAACAAACTTTTTAAAACTGTTTTTAACCACTTTTAATGCGGCGGGGAGCGGCGAAATTGTGACAGAGGGTAATAGGAGATGTCCCCTAACGCACTGGTATGTTTACTTTTGTGCGATTTTAACAATACAGATTCTCTTTAAAGGGACACTGTAATGAGAGTGATGTGAAAGCTGCCTTTTTTCCTTTTTAACTATGTCATTTGCCTGGCTGTTCTGCTGACCCTTTGGCCCATATGCAATTCACCTTTTCTCTAAAAGTGCACCTGAGACCGGCAATATGCCAGTATTTATCATTTCCTGGGGCTGTCTCTAGCCCCTTGAGGTCCATGCACTCTCTGCGTCCTCTCCGGGTTGTTCCATTCAGTAGCAATCCTCTACGGCAGTGGTAGGGAACCTGTGGTTCGGGAGCCAGATGTGGCTCTTTTGATGGCTACATCTGGCTCACATACAAATCAGTAGGGGTTGATTCACTAAGCTACACTGCTCAAGCAGTGCAGCTTAGTGTGGCAGAGCAAATACAATTTTCAATATAGGCATGCTACTGCTGTAGCATGCACTACTAACTTACCTGCACTCCCCCCAAAATGAACAGCCGCTCCAATTGTTCCACTCTGGACCCTGTCAGGTCCAGTGACTTTGTAGGAGGAGATCCCCGCACTCTGATTGGCCCAATAGGCGGCTTGTCACTTGACAGGCAGCCTATTGGGCCAAAGTGTGGGGATCTTGTCCTACAAAGTGAATCAACCTCCAAGTAAGCTAGCTAATTGTACAAGCTGTTAGTCTGTATTTCTGCTGTCCGGCTCTCAGGGAAATTACTGATGTTGTTGAAACCCAAGAGAAGCTGAAGACGTGTCTGACAGTTCCGCTGCCTGGAGGATCAACTGTATACACATCACCATAGCAACATGGCCCTCTGCTGTGCATGCGCACTTCCCAGTTTGAAACATATTGTATGGCTCTCACAGAATTACATTTTAAAATACGATATTGAAGGAAGTAGTAGAAGTCAGCACCAGACACACTAGCCAGCAGATTAGCTTTCAGATCTTCCCAACCTGGATGTGCTTTTGCAAAGGATTTGTCACTGAAGAAAGTAAATCAAAAGCGCAGCACCAACTCCATGCAGTTAGGGTTTATTAGTTAAAAAGGATAGGCATACAAGCATTGGGGGTACAGACACCGGCCTTACAGCCGCTTCGCGGGGCTCCCGCTTCCTCAGAGACCACTTGTTATTTTCCTTATTCCTGGTCTGAGTCTCTGTGTATTTCCACATTAGTGACAAACCTGCATTCCTTGCAATTCTTATGCACTGCACGTGATGTTTTACGTTATCAGTGCAGAGTATTTGTAGCAATAATCTTTCAGCATCTGTTTAAATTAACTTTTCAGCACTCTGCAATTAAAAAAGTAATGTCAAAATTAAGTACTTTCTTGCTTCCTGGTGGCTTAAAAGCATTTTATTGATAATGTGTGAAAATATCACCTAGGAGAAAAAATAGGAATAAAAATGAATTGAATAAGGGCCTTCGGCCCTTATGCTCCTGATTTTTCTCTTAGGTGATATATTTTTAAACTTGTAAATAAAAGACCTTTTAAACCAGCAGCAAGCAAATACTCAAAATAATTTTGATAGTATTTTTTCACTTACATTTTGGTACTTTTTGCAATTGCAGACTGTTAAAAAAAATTATTTTAAATACAAGATGAAAAATTATCTCCCAGGAGCAAACAAGTTAATTGCATATGAGCCTTTGTCTCTAATGCCTTCAACCACTGACCAAGAATGATTATGAACATCAGATGCTGCGAAAAAAGTCTGGCCATATTAGTCACATGCTAGTGTCAGGTGGGGGATTCAGACACAATGCAACCTAAAGAACCAGCACTACTTTCAGACAATTGACGTTCTTTAAAAGGATAAAAATATGGCAGCTTACACATCCCTCTTATGCTGGGATAGCAGTAGGAGAACAGAGGCGCCAGCAGGATAAAAGTGGATAAAAACTTTAAAATTTGCTGGGAGGAAGTGGTGGACTTACCTCCATAAAGCAGACACGAAAGACTGTCTGAATAGTAGTCACATTTATTAATTAGTACCCCAAAACAGTGCAACGCGTTTCGCAGGCCCAGCCCGCTTCATCAGGCAATAAAAATGGGGACAAGACAGAATTTCAGCAATAGCAGGTGTAGCGCCTCAGTCTGTAGACTGAGGCGCTACACCTGCTATTGCTGAAATTCTGTCTTGTCCCCATTTTTATTGCCTGATGAAGCGGGCTGGGCCTGCGAAACGCGTTGCACTGTTTTGGGGTACTAATTAATAAATGTGACTACTATTCAGACAGTCTTTCGTGTCTGCTTTATGGAGGTAAGTCCACCACTTCCTCCCAGCAAATTTTAAAGTTTTTATCCACTTTTATCCTGCTGGCGCCTCTGTTCTCCTACTGCTATACCGTGTCCACCCCTGGTGGAGGGGTGATCTACCCCCTTTCGCATCTACAGAGAGCGACTTCTTATCCCTGAGTGAGGACAGGTCTAATCTCCTCACCTGCCTATACAGTGGTTACCTGTGTGGTAACCCATGTTTGTGAGTATAATTTTCTCACGATAAAGGTCCGTACACACGCCGGACTTTAGGCAACGACGGGTCCGTCGTTGCCTCCCGCTGGGTGGGCGTGCCAGCGACAGTCCGGCGTGTGTACGCTCTGTCGTCAGACTGATACGGCTGTTTCTGAGCGATCCGCCGGGCGGATCGCTCAGGAACAGCCGTATCAGTCTGACGACAGAGCGTACACACGCCGGACTGTCGCTGGCACGCCCACCCAGCGGGAGGCAACGACGGACCCGTCGTTGCCTAAAGTCCGGCGTGTGTACGGACCTTAACCTTTACTTCATTTATGCTTAACATACTACACTATATTGGGCTCTCGGTTTCTCTACTCTTTATCTCTTATGCTGGGAAAACACCATACAATTTTCTGTTAGATTCTTCTGTTACATTTTCTGTTAGAATGCCTAATTAGATTATTTTCTGTAGAGAATGGTCATTATCTCTGGTGCATTGTCTTCTGTTTATCTCCTGCTGAGTAGAACAATGCCTAATTGCTCGGCAGATAGATGGTAAGATAGATACATTTCCAACATGTTGAACTTTATCTATCTGGCAGGTGAATCTAACAGAAAATTGTATGGTGTATTCCCATCATTACAGTGGGTATAGAAATGGAGTACAGTGGTGACATCTTGTGGCCAGTCTGCTAAATGCACCCTGACCCATCCCTGATGATTGCCATAATACAGTGTTTGCATTATACATGTATTGTGCACTGATTTTTTTATAATGACACAGTAGATGAAGTCACACAAAGTACACAAACTAAAAAAATAAAATAAAAATACTCATGTAATTTAGACAGTAAATGGTAATAGAATGTTAAATATCTTATTATCTACTATATACAAAATTTCCCTATTTTGGTGAAAAAAACAAAAAAACGCTCCACTGGAATGGGTGTGAATACTATTTATTCCTTAATTATTCCTTAAATGTTATTCTTATTGTATTCTTATTTGGTGAGGTGAGGTACTGAACAGTTTTGTGACTTAGGCGACTTCTCTTCTCAGTGACAATGCCTCCAGCTGCGCTGAAGGTCCTTTCTGACAGGACACTTGAGCAGTGGCGTTCCTACCACAGTGCGCCTCCAATCATTGGAGGCGCAGAAGACGACGCAGTGTTCCAGGCTGATACGCGGAAGTAACGTGAGTATTCTCCGCGCCCGCCTGCTCGCCGTTTGCTGCCCGCATTTTTTTGGGGGGGGGGAGGCAGAAGGAGGGGACCCAGGTGAGGGAGGGGATATGTCCCCCCCTCCCCACCGCTATACTACCTAAACTGGGGGCCACTATACTAGCTATACTGGGGGCCACTATACTACCTATACTGGGGGCAGCTATACGGGGGGCCACTATACTAGCTACACTGGGCCTGGGGGTCGCTACACTAGTAATACTGGGGGCAACTATGGGGGCCACTATATTACCTATACTGGGGGGCACCATACCAGCTACAATGAAGGCCACTATATTACCTATACTGGGGGGCACCATACCAGCTACAATGAAGGCCACTATACTAGCTACACTGGGGGCAACTTTACTAGCTACCTTTAGGCCACTATACTATCTAAACTGTGGGCCACTATACTAGCTATACTGGGGCAACTATGGGGGCCACTATACTACCTATACTGGAGGGCAGCTGTACGGGGGCCACTATACTAGCTACACTGGGGACAGTAACACTACCTACATTGGGGGCAGCAGCTATGCTGCCTATCCTGGGGGCAACTATACTAGCTATACTGGGGCAACTATACTACCTTCACTGGGGGCAACTAGCTACCTATACTGGGGGCAACTGCTAGCTACCTATACTGGGGGCAGTGACGGCACCGGGGGGTGCTTTGGATGCTGAAGCACCCCCTAAAATTCTCCAAGCACTCCCCAGCGTGAACTGACTTTCGGCATCTAATAGATGCCGTGTCAGTTCACCACAGCGGCAGAGCAGGGCTATAGTAAAATGTCCGAAGCTCTGCTCTGGAGATTTTGGGAGGTACAGTTGCTGTCTGCAGAGGATCGTGGGAGCTGCGCACCGGACGGAGGCCCAGAACAGGAGCTCTGCTGCAGGTGAGTAAATGTTGTTGTTTTTTTTATATTTTTACGTTTATGTTCTGGCCAGGTCTGCTACACGATTGAAGTGTTTTCTGGGCAAATCTGCCGACATGATTGCATGTATTTTCTGGGCAAATCTGCCGACATGATTGCATGTATTTTCTGGGCAAATCTGCCGACATGATTGCACGTATTCTCTGGGCAAATCTGCACACATTACGTGTATTTTCTTAAGAAAACCTGGACAAGTATGTGAATTTTCTGGGGAAAGGGTCACCAAAACTTGGGTCCACTGTCTTTGCGTTGCACTTTTAAAGGGAACCCGAGGTGAGATTAATAGTGAGGCTGCCATATTTATCTCCTTTTAAGCAATACCAGTTGCCTGGCTGCCGTGCTGGTCCTCTGCCTCTAATTCTTTCAACCATAGACCCTGAACAAGCATGCTTGTTTCTGGTGTGATTCAGTTCACTACTGCAGCCAAATAGATCGGCGGGGCTGGCAGGCAACTAGTGTTTAAAAGGAAATAAATATGGCAGCCTCCATATCACTCTCACCCCGGGTTCACGTTAAATTACAGTGAGCTCCACCCTCATCCGGTCACGGCCACTCCCATTTTTTTTTGCCGCGGCGCCTCGAGTGTCGCATGTTATGGCCCCACCCGTATTTCGCCTCTTTACTTTTTTATGGGGGGGGTGTCTTATAATACCCAGCACTAGGTGTCAAATGCCCTAGGTACGCCACTGCGCTTGAGGCAGGGCAAGACAGAAGTTGGATGGCAAATTGTGACAGCTCTGGCCACAGATCAAGCCTGCACACCCAGTAGTCCAAGGGTTCATCGCTGCTCACAGTGTCTACACTTAAGGCCAGGTAGTCGGCTATCTGCCGGTCCAGGAGTTGGTGGAGGGTGGATCCGGGGGGCTAAGGCGAGGTGTTGGACTAAAGAATGTCTGCATGTCCGACATCACCATGAGATCACCATGAGATCGCTGGAGCGTCCTGTCCTTGCCTGCGTGGACATGGGAGAAGGATTACTGGCAGTGGTATCTTTATTGCGTTGTGCTGTGACATCACCCTTAAACGCATTGTAAAGCATAGTTGCCAGCTTGTTCTGCAAGTGCTGCATCCTTTCTGCCTTCATGTGATTTGGAAACATCTCCGACACTTTGTGCCTATACCGAGGGTCTAGTAGCGTGGCCACCCTGTACAGCTCATTCCCCTTGAGTTTTTTTTATACGGGGGTCCCTCAAGGAAACATCTTGTTCTGATGAGAATTGATCCCACAACTCTTCCTCCTGTTCCTGTTCACGCTCCTCCACAGCTTGATCCACCACTCTACACATGGCACGCTCCAGGAACAAAGCGTACGGAATCAAGTCACTGATGGCGCCTTCACTGCGACTCACCAGGTTGGTCACCTCCTCAAATGGCTGCATGAGCCTGCAGGCATTTCGCATGAGTGTCTAATTCTTGGGCCAGAACATCCCCATCTCCCCAGAGAGTGTCCTTCTACTGTAGTTGTAGAGATACTGGGTGATGGATTTCTCCTGTTGTAGCAGGCGGTCGAACATCAGGAGGGTCGCATTCCAGCGAGTCGGGCCATCGCAAATCAGGCGTCCTACCGGCAAGTTGTTTCTCATCTGAATATCTGGGTATTACAAATGTGCTCCTGTCACACACACACAGGTACCGCGAACAAGTGCAATGACTGGTGGTATTAACAATGCGTGTGCTCACGTAGGTAGGTAGGTGCACTCAGAAATTTTGGGGCCCCTCACACATCATCAGGCCTGGGTCCCCCTCCCCAGGCCCACTCACTGGTTGCTGAGCCCGCCCACTAGCCACCCTACACCCGTCTCTGTGCGCTGCAGTGAAAAATGTGCATGGCTCCGACACTGAAGAAAGTGGCATGCACAGCGTGATGTGGCAAAAAGTGGAGGTAAAGGTAGCCAAGTATAGGTGGTGCCCCAGTATAGGTAGCCAGGTATAGGTGGTGCCCCAGTATAGGTAGCTTAGGTGGTTCCAGCCCCAGTATAGGTAGCCAGGTATAGGTGGTGGCCCAGTATAGGTAGCCTGTAGCCATATATAGGTGATGCCCCAGTATAGAAAGTCCACTGTAGCTGATGTCATTCTTCTCTCAGTGCTGGAATGTGGTTTGCTGGGTAGTGAGCCACAGGCCCGCAGCTAGCATATGCAGCCCTTGCAGCATTTTCGGGGGGCCCGGGGCCCCAAAAAACTCTGGGCTCCTCACTAAAGTGTCAGTTGTCCCCCCCCTGATGGCTGCCCTGGGTGCACTGAACAGTGAACATGTGCAGTGATTGGGATGGGATTACAAATGTGCAGCTGCCTGTCACACACACAGGTAGTCACTGAATGTGCTGGGCCTGGCAGTGGCACAGTAGAAATTTAGGGGCCAAAGGCCAGCTGCGACTGACTGACAGGGCTGTATATAATGCAAGTGGGCCACACAAAAAAAAAAATAGATCACAAGAACTAGATTAGCTCTCAAAAGAGCTGTTGAGGGGTGCTTTTTTAGCAATAAGAATCAGCAAGGAGCAAGCTAACAAGCCTACAATAGCCTAACTAAGCTTTCCCTAAAGCTCTCTCTCCTCAGCAGCTCTCCCTTCTCTAATTACTGCAGCCACAGGAGTGATTGAAAAGGCTGACGCTGCCTGCCTTTTATAAGGTGGGGGAGGGCCTCCAGGAGGGAGTGTAGCCTGTTTGGCTACAATGTGCCTGCTGATTGTAATGTACAGGGTCAAAGTTGACCCTAATGATGTAGTATAGGAGGCGGGTCGAACCTCCATAAAGTTCGCGTTCGTTCGCGAACGCAAAGCATCGACGTTTGCGCAAATAAGTTTGCGGTCGAACCGTTCGGGCCAGCTCTATTAGAGATTTAAGTAAGAAGTCGATTTCCGCAGCCATCATCTCTAAAAGAATTGGAGGGTGTTTTAACTGAAGAATAGGCTAAAATTCCTTTGGAAACAATTCACAATTTTTATGAATCAATACCTCAGAGAATTGAGGCTGTAATTGCCACAAAAGATGGACCTACACCATATTAAAATGATATTTTGTTGATTTCCAAGGTGTTTCCATTATTTTGTCCAACCCCTGTAAATTACTGTGTGTTTCTGAGGATGTGTGACACGGTAGTACAGTATGTTGGTTAAAGGAAGTGTGGTATATTAAATTAACGACCGCCTAACGCCGATAGGCGTCGGCAGGTCGAAGTGGTGTTACCATGGAAACGGCCGCTTGTTCGAGCTGCCGTTCCATGTCAGTTCACAGAGGGTGTCTCCGTGAACAGTCTGCGAGCCACCGATCGCGGCTCGCAGGCTAAATGTAAACACGCGGTGGAGAAATCCCCTGTGTTTACATCGTACGGCGCTGCTGGAGATCGGCGATCCCCGGCCTCTGATTGGCCGGGGATCGCCGGCATCTGATAGGCTGAAGCCTATCCTAGGTGGCGCAGCCCATAGCCTGCGGGAGAGGGAGGTAAGGGCAGAGAGGGCGGAAATCGCTGCGGAGGGGAGCTTTGAGGAGCCCCCCCGCTAATCAGTAATAGCCGGCGGCGATCAGACACCCCCAGCAGGATATCCCCCTAGTGGAGAAAAAAGGGGAGTAGTCTGGTCGCCCTGGCTCAATTCTGATCGGTGCTGCGGGCTGGAGAGCCCACGCAGCACTGATCGATGGAAAATCCCCTGGTCCTTAAGTGGTTAATACAGTGTCTCTAGCATGCAGCATACGCTTGCACACTTCTATGTTGTGTGCAGTATTTGGCTCTGCCCAAAATCTGACTTCACCACACTCTCTTCTCACCTTGGTGCACTATATGTGCCACAAATCAATTCCTGTGGTGGTACCCAGAGGTTTCCCAGATATTCAGGGATAGTATTCTAGCAATGTCATTAAAACTTTCAGGCCAGTTTTACATTTGTTTTTTGCGTTGCGGTGCGATGCTCCCACCACAACGCAAAAAATGACAATTATATGACCCTGCGGCGTAGTGCGCTGACAGGGTCATATGCATAGCCACGCCCCCACTAAGTGACGTACTCCCTGCTGGAGAGGAAGTGTGTCACTGGGATTCCCGTTGGTCCGCAAATGCACACTGCACTTTATCGTTTACACTACCTGCATCGCCCATAGACTTTCAGTACAGCATAAAAATTAAATTGTTTTATTTAAGTGGTTGCCCTAGATTAGTAGTGTCAGAGACCCCTAGTGGTCACACTGCTCAATGCCTTCCAATAAGTTTCAATGCACAGACAATCCAATATTGTGGATTCAATTGATCCTCTGAAACTGCTGGAATAGGGCAAACAGACAGGCCAGGAGTGCACATGCAAACAACACAAACACTTTGATACACAATATTTTGGGTACAAGGCTGCCACCGTCACTTTTATCTGGGAAACCCGCTAGCTAGGCTGCGCAAAGAAGAAAGGGTTCACAATCTATTTTTACTGAAACAATGCAATACTTCTGGCAGAGAATCTTCAGAAAGGCTAGGATTCTTTCTGTGATGCTTAAACCAGGTATGTAGCCAAAAAAAATGAACTTAAATGGAACCTTAACTAAATAAAAAATTAGTTTTACTTACCTGGGGCATCTACCAGCCCCCTGCAGCCATCGCAGTCACTCATGGCTCCTCTGGTCCCCCGCTGCCAGCTAGTTTTGTTTTTGCCGACTGGGAGTCGGCCGGCCGCCATGCGTATGTTTTTACGCATTCCTACTGGTGCAAGAAGCTATTGCAGACATCAACAAGTACATTTTTACGCGTTACGGGTGTAATTCGTACAATTTTACGCATTACAACCTTAACGCATAAAAATGTACATGTTGATGTCTGCAATAGCTTCCTGCACCAGCAGGAATGCGTAAAAACGTACGCATGGCAGACAGCCGACTCCCAGTCGGTCAAAAACGAAACTAGCTGGCAGCGGGGGACCAGAGGAGCCATGAGTGACTGCGAGGGCACAGGATGGCTGCAGGGGGCTGGTAGATGCCCCAGGTAAGAAAAACTCATTTTTTTTTAGTTAAGGTTCCCTTTAAGTCTTTTATTGTAAATGCAATATAAACAATTAATATATACAGAAAATTAATACACGTAACAATTATGGAGACGATAGCCACAGGTAAAATAAAAGGTAGAAACAAAGAAAATGAATACTTAAAGTTTTGGTAGAAAGATGTCTTTTGTGTGGAAATCTAGGAAACTTCCTTAGTTCAGAATGTAGAGTTGGAGCCAGCCTTACGGTGTTCTGGCTGGCTTGGTCAAAAATGGAGGACTGTTATTAGATTTCAATCCTTTGCTTATATAGGACCCAGCTCTTGAGGGCAGAACTCAGAGCCAGCCCCTGGGCTGGGGCTAAGGCATTCCTTTATTTTGGAGGAAACCCAAATATCCCATATGTGTGACATTTTTATATATCTGGCCACATTCATTGCACACAAATAATAATAGCAAATTAACATTCCCCAAATAATATGGATCACATTAATACCAGACATGAATAGTGTGTGACATTCCTTTCCCGAGAAGTTTAATAACCGGGCTGTGGCTTACATCAGGCCCTTAAAAGGGATATGGAAACATGCGGCCGGATGTTAGCAGTCGAATGATCCACTTTTCATACAGATCACAAGTACGGTATCTCGAAGAAAGGCAAAATAATACTACAGCTATGAAAAATAGCCGAGACTTCTAGACCACTGGTTGTCTGCGTCCTGCTGTGCTCAGGCTTCTTCTGCCAGCAACAGGACCAAATGGTCCCTTTCATGCTGGAGTTCACAAGTAACTGCTGGCTGGGGAATGCTCTGCTTTTGGTCCCAGGCAATAAAAGAAAAACACTGTCATCCCAGAATAGAAGCTTGTCTCCCACTTGAATACGGCAGATACCAGGCTTTTGCCCCTATACATGCAATCTATATTGTAACATGAATCACAATCAGTGATCAGAAAACTGATTGTGTTTGCATTTTCGTGACAAGTAGCATAGTGTGTGTGTGAATACAGTAACTAAGCGAATTTTACTGCATATGCGTGAGTTCAAGGACCAAGCTTGCCCAGTAAAAGCAAGAGCTGGAGTGCATCAAAAATAGGATGGGTACTAGTGCTTCCATTTAGTGGGCATGAACAGTTAGTGAACTCACCCATGCCCAGTTGAAATGCACTTGATTACAGTATATACTTGCATATAAGCCGACCCGCATATAAGCCGACCCCCAACTTTTACCTGAAAAACCAGGGGAAAATGATTGACCCCCATATAAGCCGGCGGTAGGAAATGCTGGATTGGTGCAGGCGTGTGATACCCCCAGTGTGTCCCAGTATTGCTAGTATAGTGCCCAGTATAGCTAGTATAGTGCCCAGTATAGCTAGTAAAGTGCCCAGTATAGCCAGTATAGTGCCCAGTATAGCCAGTAAAGTGCCCAGTATAGCCAGTATAGTGCCCAGTATAGTGCCCAGTATAGCCAGTATAGTGCCCAGTATAGCCAGTATAGTGCCCAGTATAAGGCCCAGTAAAGTGCCCAGTATAGCTAGTAAAGTGCCCAGTATAGCTAGTAAAGTGCCCAGTATAGCCAGTATAGTGCCCAGTATAGCCAGTATAGTGCCCAGTATAGCTAGTATAGTGCCCAGTATAGATAGTATAGTGCCCAGTATAGCGCCCCCCCTCCTCCTCCTCCCCCCGTGGCCGCCGCTGCTATTACCTGCTTTAGGCAGCGGCCGCTTCCTAATCCGGGTTCCCCTCTTCTTCATGTGTATACCGTAAGTGTATCACAGCAGCGCGCCCGGCGCTGCTGCTGTGATGATGCAGGGGACAGGAAAGAGCGCGGCTTCCTGTAACGGCGATGTGTATCGCCGTTACCAGGGGAACCGCTCTTTCCTGCCCCCTGCATCGTCACAGCAGCAGCGCCGGGTGCGCTGCTGTGATACACTTACGGTATACGCATGATGAAGAGGGGAACCCGGATTAGGAAGCGGCCGCTGCCTAAAGCAGGTAATAGCAGTGGCGGCCGCGGAGGGAGGGAGCGGGCGGGGGGGCGTGGACCACGGACCACCACCCACGGCTCGCATACAAGCCGACCCCCCCAACTTTTGGCCCCCTTTATGGGGGTCAAAAATTCGGTTTGTATGCGAGTATATACGGTACATCCTAGGTGAGCTTTCAGGATGCTGTTGATAAAGAATATGTAGGATTAGGGAATGGGAGACACCCTGGAGGAAACGATCAGCAGTGCTTTACGACATTTACAAAACTACCACAAGCTAAACTTTCATTTCACTTCAGGTTTTCTTTAAAGGATACCAGATGTGAACTGGGTATGGGGGGCATAATCAAATACTCACCTTCCATTCCCCTCAGTCCCCCGCTGCTCTTCTCCGGTCCGTCCCGTTGTCCTGAGCGACTTTGGCGACTCTAGACCCGGACATACTGCACTGCGCATGCGCAGTATGTACATTCTGCTTCTCTTTGGCCGTGTAGTGATGTCACAGGAGTGAAGCGCACTTGCTCCTGCGTCCTGGCGTGAGCACTGATTGGAGGCGCGGGGGGAGCAAGTATGCTCCTGTCCTGTGACATCACACGACGCGGCCACAGGGGAGCACAACAGACATACTGCGCATGCCCAGTGCAGTATGTCCAGGTTTGGAGTTGCTGAAGTCGCTCAGGACAACGGGATGGACCAGAAAAGAGCGGCAGGGGCGGAGGGGAACGGGAGGTGCGGTAAGTATTTGAATATGCCCCCTTACCCAGAACAGCTTTAGTTTTTACCAGAGGCTTTCACATATGGTATCTTTTAAACTGATGTATCAAATATTTGACTGACAAACTAATAAGCAGGTTCTGACTAAGGCAAAGTCTCTGAAATGTCTTTTCATAAACTTTCCATGTTAAAACCTCTGTGTGTAGAAAGGAGGATAGTTTACCAATCTTCAGAATAGAGTGAAGGACAGTAACAACTAATCACAATACCTCACATAACTTGTGATGTGTTTACTTAATATATTACAGTTACAAGTTCTCCTATTCATTTTGCACTTAAGAATAGAAACTCTTTGTTCTCCATATGGATCTACACTGTTTCCTGTGTCAGGGACAGCTAATGTGGAGCAATACAGCATATATTGCTAATGCTGCATGTACTCTTTACTGTTATTTATTTGTTGTTGTGTCATGACTTCAGTCCATGGCGATAAGAGGGGTCACATTTTAGGCTAGGAAAGCAATTTTCGCTCAAGCAATACATTTCTATTCACTGAAATAACTGTTGTTTGCGTTCTACATGATAGAATGTGAATTTGTGAAGTTCAGCTTGCCACACGTGCTGACGAGAAAGTGAGAGAACCTGTCATTAGGGTGTGAGAACCTGTCATTAGGGTATCACTCTGATCTGTTTGTCAGTCAGCAGAAAAACTCTTTCTTCTTTCAGAGCAAGCTTTTTAGGTTATGAAAACAAGTTGTGTCTTATTTCATAGCTGCTCTTATACAGAGGATACATCTCTTCCAACCCTGTATTGTGGCTGCATAGTGTAGTGAGAACTAACAACATCCCAGATATTAAAAAAGGGCTACATAGAGCCATGGGCGTAGCAATAACCCCTGCAACCCCTGAGATTGCAGGAGGGCCCGGGGACTTTGGGGCTCCCTGCTCTTCTTATCTGTAGGCAGGTAAATATAATGCTCCCTATACTAATAGGGAGCATTATATTTACCTGCTTCCAGCGCCACGGATCTCCATGCATCACAGTAACACTCTGTGCCGCCCTTTCGTCGAGCTCCTGATCACATGACTGTCATCGGTCATGTGATAGGGAGCGAGTTAATGGCAGCAGAGAGTGACAGAGGAGACTTGCTGCACTGGAAGCAGGTAATATTACATGTACTTCTCTGCATGGTGGGAGGGGGTGGCGGGCATGATTGTTTACCACCTGCCTGGTCCCATGTGGGTGGCAGAGGCGGGACAAGGTCCTCCAGCGCCCCAAGGCTGAGACACCAAAGTGCGCCCCCCCATCCCTCCCACCCCAGCCGTCATACAGTGATTGCTATTAGACTAAGAGGCGCCCCAGGGCCCCCCAACACCTTACTCTCTAGTTATCTGGCTTGCAGTCACTGCAGTGTATTCCCTTTTCCTATTTCTCTCTGCTGCAAACACAATAGGGGAATTATAGCTGAGTGAGTTGTGCGCCCCCTCCTACACTGCACCCTGAGGCTGGAGCCTGTCTCGCCTCTGCCTCGGCCCATTTATGGTCCCCATGTAGTCTTTTTTTGCGGGGGGAGAGGGCATTACATGATAGTTACGCCCCTGCATAGAGCAGCTAATACCCTAAAACTGCTGCTATTTTCCTCATAATAAATATATTTCTAAGCATTTCTATACACTTAAACCTATATTGCTACTGCAGGGGACATGGGAAAAAGAGCCACTACATCAATAATATAGTTGCCTGGGCAGGGTACATTCAAAAGAGGTGCCGCAAAAAATGGCGCAGGGTGATGCCAATAATGGCATCTTGCTACTATAGTTATTTAACTTTTCAGAAATGTCCAGAAATGTTAAATAACCTTAGTAATAAGATGTCATTAGCAGCATCTGTCATACATCACCTGGTCCCAGCGATCCTGTCGCCTCCACTTCCTGTTTAGTTTGCAAGAGTCCTGCAGCCAGCCATTCACCATGCAAGGACTGAAGCCGCATGGTGATTGGCTGGCTGCCGGACTCCTGCAAACGAACTAGGGAGCAAAGAAAACGCGATCGCCCGTGCGCAGGTATTGTATACAAACTGTCTACCTACTTTCACATTCAACCCTCCCTACGCCACACTGCCTCCCTGTACCTCTACCTATGCCTAAACCTAACCGCTCTACCCCCTCTATTTATCAGGCGCCATAACTTAACCTTCCTGCCGTTGTTCACTGTTTGTACTATTGCACCTACAGTGGCCCCATTTTTATAGGCGCTTGTCCTGCGCCATTTCTATCTGCTTCTGCCTGGGCATGGGCTTTACAACATCAGTTTATACTGGTATTGTTTAAGGAAACTGACACTTTTATGTACAACCAACTACTCAAAAATGTTTGTATAGAGGAAACCACACAACCAAGTCTATCTGGGTTTCCTCCAGGCACTCCGGATTTCTCCCACATCCCAAAAACATACAGCTAAGTTAATTGGCTTTTCCCCTAAATTGGCCCTAGACTACAATAGACTTATGATAATTGCAGGGATTAGATTGTGAGCTCCTCTGATGGACAGTTAGTGACAAGACTATATACTGTATACTCTCTGTAAAGCGCTACGTAAAATGTTGTTGCCATATAAATACTAAATAATAACTTTTGAATAGAGACTGAAGAAGGCCTAGTGGCTGAAAGCTTACTCTTTACTTCTTTCAGGGTAGTTTCCAACTGGAGCGTTGCAATGTGTGTATAATGTGCACATAATGCAACACAGAATGGGAAAAATGCAATGCGATGCAATGTAATGCATACAGAGAAAATTTAAAGTTAAAAAATGCATCTTAAAGGTCCACAAATGTACCTGTGCAAGTACTTCAATGTGCCCCTTCATTGACTAACACAGAATGCATCAACATGATGAAATAGCCTTGTATTCAGGGCCGGATTTGTACTTTTTACCGCCCTAGGCCAACTATACCGTCTGTATGGTTGTTATTTCTTTGTGCCCCAATGAGAAGTCTACTTACTTTCCATCATTGGATATCACAGACAATAACTATTTCAGTAATATGCGTATAGATTATAAATTATGTTTTCCTTAAAGAGACTCCGTAACAAAAATTGCATCCTGTTTTTTATCATCCTACAAGTTCCAAAAGCTATTCTAATGTGTTCTGGCTAACTGCAGCACTTTCTACTAACACAGTCTCTGTAATAAATCAATGTATCTTTCCCCTGTCAGACTTGTCAGCCTGTGTCTGGAAGGCTGCCAAGTTCTTCAGTGTTGTGGTTCTGCTATGAACTCCCCTTTATGCACACTGCCTGTGTGTTGTTTAGGATTAGAGCAGCTTCTCTCTTCTCTCTCTTATCTTTTACAAGCTGGATAAATCGTCCTCTGAGCTGGCTGGGCTTTCACATACTGAGGAATTACAAACAAGGGCAAAGCTGTTTGCAGGAAGAAAAGAGCAGCCTGAAACTTCACTGCATGGGGGAAAGAAACACACAAATGATCTCTTGAGATTCAAAAGGAAGGCTGTATACAGCCTGCTTGTGTATGGATGTATTTTCTATGTGTGGACATACTGTACATCAACCTACTTCCTGTTTTGGTGGCCATTTTGTTTGTTTACAAACAAACTTTTAAAAACTGTTTTTAACCACTTTTAATGCGGCGAGGAGCGGCGAAATTGTGACAGAGGGTAATAGGAGCTGTCCCCTAACGCACTGGTATGTTTACTTTTGAGCGATTTTAACAATACAGATCCTCTTTAAGAACTTTTATGTTATGTTTGCGATCTCGTTAATGATGGACCCATTGTGTCTCCATCTGAGTTAAGGTGGCCACACACGATACAATAAAATGATCAGATTTTACGGCAAATCGATAAAAATGATCGGATCTCTCGAAAAAAAAAACGAAAGCTTTTTTTTCATTCGACTGAAAAATCCGATCGGATTTCCCGTTTTTATCGATTCGGAATGCCAGATATTTTTCTTCAATCTTTCTGAAGATTGTATGGTGTGTGGTAGATTGCCAATTTATTAATATACACACCCTAGCAATTTTCTCAGCGTTTCTAATCATTTTTATCATAATTGGGGAAAAATTGAACATAGGTGTGTGGTACATTGGTCATATTTTTGAAATGTTACAATCCGTCAGAAAAATTTATTGCAATTCTTAAATTGAACAGATATTTAAAAAATTGTATGGTGTGTGGCCACCTTTAGGCTAATGTGTACCTGCAGGATAGAGCTTACAGGACTTGCAGGGATGACACAAGTACAGGACAGAGTGTTCAAAGGTTAAAGCTGTCCTTGTAGATAGGGATGGCTGTATAGAACAGCTTTACTGCCTCTCACTGAGCCGCCCCTAAATTTCTGGTGCCCTAGGCCATGGCCTATGTGGCCTTGCCAGAAATCCGGCCCTGCTTGTATTGCATTTGCCATAACCCTGCATTGTGCATGTCATTGTATGTCTTGCGTTCTAACAAAATAATCAATTGCATCCTGTTACAATACACTAAACAGAGTCCATTGCAACACAACACAACATGTCACTGTGAATATAGCCTTTAAGTTAGCGAATATACAGTAGTAAGATTTTACCTCCAATCCATACAAAGCTCAAATGTGTTTCCTTCATCAGTGAGGTTAACACATTGTTTTTAAAGCGGGATTATATGGTGAATTAAGATATTATCAGGGGTGGTTGGCCCATGATGCCAAGTGATGCAATTGCGTCAGACGGCATGGGCCCTGGAGCAGCATTTCCGCCCTCTCCCCGCAGCCACTGCTCGACCCCCGTCGCCACTACGGCCACCCGCTCCTATTACCTTATGAGCTGGCGGCTACTTACTTCATTAGTCCCCGCTGGCCCCCTCTCCTCTGTGCATGTGATGTCATAAAAGTCTCTCACAGCAGCATGTCTCGCAGCTGCTGTGTAGAGTCAGAAAGCAGGACAGCAGTTCCCATGGTAACGGCTATATACACCGCCGCTACAGGGAGCCGCTCCTGCTTCCTGACTCTACACAGCAGCGCAGGACATGTTGCTGTGAGAGACTTGTATGACATCACATGCACGGAGGATAGGGGGCCGACGGGGACTAATGAAGGAAGCGGCCTCCAGCTCATAAGGTACCAGCAGCGAGTGGCTGTGGAGGGGGGGGAGGCGTGGTGAACTGGGGGGGGAGGGCAGGCACTTGGGGCAGCTATACTACCTATACTGCATGTTGGGTGCGCATCCTCGCAAGTTTGCCTCAGGTGGCAAAAAATCTAGAACCAGGCCTGTATATTATGAATGTATATACTGTATATATACATATATACATATACCTGGCATATACATATAATCTGGCAGCTGTTCCCCAAAATACACTTAGGGCTTGATTCACAAAGCCGTGCTAACTGTTAGCACGCTGGTGAAAAGCCCATTATCATGCCTAAACTCAGTTTAGGCGTGATAAAATAAACTTGCGTGCAAAGTTTACGCACGCAACGCCATTAAACTCTATGCGACATTTCGCACGCACCGGACTTTGCGCGTGCAAAAGTTTGCGCGAGAGTTGTTCCCTCAAAGCGGTGCTAACCTACTTAATGCAATGCTTATCACGCCCAAAAGTCTTTAGGTGTGCTAACGAGGTTAGCACCGCTTTGTGAATCAAGCTCTTAGTCTGTTAACACAAAAGTGCAGATAATCTGACAGCAGTTCCCCCAAAATAGGTACCCCAGGCATAGGTAGTCAGGTCTATAGGTGTCCCCAGTATAAGTAGCCATGAGTATAGTAGTCCCCAGTATATGTAGCCAGAGGTATAGTTGCCTAGTAGCCAGGGGTATATGTGCCCAGTATATGTAGGCAGGGGTATATGTGCCCAGTATATGTAGGCAGGGGTATATGTGCTCAGTATATGTAGCCAGGGGTATATGTGCCCAGTATATGTAGCCAGGGGTATATGTGCCCAGTATACGTAGCCAAGGGTATATGTGCCCAGTATATGTAGGCAGGGGTATATGTGCCCAGTATATGTAGGCAGGGGTATATGTGCTCAGTATATGTAGCCAGGAATATATGTGCCCAGTACATGTAGGCAGGGGTATATGTGCCCAGTATATGTAGGCAGAGGTATATGTGCCCAGTATATGTAGGCAGGGGTATATGTGCCCAGTATATGTAGCCAGGGGTATATGTGCCCAGTATATGTAGTCAGGGGTATATGTTCCAGTATATGTAGCTAGGGGTATATGTGCCCAGTATATGTAGGCAGAGGTATATGTCCCAGTATATGTAGCCAGGGGTATATATGCCCAGTATATGTAGGCAGGGGTATATGTCCCCAGTATATGTAGGCAGGGCTATATGTCCCGGTATATGTAGTCAGGGGTATATGTCCCAGTATATGTAGCCTGGGGTATATGTGCCCAGTATATGTAGGCAGGGGTATATGTCCCCAACACCAGAATAGGTAGTCAGGTGTCCCCCCAGCAGGAGGGGAGCAGCGCAGTGGAAGGAGAGTAGTGGGCAACGGTGGAGAAGGGGGGACATCTCCCCCCTCCTTCCGTCACCTTGGGGCTCTCCATCCCTCGCTCTCCCCTCCAGAACTAAAATGTGCAGGGACTTACCTCTTCCTCGTTCCGGCGCGAGAGGGAGCGTCCACCCTCTGAAAATATTTATATATATATATATATATATATATATATATATATATATATATATATATATATATACACATACATACATATATACATATATATACATATATATACATACATATATATATATTTAAGAAAATACATGATTTGTCACCCTCACAATAAATGTACTGTACTTGTTACACCTTTTCCTCTGTCCAAAGACTGGCACCGTGGTAATTACTCTTCCTGTCTTTATATTCATCCTAGGTGAGCAACTGAGCATCCATCTTGAGCTTTAAAATCACAATCGCACCAATATCACATTAAAATTGCAATTGCTGAAAAATCTACTTCCCTCTCCTCATCTTTGGAAATAGCAGAGCTGGAAGATTTTTCGAAATGCTTGTTATTTCAAATAATACCTTTTTTTGTGATTACATTTCTTTTTAAATATTTTATTTATTGAGTCCAATCCCACTTTAAGTGTGCATATAAAAATAGCGCCTTTTGAAGAGAGCGCCACATATAGCTGTTATTAAATTTATTGCTTATTAATTAAAATATCGTTTATTATACGGATATTGTACTATTCCCTACAGTAACCTCTATTTTTGCATCTAGTAAAATGGGAAAATGGGCACCAGGAAAAGTGATAAAATATCAGTTAACTTACTGATATTCTACTACTTAATTCATATAGTGAAATGTTGGTAATATTTACTGATATATTTTACAATGACCTAACCTCTCCCTACTCTAACACAGGACCCTCCCTGGTGGGCAACTAACAACCCCCCCCCCCCCCCTTTACCACTGTATGTACCTTACAAATATGAAAGAAAACAATAACTTTACATACTGGAAAATAATTATGGAAGTGCTGTAAAGGTCCAAGGAACTCATAATGTCTGTTTATATAATATGCCTTTGCTGCCCTCTTCTGGACACTTAGTTATTTCAAAACTCAAGATAGAATGCAGAAGAGAATTTGTATACCTGCAATCAGCTGCAAGACACTTTTAAAGGCACCATATACTGTTAGACATTTTTAATAGATTAGCCGTTAACGTCAATAAAGATATTAAATCAAATTCAATTAAAACCACGGGCATCCTAGATCAATTTTCATTTGGGATACCAAATGAACATTGATTAGAAATGTCCTTTCTTATCTCTTGCCCTTTCTTAAAGTGAATGTTTACCGGTTTTAAAAACAAAAAGTCAGATACTCACCTAAGGAGAGGGAAGGCTCGGTCCTAATGAGCCTTCCCTCTCCTCTCGCGGTGCCCGGTCCCGCGCAGGATCCCCCGTGGCAGTATTCGACCAGTTCGGTCAAATACTGCCACTTCCGCATGCCGAAGGGAGCTTTCGGAAGGCTTCCGGAGCACTCGGGCTCCCGATGACGCGGCGGCTCCATACTACGCATGCGCGAGCGCCCTCTAGGACGCGCTCGCGCGTACGTAGTATGGAGCAGCCCGTCTTCGGAAGCCCGAGTACTCCCGAAGACCTCCGAAGTCCCTGCGGCGGCGGACGCGAACGGGGGAGCCAGCGCAGCACCGAGGGCACCAGGAGAAGAGAGGGAAGGCTCATTAGGACCGAGCCTTCCCTCTCCTTAGGTGAGTATCTGACTTTTTGTTTTTAAAACCGGTACCCATTGGCTTTAAAGAGAATCTGTACTGCCCGATTTGTGCAATAAAAAACATACCAATTGAGTCACCGTGATCTCCTGGATCCCTCTTTGCCGTTTCCACTGCTCTCTGCCGCGATCCTGGCTTTTAATTGCCAGTTTTAAGCAATGTTTACAAACAAATAACATGGCCACTAACCAGGAAGTGATGTTTGTGTGTGTGTGTACATATATATATATATCTCAAGTTACAGTATACTACAAGTTTTTATTGCATAGTGTACTCCAGTCAAGGATTCTCAGTTTCTCAGCATGGGAAGCTCCCTTCCCCCTCAGACAAGCTGAAATTGAGAGCAGAGAGTTGTCTGTGACTTATAAACAAAGCACACATACAGAGCCTGCAGGGGTCGTGGAGGAGACGTGCATAACTTCTCCCTATCACAGCAAAGGCAGTGCATTCCTCTCTGGCTCGACAAAGCTTGACAATGAAAAGAAGATAAGATTTATTACAGTGACAGTGCAACTAGAAAAGGCTGCAGTAAGCCAGACCACATTAGAACAGGTATAGGAACTTATAGGATAGAAGAAATAAGGCTGAAAATTTTATTACAGAGTCGCTTTACGTGAGGGAGAAGAGGGGGCTGCAGGCAGAGGAGTGACAGCTGCGTAGTTGAGCACTGCATTAGGCAGTACAAAATCAGTGCCAGCAGCGATGTGATACATTTTAAATCAGGTTTTGGCCGAAATGTAATCTGCTATCTACTGGTGCATGGCTGTAGCCAGGTAAATAGAAAAGGTCTGTTGTTTAACTCAAAGTTCCCCAAATCTGTCCTCAAGAGTGCATGTTTTGCAGGAAATTACACTCATTCACAGGTGGGGAAATTAATGTCTCAACAAAGCTGAGAACTGAAACTACATTTCCACAAAATATGCACTGTTGGTGGGCATCGAGAACAGGGTTGGGGAACACTGGTTTAACTGATCTAACAAAAAACTAAACGTATATGGCAGACTTTATCCAAGTGCACACTGTGGTACAGAAGTGTTAAAGGGAAACTGAAGTGAGAGGTATATGGAGGCTGCCATATTTAATTCCTTTTAAACAATACCAGTTGCCTGGCTGTCCTGTGGAGCACTGCTTAAACACGAATTACCTTACCTGTGAATGTATGTGGTTTTCTGCAAAACGTACTGTTGGGGGTATTTGAGGACTGAGTTGAGAAACCCTGATCTATGTGACAGCCATATCTTAGCCCTCAAGCAAATCTACAATAAAATGTCTGAAAAAGAAAACAACCAAGGCATTGCAATGGCCTAGAAACAATCCAGACCTCAACCCGACTGAAATACTGTAGCCAGACTGTAAGAGAGCTGTGCACAAATGCCTGAACTGAAGCATTGTTATAAAGAATACTCTTGAACTTCATACAGAAAATTATCGCTTCTAAATATCGCCGCTGACCCTGGTCCTACAAGCTTTGGAATGATGGTGTGTGTGCTTAGTTTTTCCCACACGCTTTCTCTATTTTGGCTTCATTTTTGCTAAATTAGAATAGTAGAATATGAGGTTTTGTTTTTTTACATTTGAGGTTAGAGTTAAAATTTACATCTGTGGCTAGATTAGAATTTGAGAGCCTTCTAAGCAGGGGCGTTTCTAGGGTCCCTGGAGATCAGTGGCACCTGTGGGCACCAGGAGGGGCAAAAAATGGGCGTGGCCATGCGGTGAGTGGGCGTGGCCATGGGTGGGGCCAAATGTACATGAACTTAGCAGCGGTGTAAGCTACGGATAACGGGCCTGCCCATCGAAATATTGGACGGAGCCCCCTGTCCTTTATTTCGATCATTTACAATCAGTATAGGCATAGATCAAAGATGTATACGCACATACAATTTTGATTGGTCAATCACTGACCCCCAATTTCCCACCCCCGTGCAGTAAGTGGGCCAACAGACAATGAATTTTATGAACAGAGCTAAAATTGGCTAATCAAAATTGTATGTGTGTACCAGGCTTTACAGCTAATACTGTACATACTGAAAGTAGCAGGGATCAGCATACAATACAGCTGGTTTACAATCAATAAAGGCACAGAGTAACACCTTACACTGTACACACTGGAGGTAAATCAGCACACAGTGCAAGCACTAGAGAACAGCGTATACTGTACATACTGTAGGCAGCAGAATTCAGCACACTGCAGCTAGCGTGCCAAAAATATGACGATCACGTTGTGTGGCGTGCTTATCGCGCCGCACCAAAAAATGGGTGGGCCATGGACCAGAATATAGGTGTGGTAACGGGTGGAGACAAATTTACATGAACCTAGCAATGGTGGGACATCAGATTAGGACAGTGGTGGCGAACCTTTTGGAGGCCGAGTGCCCAAACTGCAACCCAAAAGTCACTTACCGGTATCTATCGCAAAGTGGCAACAGCAATTTAAACTAAATACTGTACAAACGTTTTAACTCATACATGAACATTATGGAAAATCCAAGTTGAAAATAAACTGTGAAGATAAACAATTTCATCCATCCTACTCCTGAAAAATGTATTCAATTTTTTAGAACCTCCCAGTTTTATTTTCTGTTTTAAAACGCTAAAAAAGTAGGTTTAATGCTATTGTCTCATATGATAAGGATTCAGCTTTTCCCATAGTCTCGCAGTTAGCAATCATGTGACCCCCAACAAGACATATTCAGCAATCATGAGGCCCCCAACAAATCAGGAGGCCCCCAACAAGACAAATTCAGCAATCATGAGGCCTCCAACAAATCATGAGGCCCCCAACAAGACAAATTCAGCAATCATGAGGCCCCCAACAAGACAAATTCAGCAATCATGAGGCCCCCAACAAATCATAAGGCTCCCAACAAGACACATTCAGCAGTCATGAGGCACATAAATAGACAGCATTTCACATAAATAGGCAGAATGCCCCCTTAATATGGTAGCCCCCCCAAGTTAGGTAGTGAGTGACAGGGACCCCCAGGTTAGCTAGTGAGTGACAGGCGCCTCCAGTTAGGTAGTGAGTGACAGGGACCCCGATAGTGAGTGACAGGGAGCACCTTTAGGTAGTGAGTGAGTGCCAGGGAGCCCCTTTAGGCAGTGAGTGAGTGCCAGGAAGCCCCTTTAGGCAGTGAGTGAGTGCCAGGAAGCCCCTTTAGGCAGTGAGTGAGTGCCAGGAAGCCCCTTTAGGCAGTGAGTGAGTGCCAGGGAGCCCCTTTAGGCAGTGAGTGAGTGACAGGAAGCCCCTTTAGGCAGTGAGTGAGTGACAGGAAGCCCCTTTAGGCAGTGAGTGAGTGACAGGGAGCCCCTTTAGGCAGTGAGTGAGTGACAGGGAGCCCCTTTAGGCAGTGAGTGAGTGACAGGGAGCCCCTTTAGGCAGTGAGTGAGTGACAGGGAGCCCCTTTAGGGAGTGAGTGAGTGACAGGGAGCCCCTTTAGGGAGTGAGTGAGTGACAGGGAGGCCCTTTAGGGAGTGAGTGAGTGCCAGGGAGCCCCTTTAGTGAGTGAGTGCGTGCCAGGGAGCCCCTTTAGTGAGTGAGTGCGTGCCAGGGAGCCCCTTTAGTGAGTGAGTGCGTGCCAGGGAGCCCCTTTAGTGAGTGCGTGCCAGGGAGCCCCTTTAGGGAGTGGGTGCGTGCCAGGGAGCCCCTTTAGGGAGTGGGTGCGTGCCAGGGGAGCCCCTTTAGGGAGTGAGTGAGTGCCAGGGGAGCCCCTTTAGGGAGTGAGTGAGTGCCAGGGGAGCCCCTTTAGGGAGTGAGTGAGTGCCAGGGGAGCCCCTTTAGGGAGTGAGTGAGTGCCAGGGGAGCCCCTTTAGGGAGTGAGTGAGTGACAGGGAGCCCCTTTAGGGAGTGAGTGAGTGACAGGGAGCCCCTTTAGGGAGTGAGTGCCAGGGAGCCCCTTTAGGGAGTGAGTGAGTGCCAGGGAGCCCCTTTAGGGAGTGAGTGAGTGCCAGGGAGCCCCTTTAGGGAGTGAGTGCGTGCCAGGGAGCCCCTTTAGGGAGTGAGTGAGTGACAGGGAGCCCCTTTAGGGAGTGAGTGACAGGGAGCCCCTTTAGGGAGTGAGTGAGTGACAGGGAGCCCCTTTAGGGAGTGAGTGAGTGCCAGGGAGCCCCTTTAGGGAGTGAGTGAGTGCCAGGGAGCCCCTTTAGGGAGTGAGTGCGTGCCAGGGAGCCCCTTTAGGGAGTGAGTGAGTGACAGGGAGCCCCTTTAGGGAGTGAGTGAGTGACAGGGAGCCCCTTTAGGGAGTGAGTGAGTGACAGGGAGCCCCTTTAGGGAGTGAGTGAGTGACAGGTAGCCCCTTTAGGGAGTGAGTGAGTGACAGGTAGCCCCTTTAGGGAGTGAGTGAGTGACAGGTAGCCCCTTTAGGGAGTGAGTGAGTGCCAGGGAGCCCCTTTAGGGAGTGAGTGAGTGCCAGGGAGCCCCTTTAGGGAGTGAGTGAGTGCCAGGGAGCCCCTTTAGGGAGTGAGTGAGTGCCAGGGAGCCCCTTTAGGGAGTGAGTGCGTGCCAGGGAGCCCCTTTAGGGAGTGAGTGAGTGACAGGGAGCCCCTTTAGGGAGTGAGTGAGTGACAGGGAGCCCCTTTAGGGAGTGAGTGAGTGACAGGGAGCCCCTTTAGGGAGTGAGTGAGTGACAGGGAGCCCCTTTAGGGAGTGAGTGAGTGCCAGGGAGCCCCTTTAGGGAGTGAGTGCGTGCCAGGGAGCCCCTTTAGGGAGTGAGTGCGTGCCAGGGAGCCCCTTTAGGGAGTGAGTGAGTGACAGGGAGCCCCTTTAGGGAGTGAGTGAGTGAGTGACAGGGAGCCCCTTTAGGGAGTGAGTGAGTGACAGGGAGCCCCTTTAGGGAGTGAGTGAGTGACAGGGAGCCCCTTTAGGGAGTGAGTGAGTGACAGGTAGCCCCTTTAGGGAGTGAGTGAGTGACAGGGAGCCCCTTTAGGGAGTGAGTGAGTGCCAGGGAGCCCCTTTAGGGAGTGAGTGAGTGCCAGGGAGCCCCTTTAGGGAGTGAGTGAGTGCCAGGGAGCCCCTTTAGGGAGTGAGTGAGTGCCAGGGGAGCCCCTTTAGGGAGTGAGTGAGTGCCAGGGAGCCCCTTTAGGGAGTGAGTGAGTGACAGGGAGGCCCCCTCTCTAGCCGCCGCCGCCGCCGCTTCCCCCCCCCCCCCTACCTCTCAGCAGACCTCAGGATCAGCGGCGACCCGACCAGATGTACGAGCGGGCGCTGGACGCACCCGCTCGATATGCGGAAGTGATGTCACTTCCGCATATCAGTGCGGGCGCTGGGTCCTAGCGCCCGCACGATTGGTCGCCGGCTCGCCGCCTGATCCTGAGGTCTGAGACGCGGCGGCGGCGGCTGGAGGGAGCCGCTGACAAAGGGGGCAGCGGCGGCCGGGAGATCCGTGGCACCCCAGGAAAGATTGGGGGCACGTGCCCCCCTAAAACAGGGCTAGCGACGCCCCTGCTTCTAAGGATCAGATGATTTTATTTGAATTGAAAGAGGGGGCACTTTCCTTTTCTCATGACTGTATACTGGGCCTAATACAAGATCGGCACACTGTCCTATTACAGTATCTTGCTACTCCTACACAGACAGCTCACTCTTTTCATATGTAACCTTTTCTGAGAGATACGACACAATCATCAGCTTACCTGAGAAATCTCCTAAGCCCTATTTATATCTAAAACCCCCATACAACCTCTCCGTACGTGAGTAATCTCCGAATAACTATATTTTATATTTTAACTATATTTTTCTAGGAAATAACTTGCCATTCTCATAACCTTTTATTTCATTTTCTTCTTTATACCGAAAACATTTCTTCACTGTAAAATATATTGAAATAAAATATCAGATTTGTAGAGTAATTCTGTATTGTGTTTTCATTCCTTCTTTGTTTGGTGCGAATGTTTCCAATGTATATAGAAAAGAGAAACAGGAGAGGGGAGTAAGATGAAGAAATTTGACTTCTTTAACAGATCTGTAGGAATTCATGAGGGCCAATTTACACTACATGGGTTTTTGCATGTTTTTAGTGCATGTGAATATGCATTAGAATGCATGGTATGGTGTATAAAGGTATATGAGATAGTTAGCATTCTATATGAATTTCGCATGTTAAAAAAAACTGATAGCATGTGATTTAGATTCGCTTGCAATTCATGCATAGTGTTTGTCAATGGGAAATGCATGTGTAGTTGGGTGTATGCCTTCTTCGCATGTGTTTTTTTGGAAAAAGTACCCAGAGATGGATAGATAAATACAATGCTCAAAAAAATAAAATAACGGAAACACAAAAATAAGACATCCTAGATCTGAATGAATGAAATATTCTAATTAAATACTTCGTTCTTTACATAGTTTAATGTGCTGACAATGAAATCACACAAAAATTATCAATGGAAATCAAATTTATCAACCCACTGAGATCTGGATTTGGAGTCACACTCAAGATTAAAAGCAAGAAGTTTTAAATCAGGATGATACCATTTATTGGCTAACTACAAATGAATAAGAATAAACAAGCTTTCGGCCTTGCAGCCTTCGTCAGGTTTACATCCTGTTAGTTTGCAAGCTGGTGGTACAGACAGCTTATATACATGCAACATCAAAAGGGAAAACAAATATTTTTTTTCAAGCATAAATACATCATTAAGATGCCTTAATACAAACAGACCATCTAAATGGGGTAAGATAAGGATCCTTGTTTACTTTATTGCTCACAGACCTGGTATTAGGATTCACCCAGAGGTATCGTAAATTCTTAGTTCACAAGTTCAGCTAGGGTGGCTGAGACAGTTCATATATCATCAATCTCATACCAATATAGAAAGTTGTTGTCCTTATTCAGACCCTTCTGCACAGCTTTGAAACAATTTATAAATTTTGTTTCTGCTATTAATCGGTCATTTGACGTTTTGAAGCCGCCCTTCAGGGCAGTGACACGAAGATCATCCATGCTGTGTCCGTTGGACCGAAAGTGTGTAGCAACTGGGAGTCCAGATTTGGTATCATTAATAGTGTGCCTGTGTCCATTCATACGTTTGCGCAGAGTTTGTCCAGTTTCTCCCACGTACATAACATTGGGGCATTTAGCACACATGATCAGATATACCAGATTGGTGGACCCACAAGAAAATTTACCTTGTATTCTGTACTCCTGTTGTGAACCTGGTATCGTTACCCTGTCAGTGGAGTAAATGTGTCTGCAGGTCCCACATATTTTTTGTCGGCAGGGTGATGTTCCGTTTTGTTGAGGCCTATTCAAAGAGCTCCTGACAATCATCTGTTTTAGATTGTGTGGTTGCCGATATGACAAGAGTGGAGGTTTAGGGAATATCGTTCTCAGTCTGTGATCCTTGTGTAAAATGGGATGAAGTTCCTTAGCAATCCTCCTTAAGATTTCCAGGTGTGGGTTGTAGGTGACAACCAAAGGGACACGTTCCTCTTTCTGGTTTTGCTTATATTTCAGGAGTTCAGTCCTGGGGATGTTGCTGGCTTTCCTGATTTGGGCCTCAGCCATGGGAGGACTGTAACCTTGTTTAATGAAAGTGTTCTTAAGGTGATCCAGGTGCTTGTCTCTGTCCATCCTGTCAGAACAAATCCGGTTGTACCTTATAGCTTGGCTGTAAATTATAGAGTTCTTAATGTGCTTGGGATGAAAACTGTCATATCTTAGGTATGTGGGACGGTCTGTAGGTTTGCGATACACAGAGGTTTGTATGTTGTTACCCCTGATGTATGTTGTTACCCCAAGATTAAAGTGGAAACAAAATACTACAGGCTGATCCAACTTTGATGTAATGAGGCTCAGTAGTGTGTGTGGCCTCCACGTGCCTGTATGACCTCCCTACAACACCTGGGCATTGCTCCTGATGAGGTTGCAGATGGTTTCCTGAGGAATGTGCTCACAGACCTGGACTAAATCATCCACCAACTCCTGGACAGTCTGTGGTGCAATGTGGCGTTGGTGGACAGGATGTCACCAGATGTGCTTAATTGCATTCAGGTCTGGGGAATGGGCAGGCCAGTCCAAAGCATCAATGTCTTCATCTTGCAGGAACTCCTGACACACTCCAGCCACATGAGGTCTAGCACTGTCTTTCATTAGTAGGAACCCAGTGCCAACAGCACCAGCATATGGTCTCACAAAGAGTCTGAGGATCTCATCTAGGTACCTAATGACAGTCAGGTTACCTCTGGCGAGCACATGGAGGGCTGTGCGGCCCCTCAAATAAATGCCACACATTTAATGCCAGTAATAGCAGATAGACGTTAGCACTAATAACTAGTGGTATTAACCAGTTGCCAATGCTCTCATTGACCATCTTTAGTCCTAAATTGTATAAACTTGCATCAACGAAAAAGCATTGATAAACTACCTCAGCGCATGTCACAAAGATTTTCACTATAACAAGCAGAAGAAAAGATAAAGTTTGCAACATTGTGTACAAATGTTTTTTACTTACCCAGTGAGGCTGCGGGGGTGGGGAGAGTGGGCTGGTGGGAAGCGAGATCCCCGAGGGCTCCAATCGCTTGCTCCGAGGACAGTGGCAGGTGGGGAGTTTGACTGGGGTGGTACACCCGTCAAACGGTAACGCAGGTGTCCTAAGCAGAGCCAGATTAAAGTGGTCTGAAAGCCAGCATTGGAACGCACAGAACCTGGTCATTCCAAACTGGTTCCAGAAGGCTTAGAGTGCCGCTTTAACATCTGCGCATCCTGGTTTAATAAGCCTTCTGGAACCAGTTTGGAATGACCAGGTTCCAGATGAGGAAGGAGTTTTAATACATACCTCCCGTGCGCTCCAAGCGTAAACGTGGATGATATGATGGAGCAGCATTATACATTACCTTCCGTGCGTTCCATTCAGCGGAAGTCCGGATGTGACATAGCGGAAGTGACGTTACGCAGGTCGGATCTCACAGCCTGACGTGCTGGCGGCGTCCGTGACTGCAGCGAGCGACTATTTAACAGCGACTCGGTATGCCATTCCGTTTAGAGGTCCCTGAGGACGCATTAGCGAAACCTAGGTCGGGCGGAACGGATGGCAGTTGGGAGAGTGGCACCCTGTTGATATTTTATACACGCTGTGTCTACTGAGGGTCCCTGTAACAAGGGCCCTTATGTGAGTATTTGTCATAGTTTTTATATGAATAAAGTGCTTGCTTTTAAACGAAAACAGAGAGCACTTAGATTTTATTTTGTGATATTATATCTTCATATGCTGAGAATACCATCTGAGGAGTGATATCTGGAATTTGGAAACGAGGAAGTTCAGGATCGTTGGGGATATTGAATATACGTTCAGACCTTATAACTTGGGTCTTTTGAGAAGCTGGTAAGCCTGCACTGTGAGTGGTGTTGGTGATGGATTCATAACATAAGAGACTATGCAGCGCTGAAGTTTGGGAATGTTTAATCAATGGGATATGTATGAGCAATACAGTGGTGTGAAAAACTATTTGCCCCCTTCCTGATTTCTTATTCTTTTGCATGTTTGTCACACTTAAATGTTTCTGCTCATCAAAAACCGTTAACTATTAGTCAAAGATAACATAATTGAACACAAAATGCAGTTTTAAATGATGTTTTTATTATTTAGTGAGAAAAATAACTCAAAACCTACATGGCACTGTGTGAAAAAGAAATTGCCCCCTGAACCTAATAACTGGTTGGGCCACCCTTAGCAGCAATAACTGCAATCAAGCGTTTGCGATAACTTGCAACGAGTCTTTTACAGCGCTCTGGAGGAATTTTGGCCCACTCATCTTTGCAGAATTGTTGTAATTATTCAGCTTTATTTGAGGGTTTTCTAGCATGAACCGCCTTTTTAAGGTCATGCCACAACATCTCAATAGGATTCAGGTCAGGACTTTGACTAGGCCACTCCAAAGTCTTCATTTTGTTTTTCTTCAGCCATTCAGAGGTGGATTTGCTGGTGTGTTTTGGGTCATTGTCCTGCTGCAGCACCCAAGATCGCTTCAGCTTGAGTTGACAAACAGATGGCCGGACATTCTCCTTCAGGATTTTTTGGTAGACAGTAGAATTCATGGTTCCATCTATCACAGCAAGCCTTCCAGGTCCTGAAGCAGCAAAACAACCCCAGGCCATCACACTACCACCACCATATTTTACTGTTGGTATGATGTTCTTTTGCTGAACTGCTGTGTTACTTCTACGCAAGATGTAACGGGACACGCACCTTCCAAAAAGTTCAACTTTTGTCTCGACGGTCCACAAGGTATTTTCCCAAAAGTCTTGCCAATCATTGAGATGTTTTTTTAGCAAAATTGAGACGAGCCTTAAAGTGAACCTAAAGTCACTTAAAAATAACGAGATTAACTCACCTGGGGCTTCCCTCAGCCCCCTGCAGACGATCGGTGCCCTCGCAGCTCCGCTCCGATGTCCCAGGACCCGCCGGCGAGCACTTCCGGTTTGGCCGTCACCGGCCGACAGGGATGGGAACGCGAGTGATTGTTCGCGTTCCCAGCCTGTATATCGCCCCCTATGCTGCTATTGCGGCCAGGAGGTCGCAATAGCAGCATAGGGGGTGATATACAGGCTGGGAACGCGAACAATCACTCGCGTTCCCATCCCTGTCGGCCGGCGACGGCCAAACCGGAAGTGCTCGCCGGCGGGTCCTGGGACATCGGAGCGGAGCTGCGAGGGCACCGATCGTCTGCAGGGGGCTGAGGGAAGCCCCAGGTGAGTTAATCTCGTTTGTTTTAAGTGACTTTAGGTTCACTTTAATGTTCTTTTTGCTTAAAAGTGGTTTGCGCCTTGGATATCTGTCATGCAGACCGTTTTTGCCCAGTCTCTTTCTTATGGTGGAGTCATGAACAATGACCTTAATTGAAGCAAGTGAGGCCTGCAGTTCTTTAGATGTTGTCCTGGGGTCTTTTGTGGCCTCTCGGATGAGTTTTCTCTGCGCTCTTGGGGTAATTTCGGTCGGCCGGACATTCCTGGGAAGGTTCATCACTTTTCCATGTTTTTGCCATTTGTGGATAATGGCTCTCACTGTGGTCCGCTGGAGTCCCAAAGCTTTAGAAATGGCTTTATAACCTTTACCAGACTGATAGATCTCAATTACAGTATTTTGTTTGTTCTCATTTGTTCCTGAATTTTTTCGGATCTTGGCATGGTGTCTAGCTTTTGAGGTGCTTTTGGTCTACTTCTCTGTGTCAGATAGCTCCTATTTAAGTGATTTCTTGATTGAAACAGGTGTGGCAGTAATCAGGCCTGGGGGTGACTACAGAAATTAAACTCAGGTGTGATAAACCACAGTCACATTTTCACACAGGGCCATGTAGATTTGGAGTTTTTTTTATTCACTAAATAATAAAAACCATCATTTAAAACTGCATTTTGTGTTCAATTATGTTATCTTTGACTAATAGTTAACGGTTTTTGATGAGCAGAAACATTTAAGTGTGACAAACCTGCAAAAGAATAAGAAATCAGGACGGGGGCAAATAGTTTTTCACACCACTGTAGATTACTGGCAGATACAATCAGTGTTCAAAATCGATGTGTGTATTAACCAGTTTTAAATATTTTTGGCCAACTAGGGCGATAAAATTAAGGCCAAGTTCAGCAATGACAGGAACCAACTGTAAACATCACAAACAGAACTCAGAGGCTTTTGAGCAGAGCAAATTGTCCTAAAGGGAGGGGGAGTGACACTGTGTGTCTGTGTGTATAATTTCTTATCTCTGTAGTAGAGCATTGCTGCAGAGATCTTAACAGACTGAAAGAGTTGAACAGAGAAGGATGAATCATGAACAGAGACAATAAACAGAACAGAGACAATAAATATTTATGGGCCCCTTATTTTGGAGATAAAATTAAGCTAATAAGTTCAGAAAAGACCGGAACCAACTGTAAACATCATAAACAGAAGTCAGGCTTGTGAGCAGAGCCGATTTTACCAAATGATGATGCTGTTATAGAAAAAAAGTTTAACTACAGATGCTTTTGCTACTTCAAATTTCCCTAGCTAAGCTATCAAGCTGCTCCTTTATGAAGAGATCACATTCCAGCCCCCAGCCCGTGTTTGACAGGTCTGATCTTCCCTCAAGATGGCGCTGATCAGCAGCCGTGGCACACAGCTCCACTCTCTTTTTCTTTTTTTATCTTTTTTTCTTTTTTTTTGTCCCTTTCAGCCCACTGCAGCTTACCGCAGTTAGTTTAGTACTTAGAAAACAAAAACAACAAGACCGAGAGCCCAAATTGTGCAATATCGCCAAACAGTTGGATAATAAATTGATTAAGGTTATACTCACAAACATGGGTTGCCCCTAGGCAACCACTCCATATGCCGGTGGGGAGAATTAGTACCTGACCCCACTCAGGTATAAGATGTCGCTCTCTGTAGATAGAAATCAGGAAAAATCCTTGCCACCGTAGGTGGATCGCTACACATTATCTACCCAGGAAACTAAACTACTAGAGAAAGGCTTATCATTTTGCCCAACAAACACATCGAATCTAAATGAACTATATGCAGACCTAAACACTTATGTACGCAAGCCTACATTAAGGAGACATTTCACCATAAAAAAACATAAGGAGCAACTTGCCAACCACAATAATAGTCTAATTGTCACAGATAATCCCTCCATCCCACCCATAATAGTAGATACAGTGGAGGTTGCTACTGAAAAATATATCACTACTCAGCTAAAGGGACGTTCAAGGTTCTACCCTACAGCATCAAAGGGCCATCTGTTACAAACTTTTCACGATTTAGTTCTAGAAGATTTGATAAAGATCAACCTCCATGAGCACCCTCCCACAAATCTTACGTATGCAGAACATAGGGCACTGAATAAACTCAAAACTACACAACATATCATAATTAGACCTGCTGATAAGGGGGGGGGGGGCATTGTCCTCCTCAACCGAACTGATTACCTGGAAGAAGCGTCACGCCTATTAGACAATCCACTACATTATACCACCCTCGATCACGATCCAACGGAAGATTACAACAAAACACTTAAAGCCTTCATAAATGACAACTTTCTCAGGGGTATCATCACAAAAAATAAAAGGACTTTTCTCATCAATCAATATACCCCATGACTTTGGTCTTACAGCTATCGACTTTTTTCTAAATAACAATCCTCAAATGCCTCATGCTCAAAGAAATTTTATTACACAATGTGCTGAATTTATTCTCACACACAATTCATTCAGTTTCCAAGATAAATATTACCATCAACACACTGGCACGGCCATGGGCAGCTCTTTTGCACCATCTTTCGCAAACCTTTCTATGGGTCTATTAGAACACCATATACTCCATCCCCAACACCCATTTGCTAACAATATTGTCTTCTATAAGAGATACATTGACGATTTAATTTTCATCTGGCAAGGAGATTCGGACAATGTTATGCACTTTGTCAATTATTTGAACAATAACGTAGCAGGTCTTCAATTCACAGCTCAACACCACCGCAACAACATTGAATTTCTGGATCTTTCCCTATACATCGAGGGTAGCAAAATTAAAACTAAGAATTATTTCAAGAAAGTGGATGCTAACAACTACATTCACTTTAACAGTCATCATCATAGACCATGGACTACCAATACCCCCTATTGTCAGTACAAACGGATTTTCCGAAATTGCACTGATCACAAGGACTTTCAAACACAATCCACAGTTTTAACAAAAAAATTCATTGAACTAAAGTATCTGAAAAAACTCTTGAGGGATGCTAGATTCCGTGCTACCCAAACAAGACCCACTCAACCCGCAGTAGATATCCCACAAGCCACCCCTCATGAATCTCCATTTCCAAGATTCATTACTCGATACAGTGCTCAACATAAAACCATCAGATCCATCTTACAAAATAGGTGGGAGATCCTATTACAGGACCCCTATCTAAAAACTGCAATACCTGATCAACCATCATTAACATATAGAAGAGCCCCTAATCTGCGAAACTTATTAGCACCCAGTCGTATGAAGATCTTAAAATCTAAACCTAATGAAAGGCCCGGATCCTATCCATGCCACAAACCCCGTTGCATGGCATGTCAATTTGTGAATACAACCAATACCTTTCATTCGGCCACTACATCCAATATCTTTCCCATAAAACAATATATCAATTGTGAATCCCGCTTCATCATTTATCTCATTTCCTGCCCATGCGGCCTACAATATGTGGGCCGCACAACCCAGGAGGCCCGCAGCAGGGTCAGCCAGCATAAAAGAAACATTATCAATTGTTTGGCATTGCACAGTGTATCCAGACACTTCGGCACACATCACGACCAAAATCCCCAATTATTCCGTATCACATTCATCGAGGCTATCTCACCACACATTCCGAACACCTTTGAAGCCTTGCGCCAGAAAGAGATCTACTGGATTAATACTCTTAAAAGTTTGGCCCCTAATGGGCTTAATGAGGTCCTAGAAAAAGCCTTTTGAATACTCAAAACACCTAAATTTAAAATTCGGTTATGCTCCAAATCACTTTCGCTACCATTAGCCCTATAAGAAACAACGTTTTAGTACTTTGTCCTCTCTGTTTTAGTGAATTTTTATTCTTTTATATAGATATATGTATATATATATATATATATATATTTTATATACCCTTATATTATATTATATATTTTTATGTAGTGGTTTTGTATAACTGTACACATTTGTATTTATATAGATGTACACATGTGGGTTGTGTTTGTGTAGTTATATGTTGTTTATATTATTAAGGCATCTATACTTTTAAACTATGTCAGCATACAATTAGATACCACCTTCCAAACACCACTCCTATGGATCCCGTGGCTATATTAGTCCACTTATTAGATCTACATGCACTTTAGTAATTTTTATGAAGTTCTGCACTAGCAACCTATTGTAATGCACAATATGGATAACATTGGCGTCTATATGCACGCATTCACTCCATCCATGAGACTTTATATAAAATGAGCGTCTTGTCATGTTTCACCATCTGCACGAACGCCTAGTAGCCGTTATTGCGTATGTACGAACGCCATAGAACCACTATCCGCCGCTTATGGGCATTGTATGCCCTGAACAAACATGGCGCCCTGAGACCCTGACGTAAGCGTGTCCCATTGCCTGCCGCTTGTTGGTACTATTTGCCCCGTACCAATATGGCGCCCACAGCCTCCGACGCATGCGCGTCTGACGACACCTCCGCTAAGCGCTCCGGAAGTCACTGTAATCCACGCGGATACGGCGGTCTCCGCATATACATTCTATTTATAGTACCCAGCCAGGCATGTTCTGCACTGAGGCGCTAAGTCTATACCAGACCCCGAATAGGTGAGTCCTCTTCATATCTTTCCGCATACAGCCATAGTGGAGCCTGCGCTCTTGACAACATGTTATGATACATAATAACTTTAGGCCATGTATACTAGCCTTTTTGTCTTGATCTATTTTGGCAATATGGTCATGTTTATAATAAACTTTTATGACATCTATTATAAGAAATACACAAGCAACCTTAGTTATAAGGAATCACGCCTATATATATATGATATATGACTGTACGGTTCTGGCATTCTGCCTAATTTAATTAGCGGTTGTTTTGCTTTACTATATGTATTTAACTACAAGCATTTGGGGTCCTATTGTTTATGCATTGTTTTATATTTTTATTGTTATAGCTTGTACTCCTGTTTGATTGCCTGAGGAAGCGGGATTTGCCCGTGAAACGCGTAGCACCTGGGAGTACTAATAAATCATTTTTGTTCATCTGAACATTGAGTCTTATACTGGTTCTTGGTTTTATGGGTGGTGAGGCGTGACTAACAATCTCCCCCCATTTTTAAATTTTGTCACATTTTTACTCTTTTGGCGCCTCTGATTCGTATCCTAAGTTTAGTACTTAGGTTAGGTTAGTATCCTACTGTTAGTTTAGTTTTTAGTTTTAGTTTTTAGTTTAGTGTTTAGCTACTGGCTATTGTAGCCAGCTCTCAGACGGCTGCCA
This sequence comes from Hyperolius riggenbachi, assembly GCF_040937935.1. Lineage (NCBI taxonomy): Eukaryota > Metazoa > Chordata > Amphibia > Anura > Hyperoliidae > Hyperolius > Hyperolius riggenbachi. The sequence continues at coordinate 207,334,341 of NC_090653.1, forward strand.
TCCACCCACCTACTTCAGGAGTCCCCACTGACCTGGGGGACCTCCGGAGCGGCATCCGCAATCCGCAAAGCGGCATCCGCAATCATCATCAGCCTGGTCAGAGAGACCTCCGGAGCGGCATCCGCGCAGCCTGGGACACGGAGACTCGGTGGGACTCTGCTCCGCCACAAGACGGATCTCCGGCCACCCACGTGGAGGGGCCTCTGGAGCTGCCTCCGGAGCGGCATCCGCACAGCCGGGACTCGGCTCCTGCCACCGGATGGATCCCTGGCCACCCGAGGGGAAGAGCCGCCGGAGCGGCAGAGCATGGCCTGGTCCCTGCGGGACCCGCCTCAAGGCTCAGCCGAACACATCCCCGGCCACCCACGTGGAAGGCCGGAGCACCCAGCAGAGAGCGGCCGGCCACCCGAGGGGAAGAGCCGCCGGAGCGGCAGCAGCACAGCCTAGTCCCTGCGGGACCCGCCTCCAGGATCCAGCCGAACACATCCCCGGCCACCCACGTGGAGGGCCGGAGCACCCAGCAGAGAGCGACGAACACATCCCTCCTCCCGGAGCCTCCATCCTCCGGGTGCGCAGCACGTGCGCCTGCCGATCGCTGCCAGGCCCGCCCAAGCTCCAAGGGCAGCCCAGGACAGCCTCTGCCTGGGTCATATCAGGCAGCCATCTCGCGACCTCGAGGACAACCACAAGCTGCCAGCCACCCCCTGCTCACAGCTCTGAGGCTCCCACGTGGCCTCATTAGGGAAGGGGCCCCCTTTGCGGCAACGGACCCACAGAGCTGCAGCCAGCCAAAGCCACCGTTTCCAGCCACCGTCGCCTGGAGCCCCAGGCACCGCAACCGCGGCCAGGAAACAGAAGCACGCGACGCACATGGCACCCAACCATCAGACTGCCTTTCGCCAGGGGTAAGAACCTTTGCCTTCTCCACTCTGCCTGTCTGCTGCCTGACCCCCAGCTTTCTTGCCCCTCAACCTGCCTGCTTGACGACCCACAGCGGTCCTGCTTCTCAGCTCTCTTGCCCCTAAACCTGCCTGCCTGACGACCCACAGCGGTCCTGCCTCTCTGCCCTACAACAACAGACCAGCCTTGCTGACCCGCAGCTTCTCTGCCCTCCAGTCTGCTGACCCACAGCAGTCCTGCTTATCACACTACTACCCTCCTGCCTGTCTTCTCCACTCTGCTTGCCGACCTGTCGGCTTGTTGTCCTACAGCGGCCCGGCTATCGGCCCACCAAGCCTGCGTGCACTCCTGCTGACTCACAGCGTCCCTGCTCCTGTGCCCCCCCATACTTGCCAGGGACTATCTGGGACTGCCTGCATGCACTCCTGCGAAGCAAGCTGGTGCACCAATATGCCATGCCCCTCCACCTCATGCTGGCATACCACCACCCCTAGCACCAACGGCCATGGCCTGCCCGAGCTGCCCCTAGCCACACACCCCACCTATACCAGGGAACAGCTTCTAGGGTGGGAGCCACGGGGCCCCCCTCTTCCTGAGGCCAAGCTCCTGACCGCCCTGGTCTGGGACCACATACAGCAAGTCCTAGACCCAGCCCTGGGACTCTGGCGTAAGCGGCAGAGAGGATGCCGGGCAGGAACCCGCGTGAGACTATGGAAGAAGGGCCTACGCTCAGCTATCCCCTCAGTCCTCCTGGCGAATGTACAGTCCCTCCCCAACAAAATGGACGAACTACGCCTCCTCTGCGATAGGAGAGACCTTGGCTGTTACACTCCGGCCCTCTGCTTCACAGAAACATGGCTACATGAGGTCATCCCCGATGACGCCCTCCTTCTCCCGGGTTTCAGCATCATCCGAGCAGATCGGGACCCTGCCCTCTCGGGGGAAAAAAGAGGAGGTGGCATCTGCTTCTCATCAGCTCCGTATGGTGCCCCACCTCGACAATACTCGACAGGAAGTGTTCTCCGGACCTGGAACTACTACTAATTAACTGCAGACCGCCATATTCACCACGGGAGTTTTCCTCTTATGTCTTTGCTGGAGTTTACATCCCCCCTGATGCTGACGTCAAATCTGCCCTACTGACCCTAAGCGAGACCATCTCGCAGTGGGAAACGTCCCTTCCGGACTCACTGTTCATCGTGGTGGGTGATTTTTAACAGAGCCAACCTGCGCCAGGAGATGCAACGCTATCACCACCATGTAGCTTGCCCCACCAGGGGCCCGAACACCCTAGACCACTGCTACACGGCACTGAAGGATGCATACAAAGTGGCTCCATGGGCAGCCCTGGGTTCCTCTGATCATTGCCTCATCAACCTTATCCCTACCTACAGGAGGCGCCTAGAATCAGCCAAACCGATCGTTAAGTCCTCCAAGGTGTGGTCAAATGAGGCCAAACTGAATCTTCAGGCCTGCTTTGAATGCACTAACTGGAGGTCCCTGGAAGCGTCAGACCTGGATGAATGGGCAGATAACGTCGCCTCCTACATCCGTTTCTGCGAGGACTCGTGTGTACCAACGAAATCCTTCAAGGTGTACCCGAACAACAAGCCGTGGTTCACCAACAAGCTACAGCAACTGCGGAGGCGGAAAGAGGCTGCACATAAGTCCGGCAACCAGGAGGGCTATAGGAAGGCAAGAAACGACCTCAAGCGGGAGTTGGGAGCGGCCAAAAAAGAGTATGCGGAGAAAATTAGACTTAACCTGCGCTCAAACGACTCACGGGCGGTATGGAAGGGGTTGAAGGCCGCCACAAACTACAAGCCCCAACCCCAGCATGCAACACCCAGCCCGATACTAGCAGAAGAACTCAGCAGTTTCTACCGCAGGTTCGAGAATCAGGAAGAACCGGAGGAGAACCAGGTACCGGCTACCCCTCCCCCATGCACTGCTGGCAACACTGCAAGACTGCCCTCTCCCACGGTGGTGAGTGAAGCAGAGGTCCTGCGCCTCCTATCAACCCTAAATGCCAGGAAGGCCCCCGGCCCAGACGGTGTATCTCCAGCTTGCCTGAAAACCTGCTGCAGGCAACTTGCTCCCATCCTCTACGCTATCTTCGCCAAGTCCTTAGGGAAAGGCAAGGTCCGGGCGTGCTTCAAGAAGTCTACCATCATACCTGTGCCTAAGAAACTAGGGGTCACCGAACTGAACAACTTTAGGCCCGTGGCCCTGACATCCGTCATCATGAAAACCATAGAGCGCGCAGTCCTGGCCCACCTCAAGGTCTCCACCTCGCCACTCCTAGACCCCTTCCAGTTTGCATACAGAGCAAACAGGTCCACTGACGACGCGATCAATATCTGCCTAGAGCTCATTAGACTACAGAGGGTCATCAAGTCAGCAGAATGGATCATTGGGTGCCCTCTCCCCTCACTTGCCCTACTACACAGCAAAAGACTAAAAACCAGGGCATTGAGGATTGCAAATCACTCCTCACACCCTGGCCACCGCTACTTCAGCATTCTGCCCCTGGGATGGAGGATACGAGCCATCTCCACTAAAACCACGAGACATAGGAACTCGTTCTTCCCCTCGGCAGTCAACCTACTAAACTCCCTCCACGTTCTACCATCAAAGCGAGCTTCAACGAGCGGCGAGGCCGGCGGCGCTACGGCCGAACAACAGCCGACCAGCCCACAAGACCTAACTGACTATCGACACCGTAGGGAGACACTAGGATTGTGATTGTGTTGAGATTGTGATGTGTTTTTTACAATGTTTGTGTGAATCCGATATCTGTTGTACCTCGTTCTATGCACTCTCTCTCTCTTTCTCTGTACTTCTTCCTCCTTCTATGCACTCTTCCTGAGCCATTGTATTGTACTGTGCTAAAAACAATTCCGGGCATGTCCCCTCATGCTTGGCGAAATAAATTATTCTGATTCTGATCTAAGGGGAAGGGAAGTAACTCTGTGTGTGCCTGCTTGTATAACTTCTTATCTCTGTAGTAGAGAATTGCTGCAGAGATCTTGTTTTTACTGACTGAAAGGGTTACTTAAAGTAAACCTCCGGACTAAAAATCTACTCAGCAGAACTGAAAAGGCTTGGTGTTTCTTTAACAGTTTCACAGCATCAGAACTTCGTTTTTCTTACCAAAGCATCATTTTTAGCTGCATTTTTAGCTAAGCTCCACCCATCAAAGAAAAAATGCCTGGGCTTTTTTTCCCTGATGCTGTGCAGAGCATGATGGGATTTCCTATGTTGTTATTCACGTTGCCTAGCAACTGGGAGAGGTGTTCAGCACACAGGACAGTTGGAACTGTGTCTCATGCTCCCTGTCACCTCCTTTCAACCAAAAAGGGCTGTCATCATGAAATAAAACATTTGCTTGTTCTTTTAAAACAGGGTGGGTAAGAGATTATATTACCTATCTATTTTAATTAACATAACTAATGTAACTTAATGACAGTATGTTTGTTTAGGCTGGCGTTCCTCTTTAAAGACTACATGAAAAGAGGCAATAAATGTTAATGGGGCCCTTTTGACCTCCTGGAGGCCCCAAAGCAATTGATTTGGTTGACTGGTTGAAGATCTGGCTCTGGTCCTAAGGTGAGCTCTTCACCGGCCTTCCAAAAAAGCACTTGTACCGCCTACAGCTGATACTGAATACTTCTGCCAGGCTGTTAACCAACCAACTCCGTCACTGCCACATAACACCGGTCCTGCACTCCCTTCACTGGCTACCTATAAATGGAGGATTCAAGATCGGTCTACTGAAATTTAAATCACTACATAATCTGTGTTATAATTTAAGTAGGCCTCAGTTATTTGGACTGAGTTAGTCAAAAAGGCTTGATGAGCAGACCTGCCCTTTAAGGGGATTTTCTATTAGAGAGAAAATCTGCAGTTCTGTCAGCAGAACTAGAACATACCAAGAAGCTGTTCTCTGAACAAGGCCGCAGGTCTCCCTGACCTGGGCATGAAACAATAAACATCAGCCATGTTTTGTAAATATCCACATTCCTGCATGTATGTCAAATGTCTCATTGATTATTAATCGAGTAGGTGTGTATGGTGACACCACAAGTGGGTCCACCAATAGACGGATATAGGGGATGGCGAAGATGATGTCATATTTAACTCTTTCCTAGTCGGTATTAAACCCGGAGTGAGCGATGGAGAGGGCACTCTGCTCTTTACTTTCGCACTAGCTAGCAAGGCTGACTGGGACCTCTAAGCATGTTCTTCCTTTCTGTAATCTGATATAATGTATGCTGTACATAGGTAGTTTAGTGGAACGTAGGTTAGCAAGAAGTGCCTGATTGACTTCAGCAGGAAGTCTAATCAAGAGCTTGTAACGCAACATGAAGATTGGCATGGCCAGGATATGATGTACTGTATCTATCTGTATTTCTGTGACTTGAATAAATAACGTAAACATTGAAGAAGCCTGAGAAAGTCTATCTCCTGCTTGCTGTGTGGAGAGTCAAGTGATCTCACAGTCTGTGAGACACAACTGTAAGAAGTTACTGGTGTCGAAGCAAGGTGATATAGAACAGTTTATAACAATCTGTGCTCTGGATACATGAAAGAAATGTTGCAGCTGCGTAGCAATCCCTGCAATCTCAGATCCACAGGTTCTAATAATATAGTCATACCTAGAGTCCACCTGAAAACTTTTGGTCCCAGAACCTTGTGTTACGTCACTCAAACATTATGGAACTCCTTACCTCAGCAAATCAGGACAGTGTTTAAAGAGAACCCAAAGTGGGCAAATGAGAGGCAGATGGGACACAGAGGCATGTTCTCTGCCTCATTACATGCCTCTGTGTCCACACACCGCCACTCTCTGCCCCCCCCATCACACTATAGCTCCCCGGGATTAGCGACAATATTTGTCGCTGTCTCGGAGGTAAACACAGAGAGAGGGATTCCCTGTTGAAAACGCTCCTGCAGGGGTTCCAGAGCTGCCATTGGGCAGTTCTCTCTCCCTGGCCGCACCCCCTGCCGCTCCCCCGCCTCCCTGCACCCGACGAAAGACACACAGTCTCTCCCTGCAGCGTCGTGACCTATAGGTCATGCATGTGAAAGTGGGCTAGTGCAGCCCACAGGAGCGGCGGGGAGCAGCGTTTTTTGTGGCTACTTGATTCATGATCAACTCAGCCCCCCGGATCAGGTAGCCTACTTTTTTTTTTTTTTTAATTTCTTGAGCCCACCTACGGCTCTCTTTAAATCCAGACTGAAAACCCACCTGTTCAGTTTGGCGTTTGCAGAAATATAATTTTTATTGTGTTAATACTTCATCCAGCTAACAATTAGGCAATTACTGACTCTGAGAGAACCTAAGCACTTTAAGTCCTAAGGGAGAAAAGCGCTGTAGAAATGTTATTGTTATTGTTAAGTTAACTTTGTACCTTTTTGGTAACCTCTGTTACGCATTTTTTGATCGCCATCTAGTGGTAGCAGTACACAAGCATGCTGCCAGTAGCAGAGTTTGCATTGTTATGCTCAACCTACTAATTTTAACTTTTAGGTAAACTCCTGTAAAGGGTTTCTTCTCTGAAGGTGAAAAGATGGTAATGTTTAACCACTTTACCCCCAACCGTACGGATTTCTCCATCCCTTTTTCCATCCTTTTACCACCAGGGACGGAGAAATCCGTACTTCCCACGCTCCCGCAGCTGCCCGCGCTCCTGCTCGCTCATGCGCGCACTCCCGCTCGCATGCACGCCACAGCCCGCTCGCCCGGAGATCAATGAACGGGAAAAAACATTCCCGTTTATTGATCTAAGCCCCGCAATGATCCGCTGCTTCTATGAGAAGCAGTGCGATCATTGTGAAAAAAAAAAAACTTTCCCATCGTCATAGCACTTCCTGCAAGCGTCCTTCTGGACACTTGCAGGTCGCATAAACAATAAGTTACTGTGGCCATCTTGTGGCCAAATAGTAAAACTACACCCTAAAGCATTTTTCACATACAAATACATTAGTTATACACAAAAAATTAACTCATTACCTCCCACACTCCCCAATTATTATTTTTTTGTAATTAAAAAAATATTAAAAAAAATTACAATTAAAAAAAATACATAAATAGTTATCTTAGGGACTGAACTTTTTAAATATTTATGTCAGGAGGGTACAACACTGTTACTTTATAAACTATGGGCTTGTAATTAGGGATGGATGCAAAATTGAAAAAAATGCACCTTTATTTCCAAATAAAATATTGGCGCCAAACATTGTGATAGGAACATAATTTAAACGGTTTTATAACCGGGACAAATGGGCAAATACATTTCATGGGTTTTAATTACAGTAGCATGCATTATTTTAAAACTATAATGGCCAAAAACTGAAAAATAATGATTTTTTTCCCACATTTTTTCCTATTTTCCCATTAAAACATATTTAGAATAAAATAATTCTTGGCATAATGTCCCACCTAAAGAAAGCCTAATTGGTGGCGGAAAAAACAAGATATAGTTCATTTCATTGTGATAAGTAATGATAAAGTTATAGACGAATGAATGGAAGGAGCGCTGAAAGGTGAAAATTGCTCTGATGCTCAAGGGGTAAAACCCCTCAGTGGTGAAGTGGTTAAAACAAACAAAAATAAATACATTTTTTAATTGTTTGTTTTTTTAACCAGAAGGGAGAGCTCCAGGCAATTTTGACAAAATTTTACCTTAAAGTCTGCTGCATGTACTGTATGTATGTATACAGAGTGCACACTTTGCCAAAAAAAAAGACACTATCTTTTTAAGTTCACTTACAGTAAAGGTACCCATAGACCTGGCGATTATGGGCAGATTCGACAAAGAGACAAATTTATCTCTAATTGAATCTGATTAGAGATAAATTTGTCTTTTTGTCAATTCTGCCCATACTCTACAGGCCAATTCCCGTCCGATTTCAGCAGGAAATCTTCAGGGAATCAGCTGAGTCCGTACTGCTGCTGCCCCCAATGTATAAATGTTTCCTCCAGTGTGTGCATTTATACATTACCTGTCCTGTAGCAGGCTCCATGCAGTGTCCTTAACCACCGGGTGGCTATCCGTATACGCTACTGGTGCATAGTGTCTGATGTCGGCGCATACCGTCTGACATCAGATGCTATGCACCAGTGGCGTGTACAGAGAGCTGTCCGGATGTTACTGACACAGCGCGGATGCTGCAACAGGACTGGTAACGTATAAATGCACACACAGGGGATGCCTTTATACATTGTGGCGGCAGTGGCAGGGGTTTTGTCGTCTCGTCGCTTGTTCCGGAATTCGCCGCCGTACCGCCACACACCTGACCAACCAACTTCGGCCCGACATCTTACGGCATGTGCGATCGACCGTGTGACCAATTTCATTCCTGAAATTGGTCACTTTGTCGGTCAGGCATGCACTTGGCGGCATCGATTTTCATACAATTCGATTATAATAATGGAATTGGATGGTCGATCGGCCACCAAGTCGCCAGATGTATGGCCACCTTAAGTGCTTTACAGATATCCACAAATAATTGCCCCATTAACTTTGGAAATGTCTGGCCTGTTACAGGAGATTAAGGTGGACATGGACTGATTGATAAAACATTGATTTGTCATAGATCTGTCTAACTCATTTCTCTACAATCAAGACATTCCAACTGATTTTCAGGGTCTGCTTGATAGAAAATTTTGATTTGTTACAAATTGATTGTTTTGCTCTACATTGAGTAGTAAAACATGTTTTACGGTAGCAGATTGAATTGATATTGACTGGGTCAGGGGTGCCTCTAGCCATTTTGTCACTCCAGGAGAGAAAACCTGTGCCTCTCCCTGGGTGCCCCCCCCATGAAAATAATTGTAATGCGGCATTATTTCACCAGAAAATAATTGTAATGCGGCAGCGGTTCACCAGAAAATAATCGTAATGTGGAAGTGTTTCACCAGAAAATAATCGTAATGCAGCATTATTTCACCAGAAAATAATCGTAATGCAGCAGCGGTTCACCAGAAAATAATCGTAATGTGGAAGTGTTTCACCAGAAAATAATCGTAATGTGGCAGCGTTTCACCAGAAAATAATCGTAATGCAGCAGCAGTTTACCAGAAAATAATCGTAATGTGGAAGTGTTTCAGCAGAAAATACACTTACTGCGGCAGCATTTCACCCGAAAACAATTGTAATGTGGCAGCGTTTTACCAGAAAATACACGTATTACGGCAGCGTTTTATCAGAAAATAATGGTAATGAGGCAGCATTTCACCAGAAAATACATGTATTGCGGCAGTGTTTCACCAGAAAACAATCATAATGCGGCAGCATTTCACCAGAAATTAATCATAATGTAGCAACATTTCACCAGAAAATACATTTATTGAGGCAGCGTTTCAGCAGAAAATTATGCTAGTAGGCTCCTCTTTTTGTCCTCCCTATTTCTTTAGTGTCTAATTGCCCTGGTGCTAGTGAAGCACCTGTAAAGAAAAACATTTACTCACCTGACAGAAGTCTCCTCTTCAGGCTTCCGGCGCATAGCTCCCCTGATGATCTTCAGTGCAACAAGTCCTGCTCCAAAACTCCCATGCTGTCAGGAAGAGCAGGGCTATGGTAAAATGGCGCCCAAAGCCCTGCACTGGAGACACAAATAGTGTCCAGTGCAGGGATACAGATGCCATCTTCCCATAGCCCTGCTCTGCCTGCCGTAACCCACAGACTCCGCAGGCTGGAGGTGAACTGCAGGCTGCAGCCGGTGGACTGGGGTGCCCCAAGCCAGTTCACCACCGGGGGGGGGACACACTATCTGGCAGGGGGGCTGCAACCCCACCCCCTCCCCACAGCTGCGCTTTCCCCTCCCGCACATCGCTCCACGTGATCTACTGTATGGCGGTGGATTAAGTGCCACTGGACTGCATCAGCATACAATTCAGATTCTGACGGTTCTTGGTGGTAGGATTAAAGGGAACCCCAGGTAAGAGACATATGGAGGCTGACATATTTTTGCAGATCAAATGTTTCTGACAAAAATCAGACAAGATTGGTTGGATGCTTGTTTCCGGAGTGTGATTCAGACCTACTGACTAGAAATATCAGCAGGACTGCCAGGCAACTCGCCATAAATACGGCAGGTTCAATTTATCTCTCACCTCAGGTTCCTTTTAAACGTCAAAATGGTGATTTTTAAGGGCTATCAATAGTTTAAATGTAGTTTGAATTATCATTTTGAAATCCACCCTAAGGCCCGGTCCACATTGGTAGTAAAAACGGTCCATTTAGCAGATTGTACCGAACAAATCATATGTTAATCAAAAGGATTCGTTCAAACTGCTTCATTGGAATGGGTCCATTCGGCCTGTTCCGCCAAACAGACCACAATTTTGTGGATTTTTCCAGGTCAATGGACTCGTTGCATTCACGGCACACTAATGGAAAAAAGGGTCACAGATCAAAAACTGATGCCTAATAAAAACTGATCTGTGAAACATACACATATCAGTTTTTGATCTTTCCATTGTGAAACAGGCCGAAATGTAGCCATATGCAATGCAGTCTTTCAAACATCGATGGTGTAAGGATCCCTCCTGTAGCATGTCCTGTCGGTTGCAGTGGAGCTGCAACCGAGCAGTTTTCATTTCTCTGTTTGCATTTAGTTGCTTAGTTTTGATTGCATTCACAATAAGTCTCATTGCCATCTGCAACCACTCTGCAGTTCAGAGCAGCTTAGTATGTTGTCATGAATTCACCTATGGCTTGCTGCAGTTCAGGGGCGGCGCCAGGGGGGTGCAAGGGGGTGCTCGAGCACCCCCTAGAATTGTCCAAGCACCCCCAAAGCACCCCCTGGAGTGAACTGACTTCAGGCGTCTAAAAGACGCCAAGTCAGTTCACACAGCGGCAGCACGGAGCAGCAGGCAGGGCTACGGTAAGATGGCCGCCCGGAGCCCTGTTCTGCAGACTTCGAGTCTGCAGTGCATGGCTTCGGGCGGCCATTTTCCCGTAGCCCTGCTCTCTGCATGCAGGCAGGAAGTCTCGTCGTGACGTGGGGAAGGAAGAGGATCGTGGGCGCGCGGGCGCTGCGCGCCACAATGAGGTCGGGACTCGGGACAGGAGGTCGGGAAAGAAGGTCTTCTGGCTGTAGGTGAGTAAATGGGTTTTTCTTTTCTTTTTCAGGTGATGCTGATTGTGCATATTGGGGTCATATCTGCTACGGATTGTGCATATTGGGGTCATATCTGCTACGGATTGTGCATATTGGGGTCATATCTGCTACGGATTGTGCATATTGGGGTCATATCTGCTACGGATTGTGCATATTGGGGTCATGTCTGCTACGGATTGTGCATATTGGGGTCATATCTGCTACGGATTGTGCATATTGGGGTCATATCTGCTACGGATTGTGCATATTGGGGTCATATCTGCTACAGATTGTGCATATTGGGGTCATATCTGCTACGGATTGTGCATATTGGGGTCATTTCTGCTACGGATTGTGCATATTGGGGTCATTTCTGCTACCGATTGTGCATATTGGGGTCATTTCTGCTACCGATTGTGCATATTGGGGTCATATCTGCTACGGATTGTGCATATTGGGACCATATCTGCCACCGATTGTGCATATTGGGACCATATCTGCCACCGATTGTGCATATTGGGACCATATCTGCCACCGATTGTGCATATTGGGACCATATCTGCCACCAATTGTGCATATTGGGACCATATCTGCCACCAATTGTGCATATTGGGACCATATCTGCCACCGATTGTGCATATTGGGACCATATCTGCCACCGATTGTGCATATTGGGACCATATCTGCTACCGATTGTGCATATTGGGACCATATCTGCTACCGATTGTGCATATTGGGACCATATCTGCTACCGATTGTGCATATTGGGACCATATCTGCTACCGATTGTGCATATTGGGACCATATCTGCTACCGATTGTGCATATTGGGACCATATCTGCTACCGATTGTGCATATTGGGACCATATCTGCTACCGATTGTGCATATTGGGACCATATCTGCTACCGATTGTGCATATTGGGACCATATCTGCTACCGATTGTGCATATTGGGACCATATCTGCAACCGATTGTGCATATTGGGACCATATCTGCTACCGATTGTGCATATTGGGACCATATCTGCTACCGATTGTGCATATTGGGGCCATATCTGCTACCGATTGTGCATATTGGGGCCATATCTGCTACCGATTGTGCATATTGGGGCCATATCTGCTACCGATTGTGCATATTGGGGTCATATCTGCTACCGATTGTGCATATTGGGGCCATATCTGCTACCGATTGTGCATATTGGGGTCATATCTGCTACCGATTGTGCATATTGGAGCCATATCTGATAACGATTGTGCATATTGGGGTCATTGGACGTGTTTTTTGTTAAAATCTGCTCACATTACGTGTATTTTCTTGAGAAAACCTGCACAATTATGTGAATTTTCTGGGAAAAGGGTCACCAAAACTTGGGCCCTCTGTCTTTGCGTTGCACTTTTAAAGGGAACCCGAGGTGAGAATAATATTGAGGCTGCCATATTTATCTCCCTTTAAGCAATACCAGTTGCCTGGCTGCCGTGCTGGTCCTCTGCCTCTTATTCTTTCAACCATAGACCCTGAACAAGCATGCAGCAGGTCAGGGGTTTCTGACAATATTGTCAGAACTGACAAGATTAGCTGCATGCTTGTTTCAGGTGTAATTCAGTTCACTACTACAGCCAAATAGATCAGCAGGGCTGCCAGGCAACTAGTATTGTTTAAAAGGAAATAAATATGGCAGCCACCATATCACTCTCACCCTGGGTTCACTTTAAATTACAGTTAGCCCCGCCCTCATCCGGTCATGACCACGCCCATTTTTTCGCTGCGGCGCGCTTAGCGCGCCGCAGGTTGTAGCCACACCCATTTTTTGCCGCGTCAGCTCCCCCGGAAATTGGTCCAGCACCTGCATAGCACCCCCTAAAAAAATTTCCTGGAGCCGCCACTGCTGCAGTTGAACTGCACCCAGACAGCTCTGGATTTCTTACATGCATGTTGCTGCATAATTTGGCATGCATTTGTAATGAGAGTCCTTTCCATCCACAGTCAGCTTGCAGCCTTCAATCAGCCTAACACAGGATTGAGTGATTACCATTCAGCTGTGTGGGAATTTGCATGTCTGCTCTTATTGGCTGATGTCCATGGAAAAGCCTGCTCCTCCTCTCACACCTTGTCCATCTGTTATATTTAGCAGTTCATTGACCCTCCCACCAGTGGTTGGAGCGTTGCTCAGAAGTGGAGTCTAGGTGACCACGGGTATTCACCAGAGCACCTCGCAAGGGATGAAGGGCTTTTAGCAGCCTTGTGACCACCAGGTCACAACTGAGATAACTCTGACTGGTGGTTAGGAGAACAAGATACCTCAGTATGGAGAGTGCAGAAACTCTCTAGATAGATGGAGTGTAATCAAGAGGGAATCTGTTATCCAGGCAAGGGTCGTGGCAGGCAGCAGGCAAGAGTAATCCGTTATCCAGGCAAAGGTCGTGGCAGGCAGCAGGAAAGAGTAATCTGTTATCCAGGCAAGGGTCATGGCAGGCAGCAGGCAAGAGTAATCCGATATCCAGGCAAAGGTCGTGGCAGGCAGCAGGCAAGAGTAGTCAGTATCAGGCCGAGGTCATTAACAAGGGAAGAAAATTGAGAGTAGTTGAGGAAAGCCGGGTCACAACGTGGAGCAATGGAAAAAATGCAAGGCTGGTCGGAGGCAAGGAACACTAGGAACCAACACCAGCTGTCAGAACGAACAGCACCAGAGTCAGGGGCGGACTGGCCTTTTATACTCTTAGCCGGGCAGATTGACGCTAACATCATCACGCTGCGCATGCGTACACATGGACACAACACTCCGCACATGCATACACAGAGCCGCGTTCCATGTCGCGCAAGCGTACACACGCCCCCAGCCACAAGATTCAACCCACGGCCAGTGACGCGCGTGCGCGCAAGACGAATAGGACGCCATCGCCGGGACATGGAAGCGTGAGTAATGTATGACACCGTCATAGTGTTCAGCTTTGCCTTAGTTGACCGCTGGGTTCCTTGTGTGAAATTTGAATTGTTTTGCATTACCTTGCTGTGCTTGCTTGGACGTTTGCTGCACCCGCGGAGGTACAGTGAAGTCTTCCTACCCTGATAGCTTGGAAACTGCCTCCACCCTGTTGGTGACTGGTAGTATTCCTGCTAATTCTGTTCCTGTGGACGTAACAATAGCTGCGGTTCAGTTGTCTGAACTTGTGTGGATGTTTGTTATTGCTGGGGCAGCAATTAGATTGGCAAACGATCCATCTGTCTGTCTGTTCCTGCTGGTCTTGTCCCTGTGGACGTAACTATAGCTGCGGTTGCTATTGGTTATGCTCCTACTTGCTTGTCTTGTCCGTGTCTGCATGGATGCTTGCTATCACTGGGGCAGCGATTAGATTGGCAAGCATTCCTTCTGTCTGTCTGTTCCTACTGGTCTTGTCCCTGTGGACGTAACTATACCTGTGGTTGCTATTTGTTATACTCGTACTTGTTTGCCTTGTCTGTGCCTACATGGATGTTTGCTATTGCTGGGGCAGCAATTAGATTGGCAAGCATTCCTTCTGTCTGTTCTTGTTACTCAGTGTGGTGGACATCATATGCTCAGTGCTGCGGTCGCACTGAGCAGCCATTGTGTCTTGTTTATTGTGGCGGTTATCAAAAGCTCAGAGCTGTTGTCGCTCTGAGCAGTCTTGCTCCCTTGTTCATAGCTCCTGGTGTGATCTGTGTACTCTCCTCCACAAGGGCATTCCACTCTATTACCTAATATCACCCAGCTGCATAGTCTTGCTTTGCTCTGGTGGTACTCTGGTTTTCCCGGCCCTGCACGTTATGACCTGGGGGCAACCAAAGTCAGGAGACATATTCAGTGTCCTGTTCAAGTGGGGGCTTGTCTATAGGTGAAGACCATGGGCCGAGCTCAGAGCTACTAGATTGGGGTATAGTGGCTGAAGGAAAACAAGAGATCTGCCAGGCATTACAGATGGTTAATGGTTCAGTCAGAGCAATGGAAAGATTGCTTGCCTGTGTGATCAAACAAAAGATTATTTAAATCTTTTAAAGGAAGAACATTTAAAGCATACAAGATGTCAAAATAGTAAGAGAAACGGTGGGAGCAGGCATATGCTATCACCTGTCCTGATGCCTGTCGCTCATTCCTCTCCAACATCCCTCCACCCCCGTTCTCCTATCTGACTCCGCATCATAGCTAAAAGCCCCTCAGGACCCACTTCCGGGTCATCGGAGTCTGGCTTTACTGTGCAGGCTGAGCATGTCCTACATCAGCACCCGTGGCTGGGAGCGCTTTGTGCATGCATATGAAGTCTACAACATGCGGATGATGTCATACGCATGCGCAGAGTCCTCCGGGCCTTGGGTGCATGCTGTACGATGCCGCAGCTCAGCCAGTGCCTGCGCAGTAAGGCCCGACTATGGCAACCTGGAAGAGGGTCCCGGGGGCTTTTATATAGGCATCAGGACAGGTAATAGTGCAGCTATGCCTGCTGGTATCCTTTAATTAAAGGGTAAAATTAAAAGACAAAATGTACTTTTAATTTTGTAATCCATTTCATTATGTTACATAGTTACATACATAGTTACATAGTTATTTGGGTTGAAAAAGGTCATACGTCCATCGAGTTCAACCAGTAAACAAATTACAACACCAGCCCGCTCCCTCACATATCCCTGTTGATCCAGAGGAAGGCGAAAAAACCTTACAAGGCATGGTCCAATTAGCTCTAAATGGAAAAAATTCCTTCCTGACTCCAGATGGCAATCAGATAAAATCCCTGGATCAACACTACTGGGCATTACCTAGCAATTATAGCCATGGATGTCTTTCAACGCACGGAAAGCATCTAAGCCCCCTTTAAATGCAGATATAGAATTTGCCATAACTACTTCCTGTGGCAATGCAGTCCACATCTTAATCTCTCTTACTGTAAAGAACCCTTTCCTAAATAAATGGCTAAAACGTTTTTCCTTCATGCGCAGATCATGTCCTCAAGTCCTTTGTGAAGGCCTAGGGACAAAAATCTCATCTGCCAAGCTTTTATATTGCCCTCTGATGTATTTATACATGTTAATTAGATCCACTCTGAGGAGTCTTTTCTCTAGACTAAATAAACCCAGTTTATCTAACCTTTCTTGGTAAGCAGGGCCGGTTTAAGCAACAATGGGGCCCCAGGGCAAAATAAACCTGGGGGGCCCCCCCAACAGATACCCCAGAACAAAAATCGGCATTAAGGGACCTTTTTCGCAGCTGTTATAGTCAGGGTGTGAAGCCCCAATCGGTTGGACTCCACATTCTGGCTACCCCAGCCTGCATGGGGGACAAGGGGTTAAAAAGTTTCAGGAGGGGGGACCCCACATCATTTAAAAAAAAAAAAATTCCCACACTCTAAACATAAATTTTTGGGGGGGAAAACAGGAAAAAATGCCAGGGATCTTCATACAGCCATATCGTGGCTGTATAGCGATCCCTGGCCAAAGCGCTGCAGCTACGTATGGACCCCCTGGAAACCCCGTCAGGAAATTTATTGCTCTTTCTTTTGATGTATGTAAAATTACACTATCGTTAGGTTTGCTACTAAAAGTGACATTTTACCGCTTTTAAAAGTATACTTTTTTCCTTCGAAACTTTAAAATCGATTTTCTCAAAAACTTTAGGGTCTTTTTGAAAAATAGTTTTTTCCTCTTATTCCCAATGATCTCCTTAACATATCCTGCAAATTTAGGGTTTCTAGCATTTAAGGTGGATTTGCTATTAACCATTAAAGTCGGCAGGTTTTTAAATGCGTATTTTTTATCCTTTGAAACTTTAAAATCGATTTTCTCAAAAACTATAAGGTCGATTTGAATTTTTTTTCCTTTTTGTAGCCACTGGGGGCCCCTACAAGCTCTGAGGCCCTGGGACAGTTGCCTCCTTTGCCTCTATGGTAGCGCCGGCCCTGTTGGTAAGTGAGACCTTCCATCCCTCGAATCAATTTTGTTGCTCGTCTCTGCACCTGCTCTAAAACTGCAATATCTTACCTGTAATGTGGTGCCCAGAACTGAATTCTGTATTCCAGATGTGGCCTTCCTAGAGAGTTAAACAGGGGCAATATTATGCTAGCATCTCGAGTTTTTATTTTCCTTTTAGTGCATCCCAAAATTTTATTATCTTTAGCTCAGGGGCGCCTCTAGCCATTTTTTCACTCCAGGTGAGAAAACCTGTGCCCCCCCCCCCCCATGGGAGCCCCCCATGAAAATAATCATAATGCGGCAGTTTTTCACCAAAAAATAATCGTAATGCGGCAGCGTTTCACCAGAAAATACACGTATTGCGGAAGCATTTCATCAGAAAAGAATTGTATTGCAGCAGTGTTTCACCAGAAAATAATCGTAATGTGGCAGCATTTCACCAGAAATTACACTTATTGTGACAGCGTTTCACCAGAAAAATACACGTAAATGTGGCAGCATTTCACCAGAAAATATCCAATGCTGGCAGTCTTTCAACAAAAAATACACAATGCAGGCAACGTTTTACCAGAAAATACACAATGCGGCAGCATTTCACCAGAAAATAGACAATGCGGGCAAGTGTTTCACCAGAAAATACACAATGCATCAGCATTTTACCAGAAAATACACAATGTAGCAGCATTTCACCAGAAAATACACAATGCAGCAGCGTTTCACCAGAAAATACACAATGCGGTAGCGTTTCACCAGAAAATACACATAGGCAGGGCTCCACTTTTATGAGGCACAACGTGGGACAGAAGGAGGCACAGGGGGACTGAATAAGGCAGACAGGGTGATATAGGGAGGCACAGGGGGACAGAAGGAGGCATGAGTGTCAGAAGAAGTCACAAAGGAGGACAGAAGGAGGCACAAGGGAACAGAAGGAGACACACAGGGGGACAAAAGGAGGCACAATGGGGGACAAGAATGAGACACAAAGGAGAAAAGAAGGAGGCACAGGAGGACAGAAGGAGGCACATGGGGGACACAAGGAGGCACAATGGGCAACAAAAGGAGGCACAATGGGGGACAGAATAAGACACAAAGGAGGGCAGAAGGAGGCACAGGAGGACAGAAGGAGGTCCACAGAGGGGCAGCGGGTGGTACAGGGGGACAGAAGAAGACATGAGGGCCAGAAGGAGGCACAGAAAAGGACAGTGGGAGGCACAGGGGGACTGAAGGAGGCACACAGTGGAACAGAAGGAGACACAAAGGGGGACAAAAGAAGGCACAGGAGGAAAGAAGGAGGCACAGGGGGACTGAAGGATGACCACAGGGGACAGGAGGAGGCACAAAGGGGGACAGTAATAAGCACAAATGGGCCAGAAGGAGGCACAGGGAGGCAGTAGGAGGCACAAAGGGGAGCAGAAGGATGCAGAAAGGGGAACAGAAGAGGGGGCAGAGGGGGGTGAAAGGAGGCACAAGGAGACAGAAGGGGCAGAGGTGGACAGACAGAGCCACAGGGGGACAGAAGAAGGCACAAAGGGGAACAGAAGGAGGCACAGGAGGACAGAGGAAGGCACAGGGAACAGAAGTGGCATATGGGGACTGAAGAGGCACATGGAGGTACAAAGGGAGACAGAAGGAGGCACATGAGGACAGCAGGAGGCAGAGTGGCACTGAAGGAGGAATAGTGGGGCAGAGGTAGCACAGGGGGACAAAGAAAGGCATAGGGGGACAGAAGGGGGGCAGAGGTGGCACAGGGGGACTGAAGGAGGCACATGGAGACAGAATGAGGTACAAAGGGAGACAGAAGGAGGCACATGAGGACAGCAGGAGGCAGAGTGGCACTGAAGGAGGAATAGTGGGGCAGAGGTAGCACAGGGGGACAAAGAAAGGCACAGGGGGACAGAAGGGGGGCAGAGGTGGCACAGGGGGACTGAAGGAGGCACATGGAGACAGAAGGAGGCACAAAGGGAGACAGGAGGCATAAAGGGAGACAGAAGGACAAACAGGGGGTCATAAATGGCACAAGGGACAGAAGGAGGCACAAAAGGGACAGAAGGAGGCACCAAGGGGGGGAGGGGAAGGATGTACAAAGCACAGAGGGACACAGTGGCAGCTGCCTGCAAATTACACTAAGCAGATGCATTAGAAGCAAGTAATAGAACACCCGTGGGGGGTGGGGCTTATTCAGGGGGTATGGCTTAATTCAGGGGCGTGGCTTAATCCAGCAGCAACATGGTGCCCCCAGGACCAATGGTACTCCAGGCAATGGCCTATACTGCCTATGCCTAGAGGCTCCCCTGCTTTAGCTGCAGCGGCTTGGCATTGAATATAATTATTTAACTTGTTATGTAATCAGTTGCTCTATCTACAATAGATTGTGCTGTATGATAGTAGCTTTACAAAGCTCTAGTTTCTCAGACATACAGGTAGTCCCCTACTTACAAATGATATGCCTATACAAACAGCCCAAAATGGGAACAAGGAAAATAAAAACATTTTTTCAATAAGACCTTGTAGTTTTAGAGAAAATAGCTGTTAAAAAAATTGAAGAAAAAATGTATTTTAAAGAGACTCTGAAGCGAGATTAAAAATCGCTTTTTACCTTATATTCAACATGGGCATGTTTGCCCCTGCTAAACCGCCGCTATTCCGCGGCAGAACAAGGGGTCTTTACTGGGGTTGGGGTTTGGAAGGTATTCATTTTCTAAATTTTTTCTTAAAAATGTATTACTGTAATTTTACTTTTTTGCCACTAGATGACGCTACAAAAACTTTCCTGGGATACCAGAAAGTGTTCCAATTTTTTTACACTCTTTTTTATTATGGATGGACATGGCCCCTCATCGTGGCTACGTCCATTCATTCCAGGCACTGCTACTGGTTCAGGAAACACTTGTTCCCCGTCACCAATCTCGGCACTGCATGACCCACTATGCACGAGATGCGGAAGTACTCGCACGCACACCCATCGCATATATCCAGGACGCACTGGTACATCCTGCTAGCGGCACCGGAGCTCAAAATGGATGAATTAAAACGTCCAGTTTGAGTGAACCCAATACAAGAGTGATATGCAGGTATATTTATTTCCTATTAAACAATACCAGTTGCCTGGCAGTCATACTGGTCTAATTGGCTGCAGTAGTGTCTGAATCACACCAGAAACAAGCATGTGGATATTTGTTGTTCAACTTTCTCCAACCCTGTCGTCAAGGCCCAACAACAGAACACTTTTCTTTAAGAAAACCACAGGCATTTGCAGGTGGGGCAACCTTAACCACGTAACCTTAACCACTTTGCATTCCTGGGTTTTTACCCCTTTATTTCAGCATTTCAGCAGTCACTATTAATACAGCAATACCTTTTTTTAATTACCGTATATACTCGTGTTCAAGCCGACCCGAGTATAAGCCGACCCCCCCCAACTTTTACCTTAAAAAAAAACTGGAAAAAATGATCGACTCATGTATAATCCGGGGCTAGGTAATGCAACAGCTACTGCCTACTGATGAGTTTCAATAGTCAAAATAAATGACAAAAGGTTAAGCACAGGATGTACCAACTTGTGCCAGCCAGCTGTGATTACTGTCATGTGGGTGGTATCCTTCAATTCCTCCCTCAGAGGCAAAGCAACTTTTATAGCTGAGGACTGACACAGCCCGCTCATCTACATGCACAACTTTCACCAGAGCAGTCACCGCACAGCACTCAGGGGGGTGCACTTTGGTAGTGACTTGTGTACCAAGCCGAGACCCCCACTTTTGGGTCACTTTTTGGGCCCAAAAACTAGGCTTATACATGAGTATATAAGGTACTTATGCTATCAAAGTGATATATATACTGTATATTATTTTTTTAAACAATCTAAACTTTCTTTGGGTGATATTCTTTTCCAAGATTTTTTTTTATTTTATAGGTATTTTATAGGGGAAAAATTAGGTGTAAATGCAGAAAATACACTTGTTTTCATTTTTAACCCTTTGTAATTTTAATATGACTAGTGTCACAATTATAAAACACCTCAACATTTGGCTCGTCCTGATTAAAATAATGCCATACTTCCTCACTGGTTGGGCATGTAGTGTACCGTCAGTCTGTGGGTCTGTAGCAACTGGATGCGATCGCTTTGGTGCACAGTTTGCAGACCCAAATGCTGTACAGATACATTGCTAGGCAACAGCATAGTGATGCATCTATACAGCCTTGGGTCCCTGAACCTTAACCCTAGCGATAGCATCCCACAGGTGGCAGCCATTATAGATATCCATGAATCTTAAGGCCAGGCAAAGGTGACAGAAGGTGTAGGGGTTAAAAGTTAACCACAGGAGGGAAAAAAACACTTTATTTAATGTGACACTGTCACTTTAAATTTGTTTTGTTTTTTTAACTCTTCAATAAATGATTTCTGCTATAGAGCAATAATTCCCTTTTAAACCAGTACACATGCACAACTAGAGATGGCCCGAACGGTTCGCCGACGAGTTCGCGCGAACAACGAGGGTTCGCGTCGAAACACATATAGCGCGTTCGACCCGCCCCCTATACCACATCATTGGGCTAAACTTTGACCCTCTACATCACAGTCAGCAGACACATGGCAGCCAATCAGGCTGCACTCCCTCCTGGACCCCTGCCCCCCTTATAAAAGGCAGCAGCATCGGCCATTTTCTCACTCTGTCTGCTGCCTGCTGCTAGTGAGAGAAGGGAGAGGTTGCTGGAGAGATAGGGAAAGCATATGTTCTTGTGATGTGTTTTTGTGTGTGTGTGTGTGTGTGTGTGTGTGTGTGTGTGTGTGTGTGTGTGTGTGTGTGTGTGTGTGTGTGTGTGTGTGTGTGTGTGCCACTGACACTGCATATACAGCCCTGTCTGTCACAGCTGGCCCTTGCTAATTGCTATACTGTGCCAGGCCCAGCACATTCAGTGCATACCTTTTCACTGCATCTGTGTGACTGCACATTGTATTATACCACCAGTCACTGCATACCTTTCACTTCATCTGTGTTACTGCTTACTGTTTTATATACCAGTCAGTGCATACCTTTTCACTGCACCTGTGTGACTGCACATTGTATTATATCACCAGTCACTGCATACCTTTCACTGCATCTGTGTGACTGCACATTGTATTATAACACCAGACACTGCATACCTTTCACTGCATCTGTGTGACAGCACACTGTTTTATATACCAGTCAGTGCATACCTTTTCACTGCACCTGTGTGACTGCACATTGTATTATACCAGCAGTCAGTGCATACCTTTCACTGCATCTCTGTGACTGCACATTGTATTATACCACTCAGTGCATACCTTTCACTTGAATGGATGGCAGACTTGCCCTCCATAACAAATTCTCGTTATAGGATTTCAAGTGTATTTGTCTCATCATTATACAGCAGTCAGTGCATACCTTTCACTGCATCTGTGTGACTGAACATTGTATTATACCACCAGTCACTGCATACCTTTTCACTGCATCTGTGTGACTGCACATTGTATTATACAAGCAGTCAGTACCATTCACTGCATCTGTGTGACTGCACATTGTATTATACCACAAGTCACTGCATTCCTTTCACTGCATCTGTGTGACTGCACATTGTATTATACCAGCAGTCAGTACCTTTCACTGCATCTGTGTGACTGCACCTTGTATTATACCAACAGTCACTGCATACCTTTCACTGCATCTATGTGACTGCACATTGTATTATACCAGCAGTCAGTGTATACCTTTCACTGCATCTGTGTGACTGCACATTGTATTATACCAGCAGTCAGTACCTTTCACTGCATCTGTGTGACTGCACCTTGTATTATACCAACAGTCACTGCATACCTTTCACTGCATCTATGTGACTGCACATTGTATTATACCAGCAGTCAGTGCATACCTTTCACTGCATTTGTGTGACTGCACATTGTATTCTACCAGCAGTCAGTGCATACCTTTCACTGCATCTGTGTGACTGCACATTGTATTATACCACCAGTCAGTGAATACCTTTTACTGCATCTATGTGACTGCACACTGTTTTATATACCAGTCAGTGCATACCTTTTCACTGCATCTGTGTGACTGCACATTGTATTATACCACCAGACACTGCATACCTTTCACTGCATCTGTGTGACAGCACACTGTTTTATATACCAGTCAGTGCATACCTTTTCACTGCACCTGTGTGACTGCACATTGTATTATACCAGCAGTCAGTGCATACCTTTCACTGCATCTCTGTGACTGCACATTGTATTATACCACTCAGTGCATACCTTTCACTTGAATGGATGGCAGACTTGCCCTCCATAACAAATTCTCGTTATAGGATTTCAAGCGTATTTGTCTCATCATTATACAGCAGTCAGTGCATACCTTTCACTGCATCTGTGTGACTGAACATTGTATTATACCAGCAGTCAGTACCATTCACTGCATCTGTGTGACTGCACATTGTATTATACCACAAGTCACTGCATACCTTTCACTGCATCTGTGTGACTGCACATTGTATTATACCAGCAGTCAGTACCTTTCACTGCATCTGTGTGACTGCACCCTGTATTATACCAACAGTCACTGCATACCTTTCACTGCATCTATGTGACTGCACATTGTATTATACCAGCAGTCAGTGTATACCTTTCACTGCATCTGTGTGACTGCACCTTGTATTATACCAGCAGTCAGTACCTTTCACTGCATCTGTGTGACTGCACCTTGTATTATACCAACAGTCACTGCATACCTTTAACTGCATCTATGTGACTGCACATTGTATTATACCAGCAGTCAGTGTATACCTTTCACTGCATCTGTGTGACTGCACATTGTATTATTCCAGCAGTCAGTACCTTTCACTGCATCTGTGTGACTTCACATTGTATTATACCACCAGTCAGTGTATACCTTTCACTGCATCTGTGTGACTGCACATTGTATTATACCACCAGTCACTGCATACCTTTCACTGCATCTGTGACTGCACATTGTATTAGTCAAGTCGGTGCATACCTTTCACTTCATCCCCCCCAATATGGACAAAACAGCAGGCAGAGGCAGAGCCAGAGGCAGGCCACCCGGCAGGTCTGTTCGAGGTCGTGCTGACGTGATTTCGTGCAGCCGTCGACCAAAGTACAGTGTTCAGAAGGCACGTGTTTTCAACTCCCAAGATTGTCAGGACGTAGTTGACTATTTAACACAGAACACCTCATCTTCCTCAGCTTCCACACGGAACCGTGACATATCTTCCTCCTCTCGCTCTAATTCTGGCACCCCACTTAACACTCAGCTGGCAGCCACCATTGCTACTACTAGCACCACATCCGCTCCATTTGACAGTTTTCAGGAGTTATTTGGTGGGGAATTAACTGATTCACAGCCATTATTGTTACAAGATGAAGGTGCTAAGCATGTTACACCACCTTATATGTCTGAGTTAGGCGTCAGTATGGACGTAAGGTGTGAGGATGATGAAGTACCTGTTGCCGTTTTGGAGGTGTCTGATACAAGCAAAGCTGTGGAGGATGATGATGATGATGCTGCCATGGCTGTCACATGGGTTTCCAATAAACAAGATGGAGACAGTTCAGAGGGGGAGTCAGAGAGGAGTAGGATGAGACGAGTTGCTGAAAGATGCAGGGGGAGCTCATCATCAGAAACAGCTTGTGGCAGTGTCCGTCGACATGTATCGCCACCTATAAACAGCCAGCCAACAAGCCCTTCAAGGTCAGCTGCTGCCGCCACCACCACAGTGCCATCATCCCAGGGCTCAGCGGTGTGGAAATTTTTGTGTGTGTCTGCCTCAGATGACAGCGATGCCATCTGTACTCTCTGCCACCAAAAAGTGAGTCGTGGAAAGACCAAGAGTAGGTACAACTGCCTTATGAAGGCACATGATGAAAAAGCACAAACAGCAATGGGATGACCACCTGAGGAAAAGCAGCACACAAATGCAAAGCCACCCTCCGCCTCCTCTTCCTCCTTCAGGTGCAGCATCTTCAGCCGCTTTATCCCTTGCACCTTCACAGCCACCCTCCTCCACTCCGCCTCTCACCTTGAGCAGTTCCTGCTCCTCTGCCCACAGCAGCCAGGTGTCTGTTAAGGAAATATTTGAGCGGAAGAAGCCAATGTCTGCCAGTCACCCCCTTGCCCGGCGCCTGACAGCTGTCTTGGCGGAACTGTTAGCTCGCCAGCTGTTACCATACCAGCTGGTGGACTCTGAGGCCTTCTGAAAATTTGTGGCGATTGGGACACCGCAGTGGAAGGCCACAATTATTTTTCTAAAAAGGCGATACCCAAACTGTACCGTGATGTTGAAAGGCAAGTGGTGTCATCTCTGGCACACCGCGTTGGGTCAAGGGTCCATCTGACCACGGATGACTGGTCTGAAAAGCATGGTCAGGGCAGGTACATTACTTATACAGCACAACAGCACATTGGGTCAACCTGGTGACTGCTGGCAAGCAGGGAGTACGAGTCTGTGCAGCGGACCTAGTTGTGACACCTCTACGGCTTGCAGGCAGGCCTGCTGCCACCTTCTCTCCTTCTCCTCCTACTCCTCCTGCTACATGCTCTGCACTGTCGTCCTCCTCCTCCTTGGCTGAGTGGCAGTGCCACTCTACTGGTGCTGCGATCTCCTCTCCAACTACACACCCCCAGCTCCCCAGGGCCTATGCTGCATGCCAGGTACGACGGTGTCACGCCATCTTGGACCTGTCTTGCCTCAAAGCCGAGAGTCACACTGGAGCAGCTCTCCTGGCTGCTCTGAACAAACAGGTGTATCAGTGGCTGACCCCACACCAAATGGAGATCGGCAACATGGTGTGTGACAATGGCAGCAATCTCTTTTGGGAATGTTGACACATGTACCCTGCATGGAACATGTGCTGAATCTAATAATCCAAAGATTTGTGTGTAAGTACCCAGGCTTACAGGAGGTCCTGAAGCAGTCCGGGAAGGTGTTTGGGCATTTCAGGCATTCCTACACGGCCATGGCGCGCTTGGCTGATATTCAGCAGAGAAGCAACTTGCCGGTGAGGTGCTTGATTTGCGATAGCCCGACTCGCTGGAATTCAACGCTCCTGATGTTTTAACACCTGCTACAACAGGAGAAAGCCATCAACGACTATCTGTACAGCTACGCTCAAAGGTCATGCTCTGGGGAGGTGGGCATTTTCTGGCCGAAGTACTGGACACTCATGCGTAATGCCTGCAGGCTCATGCCTCCGTTTGAGGAGGTGACAAACCGAGTGAGTCGCAGTGAAGGCGCCATCAGCGACTTGATCCCATATAAGTCGGTCCCCACACAGCACCTCTGCCTGCAGGCCGCTTGACTGCCTTCTCCGCCACCACCAACAGGATCCAGGACGCCAGGAGGATTCTTGAATATTTAAGGCCGCTGCTAGCAGCCGCCACTAACAAAAATAATTATTTTTCTGGTGTGTGTACATGCCTAATTTTTTCACTGCACTGCGGCTGCAACAACAAAACAAAAGGTATGTACATGTGTCAGTTCCCCTTCCTGATCTTTACCTTGCCGCGGTGAAGGGGCTTGCGTATCACAATGAAGCAATGACCTATATGAGTGTGTTGAGATGCACACCCAAGATAATAAGGTCGTTGCTTTATTGTGGACAGACCAAATTCAATCAGCTGGACAGTGACTGTTGTTCTGCCATTGAGCTACCTCAGCCCGACCATATGGGCTTGAAAACTGCCATCGCCTGCACTCTCGTCATCGTGCGCACCAGTCCAGCACGGCCATCACTACACAAACAGCTGTTTGCGGTGCGTTACACAGTGATTTTGGTCTGTCAGTGTGAAGCAGTACACTACTTACACTACCTGCAGATCCATGTCTACAAACGCAAGATCTTTTCAAGCACTTTATGCCTCCAATTTAGGAATGCAATGTGATTTCTGCACTTTAGGGATTATAACCCTGCTGTGCGTCAAATCCGTAATTTTCCCCGGGACTTTTGGCGTGTTTCCCACTCCGCCATGCCCCCCTCCAGGTGTTAGAACCCTTAAAACATCTTTTCCATCACTTTTGTGGCCAGAAACAGTGTTTGTAGTTTTTGAAGTTCGCCGGCCCATTGAAGTCTATTGTGGTTCACCCGGTTCGTGCAAACTCGAACTTTTGCGGAAGTTCGCGTTCGAGGTTCATGAACCCAAAATCGGAGATTCGAGCAATCTCTATGCACAACCTGGAATGCCGAGTAATCTGAACTGGTTAAAAGGAAATAAATATGGCAGCCTCCATATCACTCTCACCTATAAGGTGGCCACATGCAAAACATGTTCTTTTCCATGAAACCGATCTAATTTTTTGGGGTTGATTGAAAGCTCTGAGGAAGTTGTAGACACTACCATACATATGTGTTCAAGATTGACGAAATTTTGTAATAAAAAAAAAAATCATATGTGGTGAAAAAGTTGGTTGGAAAACATTTCACTTATTAATCAACTTTTGATCTTTTTGATTTTTAATATGAATACTTATTTTTTTAATATGGGCTCTCTCTCTCTGTACATCTATCACATATGGCATGCCATCATAATTTTCTGTTATTTTATGTATTTGCTTTTTCTGCAACCAGTCATTGATTTCTGTTTATTAATTTCTGTTTCTTAATTAATATAAGTAAACCAAGTACAATGCAGTTATATTTTATTATAATTCTACCTAATAATCACTTTTCCATATATTATTTCCACATTTCATACCATACTATTTCCACTTTTTTTAATATACAGTACATATATATCCAGACGCTTTCATAATTCCATCCAATAAATAAAGTTTGGTATGTACTGAATAGTTACATACAATTTATTCAGGTTGAATGTAATTTGACATTCTACCACACATCATACAATTCTTGGTAAAGTTGGTCCAACTTTTCCAACACGGTCAATAAAAAAAAAAACCATGAAAAAAAGGAAATTTGATCAGATTTCTTCGTTGAATAAAAATGTCGGGCTGTCATGCTTGATCGGGTGCACAGCGGTGGCAGCGTGCGATAATCAAATGATGAAACTCCCAGCCACTGTCTCCCCAGTGTACATGTAACCACCCCAGTGCCCCTGCATTAATACCTTACCTTTCCACCACTGTGTTCGGACTCCTCTTCCGGGTCCGCGCCCCCCTGTGGTTACTAGTTGTCCACCTGTTGCTGTTGCGCCAGCAATACTTGGGGGGGGGGGAACCTAGAAGAGGAGTTCGGACACAGCAGCAGAGAAGTAATGTATTAATGCTAGGGGGGGGGGGGGGGCAGTGACCGGGAGCGGCGAAGCGGTGGATGTGCTGTCACAATGCTGATTTATGTTGAAGTCTCTCTGCTGGTGTATGGGCAGCTAGCAGATCTCTCTCTGATCAGATTCGTTTAGAGAAAGATCTGTCTCTTGGTCGATCTGCCCATACAATGTCTGATGTATGGACACCTTTAGAGCCTTAGGGCTCTTTGGGTGTAATGATGGGCTTATTCTGTTGCATTCTGTCAACCTGTAAAATGTTGATGGTAGTGAGCGGCATGGGAAAGTTTTGTGTTATTATGCATAAAGTATGCTGGTCTTTATAAATTCATCCAGTGCTGGATTTATACTTGTAAAAACAGTGTTTTGATCAGTGGCGTAGCTAAGCAGCTATGGGCCCCAGTGCAAGTTTTACACTGCCCCCCCCCCCCCCCCCCCCCGCATACCTTTATTGTGGTTTTGGGTCACCCCAAGCTGCTTGGTTACTGTGTTGTTTATTTTTTAAATTATCTTTTACCTTCGGTTTTGGTGTCTTTTCTTTAAATGCAACCCTTTATGGGAATCAGTAAGGTGTAAAAGTACCCTTGTACTCATTACCTAGGGAGGGTTTAGATATCTTAATGACCTCATTATTATAAAAGGAAGCTTCCAGATTCCACCATAAGTCCACCCTTGGTAATACCTCCACTTCCTCCTGGACAATGGAGCTATGGAAAAGCCCCTTCTTGGCAACGTTAGACAACAAAATTGGCAAGTGGGTGATTTTTTTTTGTTTTTGTTTACTAATGAAACTTTTATTGATTAAGAGTGAAAATTTAATTATAGAGACTACAGATTTCCAAATTATGGGAGGACTAAATGTGTCGGATGTGCAGAGATACAATTTAGTGTGTCTGACCAGCTTTATAAATACAATAAATAAATAAATAAAATAAATATGTGAGAAGCTGGCCCTGTCTGACTTTTTCTTTTAGGCACACCACAGTAATTGGGCTCTATGGCGAGGTATTTGAGAAAATGTTTAATCAGTGAGCGCTGTAAAAAAAAGCGCAGGAGATTTGGGTGCAGCTGGCGCCAACATAGGCCATAATAGGAAATAAGGCTATAGCAGTCCTCAGTGAGTAATTTGGGCACAAGACAGAGCACAAATTACGATAAGGACACTGCTGGCAGCTGAATTGCATCTTTCCCCCACTATCCATGGCGGCCTGGAGGTGGAATAGTAATTAATGCCGCTGGGACTTGTGCAGGAGCAGGTTAAGCCATTTATCGGTTTACCCTGCGCCCAAATCTTCCGGCGGCCAATTCATAGGTATGCTTAATCAGGGACTCTGTGGAGTTATGTTGGAAAAGAAAGCAGCAGAAGTAGAGATTGTGGCAGCAGATGTGGAGAGGGAAGTATCAGGTGGTGAGCAGTACCCCTTAATGCACCTTGTCCTGTACTCAGCAGTGTAATACAGTAAGCAATCAAAGAAATATAGCGACCCTGAGCAGCATTTTTGTAAAAAAGGTTCAGCTGTTATTTGGGGCCAGGAGAATATTCCACTATTAGGCACTGGGTAATACAACAGTAAAATATCTGTAATTTTACTGATATTTTACTATCACTGAACCTAACTCTCTTCTTGCTTAAAACCCTCTTCCTATCCACTCCTTTACATCTAGCTTTACTGACACCTGCTGCACTTCCTTATGTGTGTTGAATGGTTCTTCTGTGTACTGTGATGAACACCTCTCCCTTCACTACTTATGGGCTTTCTGGCATAATGTGTTTCTGCTACCTGCTGCCTGTAATAACTGGAGATAATAATCACTGCTGCTACCTACATAATTAGTTATGGCAACCAAGGTCAGTCCTTGTCATCCTCTGCTCAACATAAGTAGCAACTGCTGCATCAGCTTTCCTGCTCTTTTTGTGCATTAAGAGAAAAACAACCTCCTTCTTTTTTTCCTGTTTCCACATCTCTGTGTGATCTTAGTAGATCAAGGTTGATTGTTATGTCGCTGGGACAACCAAAAGCATTATGGAGACCTTCATAATTACCCTGACCAGACGTCCCCTTTTACCTGGGACACGTCCCAGGTTCAGGGTCCCCTGTCCCAGGCTGCAATGAGTCCCAAGTTATGTCCCACTTTTGACCGCCAGGTGTCCCAGCTGTCAGACTCTGCGTCCACATAAGGTAATGTTTGGCTCATTTACCGTTTGTGGAGTTGGAGTAATTGTTTTCTGCTGCATTTCATGTGTCAGAGGTAACGGCAGTTGCATTTCATTTGTCGTAGGTAACGGTTATATCAATTCATGTGTCAGAGGTAAAGGTTGCTGCAGTTATTATTTGATGGCCATAGAGACTGCATTTGCTACTTTGGGGTTATTGTACTCCGGGCCATCCCCACCAAGACCACCAGACACAAGAACTCTTTCTTCCCGATGGCTGTTAGCCTCCTGAACTCTCTTAATATTCTACCACCCTCTATCAGCGCCCGACCACCTGCATAGGAGCGACAGTCTCTAGCAGTGTGTTGTTGAAAGATGAACACTGAGCTATATGTATATCCAATGCTGTTTGTATGTTGTATATTGTGTTTGTATGATTGCATATTGTGTATGCCCATATCTGAGGTATTACTGTCATTTTAACATCTCTCCTTCCTATGTTCTTTATTCTATGTACCGCCCCTTTGTGCCAAACCCAATTCCGGGCTTGACCCAGTCATGCTTGGCGAAATAAAATGATTCTGTTTCTGATTCTGATTGTTGCAGCATTTGGCAATTTGAGGACTCATGATTAATAAATGGTATGCTAATACTGTAGAATAAGCAGCTTCTGCATATTTCACACACAATCTAATCCTACCATAGTCATAGTCTAATGTCCTACAATATTATTATGTATTTATATAGCACTGGCATCTAAGGCAGCACTTTACAGAGAATGTAGTCATGTCCTTGGCAGAGCTCACAATCTAATCCAGGCCATAGTTAAAGTCTAATGTCCCGCCATATAATTATTATGTATTTATGTAGCACTTGCATCTTCTGCAGCACAGTACATAGTGATGTCATGGACTGACATCCATGATGCAAATCTCCCATTTCACCGCATAATTGTGGGAACACTGCTTTTTCTTATGTGTTTGGGGAACATTGCCTAATTACCTTTAGGGTCACTTTGCCTATTTGTGTTTTTGGAGGAAGCTCTGGCCCACTGCCTCAGAGTTACATTACAGTTCGCTCCGCCCACACCATGTCATGGACACACCCATTTATACACCATGGTCGTGGACATGCCCGTTTTTTGGCATGGCGCTAGCAACCCCCCTCTGTCCCAGGTTGAGCCAAGAAAAATCTGGTCACTGTATCATAATATAAGTTGTCAATGGTTGGACAACAGAAGTGATGGTCGCCCATATCTGCTTTGCAGTATTTTTCCGGACTGTATTCTGCTACGGAGGTAAATGAAGACATGGATTTGGAGAGGGTTACCCTGACTGTACCCGCTGTGTGGCTGTATGGGCTTGTTTGAAGTCTCTAGATGGGTCAGCACCTCCAGCAAATATAGCTCTTTTAAAAGTAAAACATAGCTCTTTATTTAAAGATCCATTAAAAGTCCATAGAAGGTGACAAACGGTGTGGTGCTGCTACCCAGGGACAGCCCGCTGTTTCAGACCCTCTGGCCTTTCCTCAGGCCAGACAGCCCCACCAGTGGCGTAGCTAAGAAGCTGTGGGCCTCGGTGCAAGTTTTACACGGGGTCCCCCAAGTTCTATATACATAACAATATATACGGCATACCAAAACCAATCAAGGACAACCACAGTGTCAGAGGGGCAAGAAGGGGATGGGGAACAGTTTGTTAATAAGTTACTACTATTCAAAGCATCTATTGAGTGAACATTATCAGCACAGGGCCAATTAAGAGCTAATACTGTGGTTCGTGGAGGGCCCCCCTGGTGCTCCTATGGCCCAAGGGCCCCGATGTGGTCGGTACCTCAGCACACCCTATTGCTACAGAAATAGTGGAAGAGAAAGCACAGGGGGTCCGGGAGCCCAATCTGGTGCAGTATGTTAATCAGTAATGAGATATTTAGTAAGTACAATGTGTTTTTATACTCACAAGAGTGGGTTGCTATATGAGGCAACCACTCGTGTTCGCCTGTGGGGAAGTACCTTCCCCACTCTGCCTTTTGTCCTTGGTCGCAGCTCCAAAAAATCGATCTATCGGAGGCTTTCCGAAGTTGATCTTCCCCTGAGACTAGGGGTTTCGGTAACTTTGGGAAAAGAGTACGAGGCGCCCGGTAGAATGTAATAATATAATCACTCTATACGGTAGGTACAGCATTCAATAAAAATAATTGGTGTGGTTCTACCTTCTAGTTGTCCCTTTTTGGGACGTATACAAACGGGATTTTTTTCTTTTTGAGATTCTATTTATTTTGCACAAGACAACGCGTTTCACGGTAAAAAACACTTCCTCAGGTCAGTAACAATGCCTTTAAAATTATAAGAGAACACACAGCGCTCAGACACAATCAGTTTTCAGCTTATCATAAAATCATCAGTTTTCAGCTTATCATAAAAAACACATCACAAAAACAGCAAAATATAGAACATGTTATGTCACAGCACAATATATACATATAAGGATATGTAAAAAAACCAAATATATATATGTATATCTACACACACATATACACAAAATGTTATAAAAAGGTACATCTAAAAATCACGCAGATGACTCCCATATGTATGCCTATGTTCATACCAAAGTTTACACATCTAGATAGAGTTGTAGGAGGAAGATCATATAAAAGTAATAGGGGAAATGTGGCAATACGTTTTATGCCCCACGCCTCATCCTATTAACTGTGCCATAGATAGACATTGAGTGGGGGGTAGATGTGAAATGCAGGAAACTTATATAGAGGAAAAAATCTCTCCGGGGGGACTACGAGTCCTCACCGAGTCACCCTTTCCGAACGACCCAGTATTTACCGAGGACTGGTATAACTACTTGGAATCATGTTCAGGTGGTATGATGGAACGTATTACTAAGAAACGAAAGTCTATAGTAGTCGAATTGCAACCTCAGATAGAGGAGAAAAAAGAGATACTGATGGTTCACTTACATACACACCAGTTTAAAAATTGCTCACATGTATTGGATACTAAATTTAGCAGGTTCGAACTACAAATCTCAGAAAATAAATTGAACAAAATTAACCGAAATAGAGACCTCTATCGCAATATCCTCCAAAGGCCTCATAAACCAAGGAGGCAATCTCCCCCCCCCCCCCCCCTTCCCACCAACCATTACACCATTACCCAATTCAGAGAATCAGAAAGCCCCAGAGACTTCAGAGGAAAACAAAGGACATACCCCTGCTGTCCACACCCAAGAGACAAATGACCCACCCCCTAGACCCAATGACCAGCGAAATCATCCTAGCAAATGTTATCTGCCAGGACCAATCAGATCTAGGCCTTATCAAAAAAGAACCCCTTTTAAGGGTCACAGAAGAACCCCATATAGAGAACGCCCTAATGAAGTATCAGGTAGAGGACCGCATAGAGAACCAATCATACAGCAAAATTTGGAGGTGCCATCAAGACCCCCACAATCAGTCAGAAAGGGTAAAACCACAAAAAAGAAAATCCAAAAAGAACAGGTACCTCTAATAACGACCAAGGACCTACCAAAGACACCGAAACTTACAAATAGTGAAAAATCCAACAGACTTAATCAAATATTAAGGGATACCGAAGAAGATCTGGAAGTTTTCAGTACCCCAATAGGAAAAAATCCATCAAGCCTAAAACAAACCTTGTCAAAGTCCATCAATCTGGGAATCGTGTCCCAAGACCTACTCAACCTGAGTGTATATGACAACGAAACTAGAAGATACATCCAAAGAGAACATAGATCAGACCAGCAAGATCGAACATCCTCACCACAACCATCCACATCAACAGCAACCCTATGACTAAAAACAAATAAAAAGGGAAGAATTTGGGAAAATGCACAAGAGAAGAACAAATCCCCCCTAAGCAAATACCTGACTATTACCCGGCAAGACACAGGGAAAGTAGTAGTATAGACTCCAACCTCACAGGGAAAACTTCCTCCTCCTCTTTTTTAGAATTACCCACGGTCATGGGAGAAATGCCACCACTATGGCCACGTATCCCGAATCCCACAGGAACACAAAGCCCACTTACCATCTCCACACCAATAATTGTGTCTGAGCGCTGTGTGTTCTCTTATAATTTGTTACTGACCCGAGGAAGCGTTTTTTTTTACCGTGAAACACGTTGTCTTGTGCAAAATAAATAGAATCTCAAAAATAAAAAAATCCCGTTTGTATACTTCCCGAAAAGGGACAACTAGAAGGTAGGACCACACCAATTATTTTTATTCAATGCTGTACCTACCGTATAGAGTGATTATATTATTACGTTCTACCGGGCGCCTCCTACCCTTTTCCCAAAGTTACCCTATTGCTACGCCACTGAGCCCCACACTGAAAACACCACGGCCACACAGACCAATCAGAAAAGAGCATTCAAGAGGACCTGATGGGGAACTGCCTGGAACCTGCCAGAACCAATTGGAAGCTCAGGCACAGGCAGGAACACCAAGGTGAAACATCTGCCTAAAAAAGTGCACAGCTCCGCCGCTCATTATAGCTAGAAATATTCCCTGTAAAACATCTGGGTTTTGTCTTCGCCCAAATAGTGTGTCCTCATCATTTCCGTCATTTGTCCTCATCAATGACGCGTCATTAAAAGCCCGGCACTAGAGGAAGCCGGATGGAGAAGATGGATGTCTGCAATCGCTGTGGGCATGATGAATGAGGTAAGTGGCTGCTGCTGCTGGCACAGGGGGCCCTGAGACACAAGGGGGAGGGAGGAAAGGCAAGCAGGGGGGAGCCAGGCACAGTGGGGACACAGGCAGGGAATACCTGATGTCAGCGGGTCAGCGGTTCGTATCGGCGGGCATTCATAAGTCAGGGATTCCCTGCCCTTGCTGTATAATACGCAGGGACTTTTTCTCCCCATTTTTGGTCTTATACGGCGGAAAATACGGTAGCTTTGCTGTATGTAGCTGCTAAAGGGTTAAGACATTCCATCACTCTAATGCTACGTACACACATGCGACAACAATCTTTCGTTGTGAACGACGAA
The DNA here is from genome assembly GCF_040937935.1 of Hyperolius riggenbachi. NCBI lineage: Eukaryota > Metazoa > Chordata > Amphibia > Anura > Hyperoliidae > Hyperolius > Hyperolius riggenbachi. The sequence goes on from NC_090653.1 coordinate 207,369,701, forward strand.
CGAACCTTTAATTGACGAAAGAACGACCTAAGTAAAGGTAGTTTTTAAAGGTGTGTAACGATCTGATCGTTAGAACGAACGTTACATCACGCAAAGCAACTATTGCGCTTGCGCATAAAAATGAAAAGTTCCATGGAGAAATAGTGAAATGTGCATGTCAAGCCTAGTACAAACGACCGTTTCCAACGATGTACTACTTTTGCAAACGATCGTCGTTGGGAAAAATCCGCCAAGATAGATTGTTCGTTTTTAACGATCTAGCTCGTCCGTCGTTAGACTTAATGGTCGTTGCCTGCTTTTTTTTAAACGATCCTCGTTTGATATGATCGGGGAACGATCGTTTCAAGCGACAATAGTCGCATGTGTGTACGCACCTTTACTGAGCAACTTCTTCAATATAACAACATGAATGTGATACCTAGACACGTGTGCAGACAATCCACTCGATCCAGCCAACAGTTTAGCCAACTGACACTCAGTATGTGCGTCAATTGTTTAAAGGAATACTATCAATATCCAAGTGTTATAAAATGACAATGTACAAATAATGTCTAAGTAGCTGTGTAAACATTTTCATATTTTTCATGTTAAATATCAGAGGCAAAAGCTGTAATTAATTGTATGTAGGGTTTAACTTGGGACAAATCATTTGCAAAGGGGTGTCAGTTTCAATGCACAGCCAGTGTTGTTTTTTGCATATCAGACTACAGAGTATTTTTCCCTGAAAGCCAGAAAATATATATCAAAAGCTGTGCTGTCACAGACAATTACACGTTTAAAACAAGTTACATTTCCTCTGCTCTCTTGCAGACAGCTCAGAAACATGCAGCTTCTTCTGAGAGCTCTCTGACACACAGTTACACAGAGTTAAAGGGAACCGAAACTGATAAGGATATGGATGTTTCCTTTTAAACAATACCAGTTGCCTGGCAGTCCTGCTGATCTCTTTGGCTGCAGTGGTGGCTGAATCACACACCTGAAACAAGCATGCAGCTAATCCAGTCTGATTTCAGTCAGAGCACCTGATCTGCATGTTTGTTCAGGGGCTGTGGCTAAAAGTATTAGAGACACAGGATGAGCAGGAGAGTCAGGGAACTGGTATTATTTTAAAGGGAAAATCCATATACTTCTCAGTTTAGGCTCCCTTTAACTACACTGTGAGGGAAACTCCCCTCCCCTCATTAGCTCTCCAGTCAGAAATGAGCAGACAGTGCCATCAATTTAGAGTGAAAGGAATTTGTTACAGTAAACAAAAGAGATAAGCAAATGAAATGTATACATCATTATTTACCAGCACTTCAGGAACTCTCTCTACTCAGGTTAAAAAACACATGTTAATCGATAGTGTCCCTTTAAGTATTTTGATATTAACTAATATTAACAGAGGCCTTTCCATGTTGCCACAGCAATTGCAACTAAAGTAAAGTATTAGAAAATGAGGCTTCTGTCATTACTGTGGCAACTGCACCTTTCAATAAATTGGAAGTGAGGTCTTGTTCACATCATAAATAGTTTTGATTGCAGAGCGATTCATTTTTTCACTTCCTGACGTTAGTCTTCACACAGAAATTAATAAATACACTGTATTTATTCATGAAAGCGCTGGGGAAATTGCAATACAAAGTGCTTTTGCAAATCGCCCCGAAAATGGTACAGGCAGCGATTTGGTGAGCGGATCTGAATCAAACCGCTCATATGTGAACACTCTCATAGGTAATAATTGCACAAGCACTTTTAGGCTTCCTGCACACTGCTAATCCGATTTGCGATTCCAATTTGCGATTCCCTGGATGCCAATAAAAAAATGGGGTATGGAGTAACGATTAAAACTCACAAATTGGATTTGCTTGCTAAAATCGATTAAAAAAAATGCAAACCGGAATCAGTATCGCATGTAGTGTGCAAGAGGCCTCAGAGCGATTAAAAAAATCGCTGGCACTTAAAAAAAACGAAAAACGCTCTAGGTGTGAACAAGCCCTAACTGAGGCCTCTCCACATCACCATAACAACTGCATCATAAAGTAAAGTAGTAGTAACTAAGTGAGGCCTTAGATTACAATAATTACCATATTTTTTAGACTTTAAAACACCACTGACCATAAGACGCACCTAGATTTAGAGTACAAAAGCCAGGGGAAAAAAATATATACTAAACCTGGTGCATTCATGGTGTAGGGGCATCTTGTGGATTATGCCCCTTTTTTACCTCATGCCCCCTTGTACCTCTTGTATCTTCCTGTGTTCTCCTCTGTCCCCTGTGTGTCCTCCTGTGTCCCCTATGTGTCTGCCTCTGTCCTCCTTGTTTCCTCGTCTATGTCCCATGTGTCCGCCACTGTCCCCCTTGTGTCTTCCTCTGTCCCCCATGTGTCCGCCTCTGTACCCCTAGTGTCCTCCTCTGTCCCCCATGTGTCCGCCTCTGTACCCCTTGTGTCCTCCTCTGTCCCCCATGTGTCCGCCTCTGTACCCCTTGTGTCCTCCTCTGTCCCCCATGCGTCCGCCTCTGTACCCCTTGTGTCCTCCTCTGTCCCCATGTGTCTGCCCCTGTCCTCCTTGTGTTTGCCTTTGTCCTCCTGTATGCCCCTTTGTGTCCGTGCCCCCTTTGTGTCCTCCTCTATGCCCCTTTGTGTCCCCCTGTGTCCTCTGTTTGTCCCTCTGTGTCCTCCTCTGCATGGGCACAGTACAGGACATTGCGGCGGGTTGGAGGTTCATATTGGTAGGCATTCACAAGTCAGGAACTCCCTGCATTTGGGCTATAAGACGCAGTGACCTTCCCCCCCCCACTTTTGAAGGAGGAAAAATGAGTCTTAGGGCTCGTGCCCACTGCAGGGGTTTTCTCAATTTTTTCTCCCACGTGCGCATTTTAACGACTTGCCAACTGCTCCACGCCAATTGGCGTGAGCAATGCGGCAGCCCCAGGACCGCTCCACGCCGATTTGCGTGAACGGTCTTCTATGGGGCTAGCAGGAGATCCGCCATCTACTTACCCCCTACAGCACTGCGCTGTACAGGGGACAGGTATGTGACACGGCTGTCCGCTCCATAGGCCGGGGCTGAAGCCTATGACAGCCGATCACGCTGATTGGCTGGCGGGGGGAAGGGAGGGAGGGAGGGTGCGGGACTGAAAAAAAAAAAAAAAAGCAAAATGTATTAAAAAAATAATAATAAAAATATTATAAAAGAATAAATAAACAACTATGGAGCGATTAGACCCCATCAACAGAGAGCTCTGTTGGTGGGGAGAAAAGGGGGGGGGGTCACTTGTGTGCTGAGTTGTGCGGCCCTGCAGCTTGTTCTTAAAGCTGCAGTGGCCATTTTAATAAAAAATAGCCTGGTCACTAGGGGGGGGGGGGGGGGGGGGGTTAACACCATGGTCCTCAAGTGGTTAAAAACGCCCCTGAACACTTGTGCAATGAATGTCTATGAGAAGGTTCATATCAGCGCAGTCGTGCGCTGTGCGGCCAGAAAAGCGGTGCGTGGACCATTTTTGAGGCAATTCTGCCTCAATGGAAGGTATAGTAGAAACCCAAAATGCTCACAAAATCGATTTGTGCAGCGATTGCGTTCAAATTTTTAAAAATACATACATTGTATTTATTCTTTTCCGGGTCAAAGAGTTCACTTCCTGACTTGCGTCAGGGAGTGAATTAAAAAACTGCTTGGGAAAAGCGTGTAGAAAAGCGCTTTGCACAAAAACGAATCGCACACCCGAGTGCCGGGAGAAGAAAAAAAAACTCCTCCAAAGCACCCAACGCTAACGGCCACGCAAGCGGAACGCAATGTGAACAAAGCCTCATAGTTTAAAGAATACAGTAGAGCATATACCTCTGCACTTTCTGACACAGGAAAGAGGGACTATTTGAATGAAACTATTTTGGTAAAACAGGCCACATGCAACATCACCTGTTACAAGAACAATGTACGGCTATGGAAAATGACATGCAAGAAAAAAATGCTACTGACTCTCCGTTTTTTCCCTTGGATGTGAATTCACAAACAGCCTACTGATTTCAATAGGCTGCGATTTCCCATCCGCATTCATGTGCAGAAATTGCACCGAACTGTCCCTAGTTGAAAGGAGCCCTAATAGTATTTCAAGAACATATTTATTTATTTAGGACCTATTAGGACCTATATATATATCCTCTATAATAAAACCTCTGTGCCTCTGCGTCCCGTGTCCGTGTGTGTGTGTCCCTAGGTTTGCCCTACTGCGCATGTGCCGCAGGGACACCCTTTGGACAGGGAGCAGGACAGCCAGAGGGCGGCCGGCCGAGCGGACGTGCAGGGCAGGCAGAGGCATGTGCGGCAGACGGGCGGCGGCGCGCGGGCGGCGGGTGGGGGCGCTGGCAGGTGGCGGTGGTGACGGAAACGGGCTAAGGTCACTAGTATATATATATATATATATATATATATATATATATATATATATATATATATATATATTTTGTCACTTAAATGCATAGAAAATGTATAAGGTGGTTCCTTGGAAAGAGAATTCTGTCCTTTTGGAAGGTGACTCAGTTGCCAGTCATTTCCTATCCCAGTCCTAGAAATCAAGACAAAGCCACTTAATCTTCTATCAAACAAAATGTGGTTGAACAATATGCTATAGTAAAAGAAAAAAATGAGTCAGTCTTTTGAACCTTTCCCTTAACTGTTTTGCTGCTGTGCCACCACTGTCCAGAACCTTGAGACGGCTCCAGCCTGGTCCCTGGTTTCAAGTGGTACACACATGCTGTTGTCCTCCAAAACAGCACACAGAAATCAGGTGAGACCTGTCTCAATAGCCAGGGGCCATTTTCTGTACATACTAACGCTGTGCCTCCTATGGCCCATACTCACGGGCTACAATTGTCGCCGCAACCACGTGGCACGCGCGTGTTGCGGCGACAGGTCGCCCGTGAGTATGGTGCGCGCGCCCCGAACCGTCGCTCGTCGCTGCTGTCGCCAGGCGAATGGCGCGGTCAATCGCCTAGCAACAGTTGCCGCCGCAACTGTCGCTAGTCCGCGTGCGTATGCGGACTAGCGACAGCAACCTAATAGCCAGTGCAATGAGTTTCCGGCGGGGGGGAGGAACGTCGGCGACAGCTTCTGTCGCATCACTAATCCCTCTTCCGCGGTGTGTATACGGAGGGACCTGGCGACGAGCTGTCGCCGAACTGTCGTGCACACGCTCCCGTGTGCTAGCCACAAGCTACATAAGTAGCTCGTGAGTATGGGCCATTACGTCCCCCCTTACGTCCCTCTAATGGCCCATACTCACAGGCTACAATTGTCGCCGCAACCACGTGGCACGCGCGTGTTGCGCCGACAGGTCGCCCGTGAGTATGGCGCACGTGCCCCGAACCGTCGCTCATTGCTGCTGTCAGCAGGCGATTGGCGCGGTCAATCGCCTAGCGACAGTTGCCGCCGCAACTTCGCTGCAACTGTCGCTAGTCCACGTGTGTATGCGGACTAGCGACTGCAACCTAATAGCCAGTTCTCTGAGTTTCCGGCGGGGGGGGGGGGGGAGGAACGTCGGCGACATCTTCCGTCGCATCACTAATCCCTCTTCCGCGGTGTGTATGCGGAAGGACCTGGAGTCGAGCTGTCGCCGAACTGTCGTGCACACGCTCTCGTGTGCTAGCGACGAGCTACATAAGTAGCTCGTGAGTATGGGCCATAAGAGTACATGTTACGCTTAGAGCAGGCTTTCTCAACCAGGGTTCCCTAGAACCCCAGGGTTCCTTGAGGACTCTGCAGGGGTTCCTTGGCATTTTACCCCTTCGTGGGGGAAGTATACTAGAGCACACTGTAATAGGTGGTACTGTAACAAGAAGGACTACATTGAGGGGTCAGGATACAGTATAATGAGTGGTAGTGTAATATGAGGTAGTGAAATTAACAGCCTAACCTACTTTTAAAGACCATGCCTCCTGAAAAATAAATGTAGGGGTTCCGCAAGATCAAAAAATTGTTTGCAGGGGTTCCTTGAGATCCAAAAGCTATTTGCATGGTTCCTCCAGGGTAAAAAGGTTGAGAAAGGCTGGCTTAGAGTGATGAAATGTAAACAAATCATGGTTGCCATCTTGTGGCGAAATAGTAAAACTACATCTACGTGTTAAAAAAAATAAATAAACACATATTTACATAAAAAAATTACTATTTACATCCCACCCTCCCAAAAATATGCAAATAAAATGTTTAATAAATAAAAAAAACAACCCCAAAAAACATTACAATAAAAAAGTAAATATTTACCTAAGTGTCTAAACTTTTTAACCACTTAAACCCCCGCGGTACAAATTTCTCTGTCCCTTTTTTCCCCCCTAAAAAACCAGGGACGGAGAAATCCGTACCTTCCGCGCTACCGCCGCTGTCTGCGCTCCTGCCGCTCGTGCGCGCGCACCCGCCGCTCGTGCACGCCGCCGCCTGCTCGCACGGAGATCAATGAACGGGAAAATCCATTCCCGTTCGTTGATCTAAGCCCCCGCAATGATCGCGCTGCTTCTATTAGAAACAGCGCGATCATAGTGATTCTCCCAGCCTCCTATTGCTTCCTGTAAGCGTCCGGAAGGACGCTTACAGGTCGCATGTAAACAAACACACTGTGGCCATCTTGTGGCCAAATAGTAAACTACACACTAAAAGCATTTTACATAAACAAACATTACATTTACACAATAAATTAACTCATTACCTCCCACACTCCCCAATTTTTTTATTTTTTTTTTGTAATTAAAAAAAAAAATACAATAAAAAAAAAAAAACATAAATAGTTACCTTAGGGACTGAACTTTTTAAATATTTATGTCAAGAGGGTATAACTCTGTTACTTTATAAACTGCGGGCTTGTAATTAGGGATGGATGCAAAACTGAAAAAAATGCACCTTTATTTCCAAATAAAATATTGTCGCCAAACATTGTGATAGGGACATAATTTAAATGGTTTTATAACCGGGACAAATGGTTAAATACATTTCATGGGTTTTAATTACAGTAGCATGCTTTATTTAACCACTTAAGCCCGAAGGGTTGAAATTTTTTTACATCCGAGCAACTTTCACCCCCCATTCATTTGCCAATAACTTTATCACTACTCATCACAATGAATTGATCTATATCTTGTTTTTTCCGCCACCAATTAGGCTTTCTGTGGGTGGTACATTTTGCTAAGAGCCACTTTACTGTAAATGCATTTTAACAGGAAGAATAAGAAAAAAACTGAAAAAATTCATTATTTCTCAGTTTTCAGCCATTATAGTTTTAAACTAATACATGCCTCCATAATTAAAACTCACGTATTGTATTTGCCCATATGCCCCGGGTATTACACCGTTAAAATTATGTCCCTATCACAATGTATGGCGACAATATTTTATTTGGAAATAAAGGTGCATTTTTTTCAATTTGCGTCCATCACTATTTAGAAGCCCATAATTTATTAAATCATATTGATGTACTCCTTTGACATGCATATTTAAAAAGTTCAGACCCTTAGGTAACTATTTATGTTTTTTTTTTTTTTATTATTGTAATTTTTAATTTTTTTTTATTATTTAAACTTGTATGTGGGTATTTTTTGGTGTGGGAGGTAAACAGGGGTTTTTTAATGAATTTAAACGTATTTATTTAATACCAAGTGTGTTTTGGGTGTAATTTGCTATTTGGCCACAAGATGGCCAGAATCAAAAAGTCCTGGGAGCGATCGATCTCGCTCCCAGGCAGAAGAAAGGAGACCAGAGCTCAGAAAAGCCGCAGCGTCTGAAGAGACGCTGTCGGCTTTTCTCCGGGGGGGTCCGATCAGCGAAAGGGATTTATAATCCCTTTCACTGATCGGTGGGCTAGCGGCCAGCAGCGGGGGCGCGCACGGGGGGGGGGGGGGGGGCCCGCGGGAGCGCGCGCGACCCGCGGGAGTGCGTGCAGCCCAACTGGACGAGAAATCTCGTCCAGTTGGGCTTAAGTGGTTAAAAACTATAATGGCCGAAAACTGAAAAATAATAATTTTTTCCCACATTTTTTCCTATTCTCCCATTAAAACACATTTAGAATAAAATAATTCTTGGCATAATGTCCCACCTAAAGAAAGCCTAATTGGTGGCGAAAAAAACAAGATATAGTTTATTTCATTGGGATAAGTAATAATAAAGTTATAGACGAATTAATGGAAAGCGCGCTGAAAGGTGAAAATTGCTCTGGTGTTCAAGGGGTAAAACCCCTCAGTGGTGAAGTGGTTAAATATCCATGTAAAGATGAAATATTTCTTTTTTTTTATTTTTTTATTATAAGCTTGTAAATAGTGATGGATGCAAAACGGAAAAAAATGCACTTTTATTTCCAAATAAAATATTGTCGCCATACATTGTGATAGGGACATTATTTAAATGGTGTAATAACTGGGACTATTAGGCAAATACAATATGTGGGTTTTAATTATGGAGGCATGTATTATTTTAAAACTATAATGGCCAAAAACTGAGAAGTAATGAATTTTTTCAGTTTTTTTCTTATTCTTACTGTTAAAATGCAATTACAGTAAAGTAGCTCTTAGCAAAATGTACAACCCAAAGAAAGCCTACTTGGTGGCGGAAAAAACAAGATATAGATCAGCTTATTGTGATAAGTACCGGTAGGTGAAAATTGCTTGAATGCATAAAGTGAAACACGACTGGTTGTATATTTTTTTACAAAATTTTTTTTTGTGTAGCTATTGGGGACTGTGGGTGGTAAGGGGCTAATTTTAAAAGTAATAAAATATTATCTGGAAATTTTTATTTCCAGATGTAATTTTATTATATGGCCACAAGAAGTCCTTGAAGCTCACTTCCGTATGCAGTATTGATACGCAAAACGGAAGTAATGTGTGGACGTGACAGTAGGTGCTTTGTGAAAGACGGAGCCGTCTCGTAGACAGCATTGGTCTTTCATACAGGGACTTAGATCAATGAATGTGTGTTCCCATTCATTGAACTCCGGGCTAACGGAAGGCGGCGGGAGCGCGCGCATTGGCGTGCGCGATCGAGTGCTGGGGTAGGCGGCAGTTAGTGTAACATTTTGGACGTAGCAGCTACGCCCAAAATGCTTTAGTAGTTAATGAAGATCGCAAAATAGAGGAAATTGGCATGGCGTATTTCCGAGGATATTGGTACGGGAACATTTTTTTAAGGGTACAGGTAAGTATTTGGTTAATTAAGAATAATAAAGGACTTTTTTAGTTGTTGTGTTTTTATTTCATTTAGCCCTTTGTGTAAATGGGTAAGGGGTACTGTGTACCCCTATACTCATTTCTCCTGGGAGGGGGCGGGCATCTGGGGGTCCCCTTCTTAAAGGTGCCAATATGAACACCCCCCCCAGAGCGTCATCGACCCCAGCCTTCTCCTGGGGCACTGGAGGTGGGGAAGAGCCCCTTGTCCATGGGTTGGACAAGAGCTCTGGGGGGGAAAGGGAGGCTTGGTCGCCCCTTCCCTCCAGAGCCCCCCCATATCATGGACCATGCGGGCTGGTATAGCTCAGGATGCGAAGCCCCACACGGCCGGGGCTCTGCATTCTGGCTATCCCAGCCTGCATAGGGACAAGGGTTTTAAGAGGCTCTGGAGGGGGGACCCCATGTCATTTTTTTTTTTTAATTTGCAACACTCTGAACAAAAAAAATGTTTCAAATATAGGTAAAGTTGTCAGGGATCTTTACACAGCCATATCACTGCTGTATAGCGATTCCTGGCCAAAGCGTTGCCACTTCCATGGGGATTCAAAAAAGAGCAATGCATACAGACCCCCTGGAAAATTAATTGCTCTTTCTTTTGATACATGTAAATTTACACTACCATTATGTTTGCTACATTATCTGTCATTTACCGAAATTTATGAAACTTTAAAAAACATTTTCTCAAAGACTAAGGTTTTTTTGAATTTTTTTCCCTCTTGTACACACTGTCCTTGTCCACATACCCTGACAATTTGGTGTTTCTAGCATGTAAGGGGGCTTTGCTATTAACCGCTAAAGTCAGCGGCCGCTCACTGACTTTCTTTAAAAAAAATTTGCATTAAACGCAAACAGCGAACAACCCTTGTTCACTGCAAAACTGTTTGCCGGCGAACTGTTCGGCCCATCTCTACTAAGCATTGCTTTTTAGTAGGAGGGCTTTTCAGTATCTTTTAGTCCCTATCAGTGGCGTACCTAGGGCATTTGGCACCCGGTGCTGGGTATTAAAAGACACCCCCCCCTTTAAAAAAATGGGCGTGGCCACAACCGGCAAAAAATTGGGCATGGTCATGACCGGATGAGGGTTGGAGCTAACTGTAATTTAAAGTATTAGCTAGTATAGTTGCCCCCAGTATAGCTAGTACAGTTGCCCCCAGTATAGCTGCCCCAGTGAAGCTAGTATAGTTGCCCCCAGTATAGCTAGTATAGTTGCCCCCAGTATAGATAGTATAGTTGCCCCCAGAGCTGCCCCAGTATAGATAGTTTAGTTGCCCCCAGTATAGCTAGTTTAGTTGCCCCCAGTATAGCTAGTTTAGTTGCCCCCAGTATAGCTGCTCCAGGAGGGGGGAAGCAGCGCTAGAAGGAGGGGCAGTGGGGGCAGCAGTGGGGAGGGGGGAAAGATCCCCCTCCTCCCTCACCTGGGTCCCAGCCTTCTGCCTCTCTCCCCCTTCAAATGACAGCGGGGGCAGCGGGCAACTTACAGGCAGGGCGGGCGGGCAGAGACTACTTACTTTACTTCTGCGTTCCAGCAGCTGGAGCGCTCCGTCGCCGTCACGTGCCTCTTCTCCGCCTCCAATGCTGTGACACGCATTGGAGGCGGAGAAGAGGCACGTGACGGCGACCCAGCGTTCCAGCTGCTGGAACGCAGAAGTAAAGTAAGTAGTCTCTGCCCGCCCGCCCTGCCTGTAAGTTGCCCGCTGCCCCCGCTGTCATTTGGAGGGGGAGAGAGGCAGAAGGAGGGGACCCAGGTGAGGGAGGGGGGGATCTTTCCCCCCTCCCCGCCGCTATCCCTGTCACCCCTCCTTCTAGCGCTGCTCTTCCCCTCCTGCACTGTCTGCAATGGGGGGTCGTGGCGACACCCCCCTGGCTGGCTGTCACCCGGTGCGCCACGCCCCCCTGCGCCCTATTGTAGGAGTGCTACTGGTCCCTATACTTTCTTAGTGGTTCTGGGTCACCCCGAGCTACTTGGGTATTCTGTCTTTACTTTAGTGGTTTTACAGTTGCGCTGGTGTGAAGTGTATCACCTGATTGCACTCCTCAAGGGAGAATCTACCCTAACTATACAATTTATGTTTAGCTAGTTACCTCTATCTTTGGTGCACAGAGATGGGAACGAGCTCTTGTCCATTATGATGATGGGGCTTTGAGGGAGAAGAGGAGGGTTTGCTGCCCCTTTCTTACAGAACCAGCCCCCATATCCTGAACCACGTGGCCTGGTGTAGCTCAAGTTGCAGGGCCTCACAGAGTTGGACTAAGCAATACTTGGTTATACCAGACTGTGTGGTTAACAACGGGTTAAAAGAGCTGGGGGGGGGGGAGGGGGTCCTACACTCTTTGTTTTGTTAAAACGTAACAAAATGGATAAAACACCTTATTAAGCAAACTGCAGAAAAACTGCTTAAAAAACATTTTTCATACCGTTACTTTGAAAGGAACCTGAAGTGAGGAGCCTCACTACTCACACATGCACAGTAGCGATTTGCTCGTCCTCAGAACTTCTCGGGCACATGAGTACTAAGAGCTGTTCAGGTGAACAGCTTTACCAGCTGCAAGGAGGAATGGGAAGGCTCTATACTGCCCAGATCCTTCCATCTACTTAGGCAAGTATCAAACCTCAAGTACATTTTTAACTTCATGTTTGCTTTCAAATTTATTTTCTGAAAAAAAGTATTTTCCCCAAAACTATGAGCCATGAGCCTTACAAGGCATAGAGCCCGTTATTGTAAAGGGCTTAGGCCTACTAGTGGTACATAAACGTATAAATAATGTATACAGACATGAAGATATAAGAGTTAGCAATCCATTATAGCTACTGCTCACAAATATTAGTACTATAAGAAAACTTTACCCATTTTCCCATAAAAAAAGAAAGCATGCAATTGTGAAAGAAACAGCTTTCTAGACCTCAGTGCTATCAGTTTGATACACTAATAACCATTAAAGAGGCTTTATTAAGCATTTGTAGTTCACTAACATCCGCACGCCTCACCTTTTGTCCAGAACAATAATTCATTCACTTCACACCAGTGGCAGGACAATATAAGAAAAGCAGGAGATTGGCCGAACAAATGTAAAACAGACGCTGGCTTTCCACCCCCTGCCGACTCTCTGATGAGATCCTGTTGATGAACTTTATAACCCATGTGCTGTTCTGCCAGTGAAACTCTATTAGCAGCAGCAGAACCTACATCTCTGCGGTCAGCTGACCAGTTTTATGACTCCATCAAAACATTTTGCAACCAACAGCTCTGAAGCGGAAATGGAAGAGGGGAAATATGGTGCAGGTTCAAGTCTCTTTTGAAATACAGAATTGAATGTATGCATCTGGTTCACTCGAGTCAATGGAAGTTACCTTCTGTAGAGACTGACATTATGGCTGTTCATGCCGTGCTAGCTACTACATAACTTCTTGACAGGACAAGTAGCCCCTAAATGGTTACTACTGGGGAGTAATGGCATAATCTAGGAAGGTGGTCACCCCAAACCCAGAAGGTAGGATAACTATTAGCAATAAAGAGTAGGAAAAACGTTTTTTATAGTATGTTATGCCAGACTGACAATTACTTAAAGAGACTCTGTGCTAAGAAAAAACACCAGTAGAGTGGACCCAACTGGGATCTGGTATTTCCACCTATTTTGGAGCCGAGAGCCGCTACTGCGCTTGCGCTGGAGCCGGGGAGGTAAATGTTTACATAGCCACCGTTTCGGGACCTGCAGCAAGACCACCGTGGGACGAAGGAGGACGGGGGAAGCCTTATTAGGACCCAGAGGCTTGCCTCTCTTGAGGTATCTGTTTTTATTTTTTTAAAGTTACAGGTTAACTTTAAGAAGGCAATTATCTGTTTTCCATAGTGTTTTCAGAGGGCTTTTTTGTCCTTTTTTTAGTCCCTTACACACTCCTAGGAGTTTTGGTTCACTATGAGCTTGCTGGACAATCTGTAACTCTGGGTGTTTCAAGCCCTACTTCATACTTCAATCCTCACCTTCCACCCCCTCCCAACCAGCTCCGCCACCACCCTATCCTCCCCTCACCTCCTTCACTCCTACTACCACTGAGGAAATCAACCACCTACTGCAGACTTCCTATACCACTACTTCCCCCCTTGACCCCATCCCTTCTGATTTACTCCAGCCTTACTTCACGGAATTGGCCCCAGTCTTCACTACCCTGTTTAACCTCTCCCTATTCACACGCACCTTCCCTTCAGACTTCAAGCAGGCCACTGTACTACCCCTGCTCAAGAAACCCTCCCTCGACCCCTCACTACCCTCCAACTACAGCCCTATCTCCCTCCTCACCTTTGCTTCAAAACTCCTTGAGCGTCTGGTTCACAAACGCCTGACCCAGTACCTCGATGCCAACTCACTGCTAGACCCATTGCAATCTAGGTTTCGGCCTGCCCACTCAACCAAAACTGCTCTCACCAAAGTGGTCAATGACCTTACCTTAGCTAAAACTTAAAGAAAACCTGAACTGAAAATTAAAAGTCAAAATAAGCATACACAAATCATACTTACCTCCCGTGTAATCTACTCCTCAGTGTCTTCCTCCTCTCCTGCGTCCTGTTTGTTCACTGTGATCAAGGGAATTTTCCGTCCTCCATTTTGAAAAAGGCCATTACCCATAACAGCTTTCTGGTCAGCGCACTGTTAAACTGTAACATCGCCCACTTGAGCCATAGGGAAACATGGACATTACCTGGTAGATCAGTTTTCCTGTCAGCTATAACTGACAGCAACTGATATTTTACTGACAGCAACTGATATATTTCAGTTCTGAAAAAATGTTGTCAGAACTGGAAGGGATCATTGTCAGAAGAAAATGGTGAGCTTCTGAGAGGAACTGATGGCAAGGTAACTATGTAATGTTCATTTGAAGTTACCTCATGTGTTTATTTTAAATATTTTTACTCAGTACAGGTTCTCTTTAAGGTAAATACTCCATTCTCCTCCTCCTCCTTGACCTTTCAGCAGCTTTTGACACAGTAGATTGGCTGATGGTGTAATAGTTAAGGGCTCTGCCTCTGACACAGGAGACCAGGGTTCGAATCTCGGCTTTGCCTGTTCAGTAAGCCAGCACTAATTCAGTAGGAGATCTTTGGCAAGTCTCCCTTACACTGCTACTGCCATTAGAGCGCGCCCTAGTGGTTGCTGCTCTGGCGCTTTGAGTCCGCAAGGAGAAAAGCGCAATATAAATGTTATTTGTCTTGTCTTGTCTAGATCATCCCCTACTCCTCCAATCCCTCCTGAGGTAGGATGAAAGCCAGATCTCGCCCTGACCTGGCTTTCATCCTACCTCTCCAACCGCTCCTTCACAACCTCCTTCAATGAGTCCTCGTCCACCTCCAACCACCTCTCGGTGGGAGTCCATCGAGGCTCGGTCCTTGGCCCCCTACTACTCCCTATACACATCCTCCATTGGCAAGGTTATCTCCTCCATGGGTTTTAACTATCATCTGTATGCTGATGACACCCAGATCTACCTTCACACCTCTGACATATCCCCCACTGCCATGGACAAGGTCTCCTCCTGCCTATCAGCCATCTCCTCCTGGATGTCCGCTAGGTTCCTGAAACTAAATCTAGACAAAACGGAATTTATGATCTTCCCACCCCGGCCATCCATGAACCTCCCAGATGTGCATGTCACTGACTGTTAGCCACACTACCATTCGCCCTACCTCTCAAGCCCGCTGTCTGGGTGTCACCCTGGACTCCGCACTCTCCTTCACTCCCCACATCCAAAACCTCACAAAGTCCTGCAACTTCCACCTTCATAACATCTGTAAGATTTGCCCTTTCCTGACCTCTGCCACCACCAAACTCCTCATCCATGCCCTCATAATTTCCCGCCTTGACTACTGCAATGCCATTCTATCTGGTCTCCCTATGACCCGAATAGCCCCACTGCAGTCCATTATGAATGCGGCAGCCAGAATTATCCACTCCTCCCATCGCTCCACCAGGGCGGGTTTCCCCTCTGTGAATACCTCCACTGGCTTCCTATTCAGTCCAGAATCAGATTCAAGATACTGTGTCTGACCTACAAATGTGTCCACAAAACCTGTCCAACCTACATTTCCGATCTTACTCAGAGGTACACACCTAGCCGCTCACTCCGCTCTTCGAAGGAACTTCGCCTACTGCCCCCCGCATCACCCAGTCCCATGCATGCCTCCAGGACTTCTCAAGAGCTGCTCCAACACTATTGAACTCCCTACCTCCACCCATTAGGGCAGCCCCCTCCTTCAACATCTTCAAGAAGGCCCTCAAAACTCACCTTTTCACTCTGGCCTACTACCCCTCACAATTGCTCTAAACCCACAGCTGAACTCTGGTCCCCTACCTTTCGTGTCCCTACCTCTCCCTCTAGATTGGGCAGGGTCCTCCTCCTTTTGTGTCCTACCTGATTATGCACCTCCATTACTGTGCACCCATGCTATGCATTTGAGTGAACCTAACTTGCCTAATCTCCATGCTCCATCCTGTGACTGACCAAGCATTACCTTGTACTCATACTGTGTTGCGTGATCTGGTTTATCTTGTATTCCTGTATTGTCATATTGCTGTATGTCACCCCTAAATTTTGTCTGTAACCTAAACTAATGTCCACCGCTGCGTAATATGTTGACGCTTTATAAATACAATAAATAAATAAAAATAAAATAAATAGAGGCATATTAATCCATGCCATGCACTGATGAGGACCAAGCAACAGAAACAGTCTGTATGCATGTTGGATAGTGTGGCTCTGTACAATTAACAAGCACATCACTGCATTCCAGAGTTTCTGGAGGTGTATTTGGATTTCAGGGACAACACAGGGATTATCTGCATATTCAGCTGTGGTGCATTGTGGGAGATCTCATATGCTGACTCCAACCTGAATAATCGCATATACCTTCTGTTTTAAGGGCTCTTTCACAGTGCGACGTTAAAGTCGCACGTTACAACAACATGTAACGCACAATAACTTACAGCAATGAAAAATCAATGGGCTGTTTACAGCGCAGGCGTTGCGTTGGTGTCTAACGCTGCACGTTAAATGAAAGTGCCGCATGCTATGCGTTATACACGTTTTTAGCTGCGTTAGACTGTTTGCACATGCTCAGTAATGTTTTCTTTTCTTTTTTTTTTTTTTTTTTTACTCATGCAGCGTTTTCGTTCTATCACTGTGCGCCGAAAACGGCACACCAAACGCAGGGCTAAATAACGTCCAAGTTATAGTCTTTCAATGTATTGCGTAAGGGGCCATTATGCGACCTTAACGTCGCATCTAACGCAACGTCTTACTGTGTAAGAGGCCTAAGGGCTTAGGGCTCTTTCACACCAGAGCCCTTTTTCGGCGTTTTGTTAACCAAGGTAAAAGGAAAGTACATAGGCTTTCATTTTACATTTCACACCCGACGCTGCGTTCCGATGTGTTGTGGTACTACGCATCCCGGCGCATTTTATCGTCGGGAATCGGTGTGACGCCGGGCGACGCCCAGTCGTCCGAGGATTCGCGGCCGATTGTCCGATCGCAACCGTGATCGGAAAACTGACATTCTTTATTTGTAAAATAGAAGTTTTTCCTTCCTGCCTTCCCCCCCCTTTTGCCATGAGGGCTGAATGGGCCTGCGTTAGCATATGGCTAAAGCAACCTGGTTTAGCAAGAAATCCTGTTAAGGCTCCCGGAAAAGCTCTGGTGACACTAATGTGCTAATTGGGCAGAGCTGAAATACCAACAGAGTCTATTCAACAGGGGAAGCTAGCACAGCATGAGGTCTATTGACACCTACATTCCTCCCAGTCTTGACGGCACCGACTAGACTGAGTATGGAATGCATGGTGTTGATTAGAGTTGGGCCGAACGGTTCGCCGGCGAACCTGGTTCGCGCGAACCTAGGTGGTTCGCGTGCGGGTACCGCACGCGAACTTTATTGCGGAAAAGTTCGCCCCATTGCGGTTCGCCCCATAATGCACTGAGGGTCAACTTTGACCCTCTACATCACAGTCAGCAGGCCCAGTGTAGCCAATTAGGCTACACTAGCCCCTGGAGCCCCACCCCCCCTTATATAGGCAGGCAGCGGCGGCCGTGGCCACTCGTGTGCCTGCATTAGTTAGAGTAGGGCGAGCTACTGCAGTCTCTCATAGGGAAAGATTAGTTAGCCTTAGCTTGTCCCTGGCTGCATACCTGTTCATTGATCCTGCCACTGCATACCTGTTCATTGATCCTGCCACTGCATACCTGTTCATTGATCCTGCCACTGCATACCTGTTCATTGATCCTGCCACTGCATACCTGTTCAGTGATCCTGCCACTGCATACCTGTTCATTGATCCTGCCACTGCATACCTGTTCATTGATCCTGCCACTGCATACCTGTTCATTGATCCTGCCACTGCATACCTGTTCATTGATCCTGCCACTGCATACCTGTTCATTGATCCTGCCACTGCATACCTGTTCATTGATCCTGCCACTGCATACCTGTTCAGTGATCCTGCCACTGCATACCTGTTCATTGATCCTGCCACTGCATACCTGTTCATTGATCCTGCCACTGCATACCTGTTCATTGATCCTGCCACTGCATACCTGTTCAGTGATCCTGCCACTGCATACCTGTTCATTGATCCTGCCACTGCATACCTGTTCATTGATCCTGCCACTGCATACCTGTTCATTGATCCTGCCACTGCATACCTGTTCATTGATCCTGCCACTGCATACCTGTTCAGTGATCCTGCCACTGCATACCTGTTCATTGATCCTGCCACTGCATACCTGTTCTGTGAACCCACCACTGCATACCTGTTCTGTTCAGTGGACCCGCCACTGTATACCTGTTTAGTGAACCCGCCACTGCATACCTGTTCTGTTCAGTGGACCCGCCACTGTATACCTGTTCAGTGGACCCGCCACTGCATACCTGTTCTGTTCAGTGAACCCGCCACTGCATACCTGTTCTGTTCAGTGGACCCGCCACTGTATACCTGTTTAGTGAACCCGCCACTGCATACCTGTTCTGTTCAGTGGACCCGCCACTGTATACCTGTTTAGTGAACCCGCCACTGCATACCTGTTCTGTTCAGTGGACCCGCCACTGTATACCTGTTCAGTGGACCCGCCACTGCATACCTGTTCTGTTCAGTGAACCCGCCACTGCATACCTGTTCTGTTCAGTGGAGTTTGGTGTGTCAGTGTGAAGCAGTACCTTAATTACACTCCCTGATTGATGTATACACATGCAAGATGTTTTAAAGCACTTTAGGCCTGTCATTTAGCATTCAATGTGATTTCTGCCCTTAAAACGCTGCTTTGCGTCAAATCCAGATTTTTCCCGGTGACTTTTGGCGTGTATCCCACTCCGCCATGCCCCCCTCCAGGTGTTAGACCCCTTGAAACATCTTTTCCATCACTTTTGTGGCCAGCATAATTTTTTTTTTTTTCAAAGTTCGCATCCCCATTGAAGTCTATTGCGGTTCGCGAACTTTAACGCGAACCGAACCTTCCGCGAAAGTTCGCGAACCCGGTTCGCGAACCTAAAATCGGAGGTTCGGCCCAACTCTAGTGTTGATAACTTTGTCACATTTTGCAAATACCATCCATGGGAGGAATATGAAAATTACATAATTTTGTTTCCCTAATTCTGTAGAATATGGTGATACTAGACATAGCCAGGTAACCCGAGCAGGGGCTGAGATATGAATAATGGGGTCCCCGTGCGCCCCAAATATTGCAAGTTTGATGTCCTATGAACGTGTATTCTCAGCCCAATCTGAATATGAAATCGGTTTGCATGTGCGACAAAACCCCGGCGGGGTATGAAATTGGACATATTTTGTGGATGGCTGGAAGTTCCTCCCCTGAGAACTCACTGCCTGACACGCCCCTGGGCTGAGCTTGAGACTCCGCCCAGAAATGTCAGTGCTCAAAACTGATTGCATGAGGACCCCCAGCCAATTCCCCCACTTTCCATCATACCGAAAAGACTGCCACTGCTTGGGGAAATAGCAGTGGCCATCTTGCAGGCGGAGCAACGGCCATGTGGTTCGGCCATATTGCGAACTAACTGCAACAAAGGAACTTTGTCTTTTCCCGAACGGACTTTCCACAGAATCATAAGTATTCGTTCTTTTTATCCCTTTTTCTTTTATGTACTGTGTTATCACTGTCTCTCATCGTTTAATTGTTCACGATTGTCTGTATATATTAATTATTTATATTGTAACAAATAAAGGCTTTTTAAAAGGTCTTTACCTCTCAGTAAAACCTTCTATTCAGTATACACAGACGAGACCTAAACTTCCGAAGGGACGCTACTGTTTTGATAGATAGATAGGAATTGCACAGTTTTAACCGGTTGTTTGTTTCACAGGTCTATAGCCAGTTAGCAGTTTTCTCTGGGCTGATAGAAAACAGAGATGGTGGCAAATCTACCCCTGGGTTGGAGTAAAAGTGTATTTTCGTAACCTCACAGGCTCCCTACTGCGTCGTGACGCTCAAACTCCGCCAATTCTACGCAGATTGCGTCCATAGCTCTCAATCTGTGTGCTAGAATCGGATCGGACGGTTTTGCGTGTTCACGGCCAGTGGGGCTCTTGTGACAATCGGCGTTTCCCCTTCGGGTTAATTAACTACTACCGCCGCTACTCAGCGTCTCACCGCAGATTCCCGACGACACGCCGCAACGCATGCAGGAGCCGTTCTCCTGCAGGTTTTTAATGTGTAACCGGCCTAAGCGATCACATCAGTGGCTGCAGTAACCAGATCACGATTGCTCTGGAAATCACTTTAATTATTTTACACTTTGCTATTTGCCACACAATGGACGCAATATCAGTGGCAGCTCCACCGAGGCGGCTCTGCACCACAGTACTGTGCAGGCGCAGAACTCTCCCATCGTGGGAGCGCACTGGACCGAATAGCGGAGGATTCAGGCAGCGGAGGAGGACAGTGAGAACCGATTAGCTTGAAGGGGGATGCAGGTAGACCCAGGTATGTATAATTTTTTTTTTTTTTTGCGCCATCTCAGGTTTCTTTTAAACCAGTCTTTCCAAAGGGGGTTCTGGCCAACATTTGTTACAGGTGCAACATGATGGCAGCCCTTGTTATAGGTGTACATGATGGCAGCACTTATAATAATATGAACATCTGAATATATATGTACCAGGCACGTGCACAGGGGGGTGCTCTGGGTGCCTAGGCACCACCCTTTTTAAAATCTTCAAAAAAAAAAGCCCCTCTCGCTGCGCAAAATAAGCTCCGCCCCGACCGTGTTAAGCTCCGCCCACCCACGGGAAGCTCCGCCTGGGTCACTTTCAAGTGAAGAGGCCCAGACAGAAATCCTAGTGTGGCATACTGACCTCTCCCTCCACCTAGGACCCATACTCACCTCTCCCTCCCCAGTACCCATAGTGACCTCTCCCTCCCCCAGCACTCACAGTGACCTCTCCATCCACCTAGTACCCAGTGACCTCCCCCTCCACCTAGGACCCATATTAACCTCTCCCTCCCCAGTACCCATAGCGACCACTCCCTCCACCTAGTAGCCAGTGACCTCTCCCTCCACCTAGGACCCATACTGACCTCTCCCTTCCCAGTACCCACAGTGACATCTCCCTTCACCTAGCAATCACAGTGATCTCTCCCTCCATCTCCCTCCATCTAGGACCCATACTGACCTCTCCCTCCCCCAGCACCCATAGTGACCTCTCCCTCCACCTAGTACCCATATTGACCTCTCCGCCCCCAGTACCCATAGTGACCTCTCCCTCCACCTAGTACCCAGTGACCACTCCCTCCCCTAGCACTCACAGTGACCTCTCCCTCCACCTAGGACCCAGTGACCTCTCCCTCCACCTAGTACCCATTGACTTCTCCCTCCACCTAGGACACCTAGGACCCATATTGACCTCTTCCTCCCCAGTGCCCATAGTGACCTCTCCCTCCACCTAGTACCCAGTGACCTCTTCCTCTACCTAGGACCCATACTGACCTCTCCCTCCCCAGTACCCATAGTGACATCTTGCTTCACCTAGTACCCAGTGACCTCTCCCTCCACCTAGGACCGATACTGACCTCTCCCTCCCCAGTACCCACAGTGACATCTCCTTTCACCTTTCACCCACAGTGACCTCTCCCCTATCCAGCACCCACAGTGACCTTTCCCTCCACCTAGCACCCACAGTGACCTCTCCCTCCCCAAGCACCCACAGTGACCTCTCCCTCCCCCAGCACCCACAGTGACCTCTCCCTCTACCTAGCACCCACAGTGACCTCTCCCTCCACCTAGCACCCACAGTGACCTCTCCCTCCCCCAGCACCCACAGTGACCTCTCCCCCAACCTAGCATCCACAGTGACCTCTTTCTCCCCAGCTCTAGTAGTGATCCTGCCTACCCCAGCACTCACACTGACCTATCCCTCCCCCAGCACCCACAGTGATTTTTCCCTCCCCCAGTGGCTACCCTCCTGCACCCCTTCACCCTATAGCTGGCACCCTGTACTCAAATCCAAGACTGTAGAAAGTAAAGTCCGCACGATGTCGGTGGAATCAATATGGCTTTATTCAATTGAATAAAGCCATATTGATTCCACCGACATCGTGCAGACTTCACTTTCTACAGTCTTGGATTTGAGGTCTTGGCAGCCTGTTTTCCTGCACTGTTGGTGGACGGAGGTTGTGAGCGGAGCTCCACATATACATTGCACCCTGTACTCACACCTACATGGCACAGTACTTGCACCCAGCCCCAACATGGCACCCACTACTCACACCTGCACACAGCCTCCACATGGCATCCACTATCTGCACCCACATAACTAGTACTAGCACCCAAAGTACCTGCACTCAGAACCCACGACACAATGCCCAACCACAGCTAGCACCCAGGCATGGCACCAAGTATTTGCACCTATGTGATACCCAGTACCTGCACCCAACACCCACATGTTTCATCTGCAGTAGTTCCAGTTGCAGTAAGCCTCCACTTGGTGCCCAGCACCCACACCAAGCACTCACTTCCAGTACTTGCACCCAGAACTCACAAGGGACTGAGTACCTGCAATCAACACCTACATGATGGTTGCTACACACCCATACAGCCAGAATCCACATGACACCCTGTGCCAGCACCCAGAACCCACATGGCACCCAGCATCTGCATTTAGCACCCACATGACAACAAATACCCCACTAGCCAGCACCCATCACCCATATGTCACCATGTACTCACTCCCAGTACCTACTTGGCACTCAGTATTTTTACCTAAGACCCACATACCACCATAATCAACACGCATATGGCACAGTACTCACACGTCACCAAGTTCCAAAGCCATTATATGCACCTAGTGGCCAGCACCCAAATAGCACCCAGTACCCATCCTTGGTCCGAACCCATATAAGACTCAGTACTCTCCCATGGCACACATCCAGACCACACATGGCACTCCCTACTCACTCATGTCCAACACTCACCTGGCTCCCTGTACCAATTAGCACTCACATGGCACCCACTATTGTTTATCACGATCTGCTACTCATTCAGCACCCAATACTGCATAGCACCCACTGCAAATAAACACCCAATACAAACTAGACCTTGGTACCCAAAGCAGCTTGATACAGACTTTACTGCTAACTTGCTAACACTTAGCACCGGTTAGTGAATCAAGCCCCAAGTATCTGCACCCAGGACTAAAATTGCACCCAGTACTCACACCTGCACACAG
Organism: Hyperolius riggenbachi; assembly: GCF_040937935.1. NCBI lineage: Eukaryota > Metazoa > Chordata > Amphibia > Anura > Hyperoliidae > Hyperolius > Hyperolius riggenbachi. Next base: position 207,392,605 of record NC_090653.1, read on the forward strand.
CTTCCACATGGCCCCCGCTATCTGCACCAAGCACCTACTTAACCCGTAGCCGCACCCAAAGTACCTGCATTCAAAACCCATGTGATGCCCAAAGCCCACCCATAGCCAGCACCCAGTACAGGCATGGCACCAAGTATTCACACCCATGTCACATCCAGTACCTGCACCCAGCATCCACATGACATCCAGTACATGCACCCAGATCTTACATGGCACTAAGTATTTGCAATCAACACCCGCATGAAACTCGATACCCAACCACAGCCAGAACCCACATGACACTCAGCACTTACACCCAGAACCCACATGGCACCCAGCATCTGCATTCAGCAGCATGACAATCAATACCCCCTAGCCAAAAATGAGGTGGGGGGGGGCATGCGGGGGAAGGCATTGCCAGGCCCCTTTTTTAAATTTGAGCACCCCCCACTTAAGGACCCTCTGCACGGCCCTGATATGTACAGTATATAATCTGAACATTTACAGTGGCTTGCAAAAGTATTTGGCCCCCTTGAAGTTTTCCACATTTTGTCACACTACTGCTACAAACATGAATCAATTTTATTGGAATTCCACATGAAAGACCAATACAAAGTGGTGTACAAGTGAGAAATGGAATGAAAATCATACATGATTCCAAACATTTTTTACAAATCAATAACTGCAAAGTGGGGTGTGCATAATTATTCAGCCCCCTGAGCCAATACTTTGTAGAACCACCTTTTGCTGCAATTACAGCTGACAGTCTTTTACGGTCTGTCTCTACTAGCTTTGCACATCTAGAGAATGAAATTCTTGCCCATTCCTCTTTGCAAACCAGCTCCAGCTCAGTCAGATTAGATGGACAGCGTTTGTGAACAGCAGTTTTCAGATCTTGCCACAGATTCTTGATTTGATTTAGATCTGGACTTTGACTGGGCCATTCTAACACATGGATATGTTTTGTTTTAAACCATACATGTCAAACTCTGGTCCATGGGCCAAATCTGGCCCTCAGAGCCATCAGATTTGGCCCTCAGGTGGTTTCCCCACTTTGCATTATGTCTGGCCCACTCTAGACTACCAGACAAGCTATATTGGAAGCCACATGGGGAGGAGGACAGCACTAGATACCAGGGAACTGTATAGGAGAGGTAAGGGGGCCACTAGACACCAGGGAACTGCATATGGGAGGGAGCACCACTAAAAAAATCAGGGAATTGTATAGATGAGGGAGGACTACTAAACATCAGAGAACTGTATAGGGGAGGGAGGAGACATTAGACATTACCTAACTTTATAAAGGAGGGAGGTGGCCACTAGACATTGAGGTTGGCCCACAACGTGGTCCTAGAGCTCAATTTTGGCCCACTTTGTATTTGAGTTTGACATCCCTGTTTTAAACCATTCCATTGTTGCCCTGGCTTTATGTTTAGGGTCATTGTCCAGCTGGAAGGTGAACCTCCGCCCCTGTCTCAAGTCTTTTGCAGACTCCAAGAGGTTTTCTTCCAAGATTGCCCTGTATTTGGCTCCATCCATCTTCCTATTAACTCTGACCAGCTTCCCTGTCCCTGCTGAAGAGAAGCACCCCAGAGCATGATGCTGCAAAAAATTCCATTTTGGTCTCATCTGACCAGAGCACCTTCTTCTACATGTTTTCTGTGTCCCCCACATGGCTTGTGGCAAACTGCAAACAGGATTTCTTATGCTTTTCTGTTAACAATGGCTTTCTTCTTGCCACTCTTCCATAAAGGCAAACTTTGTGCAGTGCACGACTAATAGTTGTCCTATGGACAGATTCCCCCACCTGAGCTGTAGATCTCTGCAGCTCGTCCAGAGTCACCATAGGCCTCTTGACTGCATTTCTGATCAGCGCTCTCCTTGTTCGGCCTGTGAGTTTAGGTGGACAGCCTTGTCTTGGTAGGTTTACAGTTGTGCCATACTCCTATTTCTGAATGATCGCTTGAACAGTGCTCCGTGGGATGTTCAAGGCTTTAGAAATCTTTTTGTAGCCTAAGCCTGCTTTAAATTGCTGAATAACTTTATCCCTGACCTGTCTGGTGTGTTCTTTGGACTTCATGGTGTTGCTCCCAATATTCTCTTAGACAACCTCTGAGGCCGTCATAGAGCAGCTGTATTTGTACTCACATTAGATTACACACAGGTGCACTCTATTTAGTCATTAGCACTCATCAGGCAATGTATATGGGCAACTGACTGCACTCAGACCAAAGGGGGCTGAATAATTACGCACACCCCACTTTGCAGTTATTGATTTGTAAAAAATGTTTGGAATCATGTATGATTTTTATTCCACTTCTCACGTGTACACCACTTTGTATTGGTCTTTCATGTGGAATTCCAATAAAATCGATTCATGTTTGTGGCAGTAATGTGACAAAATGTGGAAAACCTCAAGGGGGCCGAATACTTTTGCAAGCCTCTGTATATAAAGCGTTTCGCCTGTCAGACTCAAAGCGCTCAAAAGCTGCAGCCACTGGGACGCGCTCAAGAGACCACCCTGCAGTGAGTCTTGAACTCCTTTACTGAATAGGTACTGACCCTAGCCAGGATTCAAACCCTGGTCTCCAATGTCAAAGGCAGTGCCCTTAACCAGTACACTGTCCTGCCACTTGTTATAGGTGTAACTTCATGGCAGAACTTGTTATAGGTGTACATGATGGCAGAACTTGTAATAGGTATACATGATGCCAGCACTGGTTATAGGTGAACATGATGCCAGCACTTCCTATACACTGTAGGTGCAACTTTACGGCAGCTCTTGATATGAAGAGGACATGATGGCAGAACTTGACATAGAAAGAACATAATGAAGGTACATTATATAAAGAGTACATAATTAAAACACATAGATTAGAAGGAGCTTTGCTACACCATGTACATTACAAAGGGTATTGCTTCTAGGGCTGTTCAAATCCGGAACCGGGAGATACCCAGATAGTTGCTATCCGGAAATCTCCCAGTAAACATGTGCGGGGGGGGGGGGGGGGGGTAGTCAGTCTTACCTGTCTGACGTCTTCTTTGTCCGTCCCTCGGCGCCTCCCACGATACGCTCCACACGCGTCACATGATTACACACACTTCCTCCTTCAACCCGGAAGGAGTGTTTGTAATCATGTGACCGCCGCTTGGACCGCATCGTGGGAGGTGCCAAGGGACGGACCGAAGAAGACGTCAGACAGGTAAGATTGAACCCCCCGCACAGGAAACTGGGAGATATCTGGATAGAACTATCTGGATGTCTCCCGGATCCGGATTTGAGCAACCCTGATTGCTTCCTTATGTCACCAGAGAATTTTTGGGAAAAAGCCAATTAGGGCCCATTCACAAAACGCGATCGCAATCGCCTAGAGATTGCGATTTTTCATACCGACCACACTTGCGATTTGCATTCAGCAAGGCCTCGTTCACATCTAAAATCGTAATCGCAAGTTTTGCGATTTTTTGCGGCAGGTTTCTTTCGTCCTCCCGGCGCTCCACTGTGCGTTTCGTTTTTTGTAAAAGCACTTTTCTACATGCTTTTCCAGTGCAGTTTTTTAATTCACTACCTGACGCAAGTCAGAAAGTGAAGCCTTTGACCCGGAAAAGAATAAATACAATGAATTTATTCTTAAAAACGCGGACGCAATCGTTGCACAAAGAGATTTTGTGAACGTTTGCGTTTTTCCTATACCTTCCACTGAGGCAAAATCGCCTCAAAAATGGTGCAAGCACCGCTTTGCAGAGCGGATCGGAAAAGAATCACTCAGATGTGAACTCTCTCATAGAGAGTCATTGCACAAGCATTTTTAGGGATATTTTGAAAATCACATGCGCTTGAATAGAGGGCTAAAACGCCCTTAGTGTGAATGAGCCCTTAATGATAATTTTGACTCAAAAACTGCTACATGCAGGACATTTGCGATTTCTGCAAATTGCAAATGCTGCATTGTGAATGATCCCCTTGAGATACACAGTACACAGCGCTTTGCAACGCTGCACAGAAGTGCCCCAACGTGAATTTATTAGTTCTTTATGTGGAAGCAAAACCCCCCCAACGCTGGAACACCTTGAAATTCCTTGCAGATAATGTTGTTATGAGTCTCAATACTAACCACACACCCACAGTACTAATTTTTACTGTGCATTACTATGAACGTAAAACAACAAAATTATATAGCATGTAGCAGTAGCAGCTCCAAAGCACTGACTGGACTTTCCACACAGACACCAGTCTCCACACTCTAGTCCACACGCAGCACCAACAGCTGCATCTGCTGCCAAATGCGGGAAACTACATTTCCCGAGAGGCTGTGCGAGGCTGTGAGGCTTGGTGTGAGGCTTGGTGTCTGATGTCAGGCAGAGCGACCACACCCCCCTCCAGTGGCTGCCAGGGCAGCTTGGCTGTACCCCTAGGATGGAGCAGCTGAGCAGCGGGTTCTGAGTGAGCGTTCCTGGGACACTCGGGACATGGACAATGATCACAGCGGAGCCGGGCTGGTGCCTTCCACTGGTGAGCAGAGACAGCGGCCATAGTGTTATCACATCTGATGTGCAGGAGAGGAGGGGGACCTAAGATGCTGCGTGCCGGGGTAGAGGCACAATCACAGGAGCTTGCAGAGTCTGGAGGGGTGTGTGTGTAGTCAGGAGGAAAAAAAATGATATATTATATTGCAATGTATAAATGTTATTCGTATATATATATATATATATATATATATATATATATATATATATATATAATCTCGTAGGTATATTTTATATTGCAGCATGGCATAGTTTTGTTGGACAGTCTTGGGTGGCTCTTTTTCTTCATAGGTTGATTGATTGATCTTGTTCCTGTGTTCTTGCCCAAGTGGTTCACACTTTGCATTCCATATTTTTATTTTATATTTTAATTAATGTGTATGACTTATTTATAGTTTGGCTAACACCTTGAGCCATTCATTCATAAGGTTGTCAGCTTGTTGTATTTTCAGTCATTTATAAAGTTGTAAGCAAGGGATGAACATAAGAGTGAAATTGCTGCAAATTCTGTATATTTCCTCCTGATGACCTCTCTTAACCCTGATAAAGACGTGCAAGTTTGATGAATCATGCATTATGCAGAGGAAGGCAATAATCATGCTTGCTTAGTTTTCTTCAACCTCTTATGCTGGGTACACACGATACGTTTTTCCACCCGATCGTTTTTTCCACTCGATTCTACACTCAATTCTCTTATCTTCCGCTTGTTTTTCTTATCTTTTTCCATTCACTTCTATGAGAAATCGAGCGCAGAATCGATCGGAAGGAATATCGAACATGACAGGAATGATCTATCGGATCCATCTATCGAGCGGAAAAACGTATCGTGTGTACCCAGCATTAGAAAATGATGATTGGTTATATTATTATTAACTTTAGTAAAGGTCTAGATGCCTGCTTGAAACGTCTCTTTGGAGCTGTTAATTTTTTTTTTTTTTTATTTCAGAAAAGTTTGTTTCACTACAATGAAATATCAGATCTATAATGCTAGCTTGTCTGAAATACAAATCATTGCATTTTTCAGGGATTGCAAAAATTTTTTTTAATTGTTTTTTTTTTTTTTGAAAGGGCCTTATGTAATGTTCTTAGATTTTGTAATTGAATGAATTTATTTTTCATTTAGATATTGGTTAACTACCAGTGACCTTTTTAGTAGTTTTGGTTTATTTTGTCAGTTTTTTAGGCGTTAACATTGAAAGATTGATCTGCAAGTCAAATAGTGAGATTTTTGGAAAGGAATGAGGTATTAAAACATTTTTGCTGAACTAAAGACATCAATGGATTTGCGTCAGGGCTTCTTGATTTTTTTTTTTTAATCGATGTCCACTTTTGCATGATACGAAAAGAATATTGATTATGAATTATATACCATATGTTTCAAATAAATATATTATGTATTTCTAATATATAAATTTTATAGACGACATCATGTTAGTAGTAACTCAAAAGTTTAAACTGTTTCTGAGTAGCTTAGTCTTATACATTTTTATGGCCATTATTTGTATTCCTTTTCTGTATACTATTTTACTTATTGCATTAAAACATTACGGAGCCATTTAATAAATTGGTGATATTTGTATACCTTTGTGTTCATATCAGTGTATACTGCCTGTGTTCATTTCAAATACATTACCAGCATCTCAGGAAAAAAACAAAACCTGTTTATATTTATTCCCCTGAACCTGGTTGGGTACTTGAAAAACCCCTCTCTGTAGTCCTTGAGTCCGTTGGGCCTTTTTATTTTATTTTATATATAAATTCATTTCATTTTTCAAAACTAGAAATCAGATACCTCATCATATTTAAAGTTCACTAGCAGGATGAAGTAGGGAGGTTATTTATTCTCATGTTCAACGCCTTATATTAAAATATTACGCGTGCTGTGATGATTTCTCATAGAATTTACGGTCGGTGGTACATTTTCAGTGACCCACACAGAATTCGATTAATGAGAGGTGATTAATTTTATTCCTGCTCTCACACACAGGAAATGTTTCATGTATTTAAAGGAATGTGCTCCTTTTTTTTTTTTTTTTTTTTTTTTTTAATTTTATAATGAGGTCAGAGCTTTTGCTACAGGTTTTGTGTTACTTGATTCTGACAGTGTGGCTTGGATATCTCATTCTGATATTTTTTTTTTTTCCATGGGAGATACTTTCTCCTGGTTGGTTTTAAAGGGGATGTTTTTATTGTTAATGTGTGCAAAGCTTTGTGGGTGTCGTAAAAGGTGAACTTTTGAACTTGGAGAGATCCTGGAGCAATTAGCTAAAGCAATAGAATGGGACCATATTACAAGGGATAATGCACTCATGAGAGATGCAGAGGGTCATGCTATAGCTACGTGATACAATTTGACAGTTTGATGTTTTTATTAAACCAAAAAATGTCAATGTATGATCATTTCTTCTTAAAAAATAATTATAGCTCTGTTCTAATGAAATAATTTCTCAATATAAGTATTTGCATGTACCTTATCAGCATGAAGGATATTTTCATGTGCCTTATCGGACTGGAATACCTAAAGGACAACTAAAGTGAGAAGAATATGGAGGCTGCCATATTTATTTCCTTTTAAACTATGCCAGTTGCCTGGCTCTACTGCTGATCTATTTGGCTGCAGTGGTATCTGAATAACACTAGAAACAAGCATGCAGCTAGTCTTGTCAGATCTGACAATAATGCCAGAAGCACCTGATCTGCTGCATGCTTGTTCAGGGTCTATGGCTAAATGTATTAGAGGTATTAGATTATTAGTAGGACAGACAAGCAACCGGAATTGTTTTAAGTAAGTAAATATGGCAGCCTCCATATCCCTCTTCTTGCAGTCGTCCTTTAATGTGCAAAATTTTGCGTTCCATCACCACAAAACAATTTTCACAGTTCTACTGTAGGAAATCATTTTTAAAGACTTATTTAAAGTGAGATGTGCTGAACATAATTGATTTTCCAATTTTAATTTTATTATTTAAAGACCTAAACTGTTTACATTATTTGTTTATATATTCTTCACACCTAAATGGATATTTTGTTTATAATAATGGGATCAGTCCTTTTGTGATAAGTTAAGGTTTAAATGTTGCATCTGTATAATATGTATGACACTTAAAGGGAATCTGAAGCGAAAATAAACTTATGATATAATGAACTTTATGTGTAGTACAGCTAAGAAATAAAATATTAGCACAGATATGGGTCTCATATTGTTTCCAGTACAGGAAGAGTTAAGAAACTTCAGTTGTTAGCTATTCAAAAGAGTTACTCTGAGCTCTCCAATCCAACTTGGGTTGGCTACAGTGCTGTTTTCTAAAGCACTTACCTCAACCTGTCTCTCACTTTTTCTTGTTTAAGGTTTTGGTTCTGGACGCTTGTCTGGCTTACAGGGGCGAAGATAGGTAATTTGCATATTCAGTAGTGGTGCATTGTGGGTAACCACAAATGTTCACTTATATCTGAATTATTGCAAGTTTCCTTCTGTTTTAAGAAGGCAAATTTCACACAACATTGCTTATTAGTAGGAGGGCTTTTCGGTCTCTTATCTCCTTGTACAATCAGTGGTGTGGGTCACCCCGAGCTGCTTGGTTACTCTACTGCAAAGCTAATGACCCTTTGAACGTTGCTGTTCTGTTTCATCGTTTAAAATAAAGAGTATAGTTTGTAAACTGCAAATATTAGAGAATGATTCAATGTTATGAAAAAAAGCTGTATAACTGAAAATAAAAATGACACTTTTTTTTCTTTGCTACTAATGTTCTATGAATTATCATACATACAATTCATTATATAATAATTGTTTTGTTTTGTTTGTTTTCCGCTTCATTGTCACTTTAAAGCAGAAAAGATATAGACAGGGCTGTAGAGTCGGTACAAAAATCCACCAACTCCGACTCCTCAGGTTAGAATTCCACTGACTCCAACCCTACTAATTTGCATATTCTAATCCTTGTTGATTGAAAGTATGTAACACGAAATGCATCGCTTAACTGCCAACGCTTAGGAATTTTAAAAGACTATTGAAGTGAGAGGGATATGGAGGCTGCCATATTTATTCCCTTTTAAACAATACCAGTTACCTGGCTAACCGGCTGATCTTCTGCCTCTAATACTTTTAGTCATAGACTAAAACTAGTCCTTGGTAAGAGTACTTGTAGAAGGTACAGACCGGAACAAATAACATCTATCAGGCCCTAGGCAATGTAACTGTGGGTACATGTAAGAGTGATGTGCAGGTACTTTGCAGGAGAATGAGGCAATTCTTCTTCTATTACACATTCTTCAGGTACAATCTGAACCAGGTTTATGGGTGATAGACAACACCACTGTGTTCAGTGTGCACAACATTTTCAGTGGATTCCCTGCAGCTCTGTGGGGAGTGCATATATTTAGTACTACTGTGTAACAAAGTAAACCTGAGACAGAAGAAATTAAAGTTTTATACATACCTGGGGCTTCCTCCAGCACCTTTCAGGCTAATCAGTCCCTGGCTGTCCTCCTACGCCACCTGGATCTTCTGCTATGAGTTCAGGTACTTGAGCCAGTCGGGCGTAGTGCGCATGCACACACTCCGTTGCCGGGAGTGTACTACACCTGCGCAGCACTATTGCGCAGGTGCAGAATGTTCCTAGCTGTGGGAGCGACATGCGGCCGGACTGCGCTGACTGTCTGAATTACCAGGACTCATAGGAGAAGATCCAGGTGGCAGAGGAGGACAGCGAGGGACTGATTAGCCTGAAGGGGATTGGAGGAAACCCCAGGTATGTATAAAACTTTTCTTTTCATCCGTCTCAGGTACCCTTTAATTCATAGTCATCAAACTAAAAATTTAACATATCAAATAATTTGATTTCCTGAGCAAAGAGAGTGCATACATTTGCATAAATCAGCGCAGAATTATTTCCATCTCATTGACCATCTCTATTAGTGACACAGCTACATATCAAGCTTTATTCGTACAGCATAGATGTTATTTAGTATATATATGAGATTCCTGTGTACACATCATATATACTGTACAGTCACAATCAGATATGTATATCTGACTTTAAAAATACGGGGACTGCTTTATTGAAGCAGCACAAGTAATTTTTTGATTGGGTTATTTTATTTTTGTGGACTAAGCAGAGCTATTACTGTATATAATTTATGATGACTATTATCTGAGAAATAGAACATTTTATCATATTTTCTATTTTAATTACAGTTTAAATTCATTACGAGTCAGTCGGTGCATTTTTCCCCGACTCTGACTTCAGGTACCCAAAAATTGCTCTGACTCCACAGCCCTGGTTATAGATATATGCAGATACACTCAATAGGGAAGTTGCTCAGCTTCCTATATAAAAGGTGTGCATAACATACAAATGACACATTTAATGCACTGCTGATCCTATGCTGGGAAATAATACCCCCAAGTAAAGCTTTTCCTGTAATCTATGACTCAGGGTTAACTTTCAGCATTAGGCATAGGGGGTGGCATCACAGGCTTCTCATTCTTTACAAGTAGCTTGCATACAGGAAGAGTAGCTTCTATGTAGCAGACCTCATGGAGAATCCTGTGTTCAATTTGATCAGGTGATAGATTTGTAAAGCTCTGATTTGCTGGTGATTAACTTGTGTTTCTTCAGTTTCCTGTGTAGGTTAAAGCTGTAAGTACAGATAGTCACTGTAAAGTGGCCACAAACTAGGCAATTTTCTTAATTGATTCAACGATCGTGCAGATGGGCTGTTTAATGTAGAAATCAAGTATTTCTCATGTAAATGTGTTTACTAAAACACTCTCTAAAATTGATCTTCGGAAGGAACCAAAATGTATTTTTATTTGATCATCACTTACTCGAGATCCGGGTTACAAGGCTGCTGGTTCAATTACTGTACTCAGTCGATTCTACTTACCGTAATGTTCGATTTTAGGAAAATATGCTAAAGATTTCTGTTTTGTGTAGTCTGAGGTTGAATTGTACGGTTGACCATACAGTAGAATCTCATTATAGTAAACTCAGTACTTGCGTCCCAGCAAATGCGTTTTTATAAATATACAATGCATGACCAATTCTTGTATAGTAAACATCTGATATAGTAAACTACTTTTCCTGGTCGCTTGGAGTTCACTATAAAGGGATTCTACTTTATTGCTGTGCAAATTCAATACAGTGGTAGTTTTAACTGAGAATTTGTGATATTGAATCACAATCGAGCCAGTGTGTGATATCCATATGATCAAAGAAAGATGTAATTCTTGATTTAGGTATCGATCAGCGTATTCATGAAAAATAATATTTTAATGGTCGTTCAGTGTGTGGCCAGCTTTAATTAGGGTCTGACATGTTTTTTCTGTATGTTCTTCTGCACTCAAGCGAAGCCACAGATGGAGACACAACAGTAATGATCTTACTTCATTGGTGTTCTTCATAGCCCAGTAAATGTTCATGCCCTTGAGTTGTCTTTAATTAGAATATACAAGTGTTAATCTATAGCACTCCAAAATCTATAGCACTCTAAAATGTACACAAACAGCAGCCAGTACCACAGACATTGATAACCACTGGTGTTGTTAGTGGGTAGGATTGAGGCGCCCAATGTGTGTTCTATTTAAGTATTTAAAATACAAATAAAACATTTATATAATAAAGAGAGGTAATTGCTTACCTCTCCAAAAGATATAGACACCAGTTCAACTGGCAAAAAAAATATTCAAAAAGCAATCTGACAAAGCGTTTTACGGGTCATGGCCCACTTCCTTAGGTCAATACAAAATGCCTTGATAGCCTAAGGGATAGAGTGTAGGTGCCTCTAAAGGTGGCCATACACTGGCTCGATTCGCCACTGTTTCGACAGCAGATTCGATCACTGGGATCGAATCTGCTGCCAATCGTTTGCGCTACACGCCGAATTTCGATCCTTTTCGGGTAGGGAGCGCGTTGCTAGCGGTGTTCGAGTACCCGACGACCGACGCAATAGAGCCGCATACATTACCTGCTCCGCCGGCACGTCTACGCCCGGTCACCGCTGCTCCGTGTCCGCGCTGGTCTCCGGCATGCTTCAGTTCCTCCTGCCCGGCAGGAAGTTTAAACAGTAGAGGGCGCTCTACTGTTTAAACTTCCTGCCGGGCAGGAAGAAGTAAAGCATGCCGGGGCCGGAGACCAGAGCGGAGACGGAGCAGCGGTGACCTGGGGACTGGAGTCACGCCGGCGGAGCAGGTAATGTATGCAGGCGGGGGAGCGGCGACAGCACCACCACCACCACAACAGATTGTGAACCGATTTCAGCCTGGAACCGTTCACAATCTGTTTGCAGTAAAGGTAGCCATACGATCCCTCTCTGATCAGATTCGATCAGATAGGGATCTGTCAGTTGGTCGAATCTGATGGCAAATCGACCAGTGTATGGCTACCTTAATGGTATTAAATGGTATTTATAATGGGGGTATGTGCCTGCTGTGCCATGATGCTTTTTTTTTTTTTTTTTTTTTTTTTTTTTAAACCAGTTGTTCAATAGTCGTTTCTAAATGTTAAATATTTGCAGTGTAGTAAAAGCGGATAATACCTCCATTGTGTATATTTTGGATTGGATTGAAGTGATGTAAATTATGAGAAGAATGGAATAATTCTTTACATGTAAAATAGATATGCAGCTAAAACGAAAGATAACTGACATGAGTGGGAAGACCTTGGGCAAGACTCCCTAACACTGCTACTGCCTATAGAGTGTGTCCTAGTGGCTGCAGCTCTGACACTTTGTTAGTGAAGAAACTTGAACAGAGGTGCCAAAACAGGATAAAACAGTATTAAAACCACTTAAATAGGGAGTTAGGGTTGGACTTGCCTCCCCAGCGGACAGAAAGACACAATTCTTTTATTTTGTATCAAAAATAACATTTCATATGTACTCCAAATTGCAACCCCTTTCTTATCTACAGAGAGCGACTTCTTAACCTGAGTGGGGTCAGGTCATAATCTTCCCACCTGCCTTTACAGTAGTTGCCTAAATGGTGACATGATTTTGTGAGTATAACTGCCTCAAGTTGTGAATTGTGTATACGTGTGATTTAAAAACATACTACACCATATCAGGCTCTTGGTTTCCCCTTTTTCTTTTGTTTGTACAATATAAGTGTTCTTTGTCTAATTAAATGGAGAAAAGTAGTCACTGTGTTATTATTGCGTTAACCACACTGAACATGGACCAGAGAAAGCAAAATAGAGTTGAATGAAGAGATCAAAAGGAACATTATAGACAAGCATGCTGAAGATAAAGGTTATGAGGTCACTTCCAAGCAGCTTTATGTACTTTTGACAAGTCATAACAATTCCAAATATTGTTATTACTGTATATACTTGCATATATGCCGAATTTTTGAGCACAGAAAAAGTGTTCAAAAGTTCCCCCCCCCCTTGGCGAGTCACTGCCCCCCCCCCCCCCAGTGCCCTCCCGATTAGTTATAGTGCCCCCCGCTGTATCTGTGCACCCCCGCGGTAAGAGAGTGTGCGGCCAGCACTAGGACTGACCTGAGGTGCAGCAGAGTGAGGAGAGCAACATCGTCATTGCCCCATGTGCACACGCAGTTCCAAACACAGATGTCGTTTCCTCATGGGCTCCCCGCAGCACACGCTGAAACCAGCGCAGGAGATTTGGGCGCAGCGCAGGAGATTTGGGCGCAGCCGGCGCCACCATAGGCCGTAATGTGAATTACGGCTATAGCAGGCACAGGGAGTAACTTCAGCGCCGTCAGAAGACGAAGCTGAAATTACTTTTAAATCGTAATAATTCGGCTTCCAGCAATTGCTGGAAGCCGAATTATTTCATTCCCCACTATCCATGACGGCCTGGAGGGGGAATAGTATTTAATACGGCCGGGACTTGTGCGGCAGCAGGATCAGCCATTGACCGGCTGAATCCTGCGCCCAAGTCTGCAGTGCCGCTATCTCTCGTACACCTCCACGCTGTCCCGTGCTGGCTGCGGTGTAGAAGAGCGGGGCCTGCCCACTGTGATTATTTCAGTCCGTGCTGGCCGGTGTAGCAGAGCATAGAAAGGAGCGGTGTCACGTGCATCTTTGGGGATTCCCTCCCTGTCCCACTCGCTATGTCTCAAGATGCCACTAGATGGCATCATATGAGACATAGCGAGTGGTGAGCGAGGCACGGGAATCCCCAAAGATGCACATGACATTGCTCCTTTCTATGCTCTTCTACACCGGCCAGCACGGACTGAAATAATCACAGTGGGCAGGCCCCACTCTTCTACACCACAGCCAGCATGGGACAGCGGGGAGCCCATGAGGAAACATCTGTGTTTGGAACTGCGTGTGCACATGGGGCAAAGACGATGTTGCTCTCTTCACTCTGCTGCACCTCAGGTCACTCCTCCTCGTGCTGGCCGCACACTCTCTTACCGCGGGGGGCACTATGACTAGTCGGGGGAGTGACTCATGTATGTTGCAGCAGGTGGCCCTTGATAAAGCAATTCTTCCATTTTGTATTGATACAGGATCCAGTGCACAGGAGGTACACAGCAGTGGGGTGCACCTGTCACAGGCACATTACCTCACATTGCATGCTTAATTGTGTTGATCGTGCACAGGGAGCAGGCAAGACAGAGCTATCTATTCACCAGCCAACTGATTCAGATGCAATTTTTGCATCCTGAGCCACTTATCTATGCAAGTGTGTCTCTAACTCTATACTGTTCCCTGTATTTGACTATTTTATACTGGGGATGGGGTTGCCTCATAATGGGGTACATCTGGCTATTTATACTGTGTGGGGGTGGGGTGGTATACTCGGGAGGGGTCTTATATGCAGGCCAATGATTTTCCCCCCTGTTTTTTAACCTCTTGACGACCAGCTAACGCCGATTGGCGTAAACTGGTCGTCTGCGGGTTACCACGGAAACGGCCGCTCGATCGAGCGGCTTTCCATGTCAGTTCACGGAGGGTGTCTCCGTGAACAGCCGGAGAGCCGCCGATAGCGGCTCGCCGGCAAAATGTAAACAGGCGGGGAAGAAATCCCTGCTGTTTACATGATACGACGCTGCTTCGCAGCAGCGCCGTAAGGCAGATCGGTGATCCCCGGCCTCTGATTGGCCGGGGATCGCCGGCATATGATAGGCTGAAGCCTATCCCACAATGCGCAGGACGGATATCCGTTCTGCGCAGCCCAGGAAGGGAGAGGGAGGGAGCGCACAAAACGCTGTGGAGGGGGGCTTTGAGGAGCCCCCCCCCCGCTACCCACTAATGGCCGGCGGCAATCAGACCCCCCCAGCAGGACATCCCCCTAGTGGGGAAAAAAGGGGGTAGTCTGATCGCCCTGCTGCACTCCTGATCGGTGCTGCGGGCTGTAGAGCCCACGCAGCACCGATCAGTGAAAATTCCCCTGGTCGGCAAGTGGTTAAAAGAAAAGTGGGTACCTCGGCTTATACACGGGTCGGCTTATATGCGAGTATATACGGTAAGTTTAGGACATTGGAACGGTCTCCTTGGACATGGCCACAAGAGGAAAATTGACCCTAGAATGAGCAGAAGTATACGAATGGTAAACAAAATGCCAGGGCCAACTTCTGCAAAGATACAAGCTGAACTGCCATGGCCAGGGTCCATTAGTGCCTGATTGCATCATCCCTCAATTTTTCATTTATCTCGCTGGAGCAAATGTGTGAAAACCTTGAAGTTTAAACCTATCTACACACTTTTTTTTTTGTGTTTACCTTTCTAGCTGACTTCATCAGTATCTTGGTGCAGAATGGTGAAAAAAGTTGTGATTACAGACATGTGACATTGAATAAATTGGGTACGCGATCGAGGAGGTGCATGGCTGGGACAGCGAATGCACTGTAGTATGTAATTTAATGGGGCTGACAGCAGCACAGTGAGAGGACCTGGAAGTTAATTTGAAAAAGTGGAACATGCAGTCTGGTGAAGGCCACCTTCAAACCAGACACTGCTGAGATAGTTTGCTCAGGAACAGTGACCCCAACTTCCCATTGACAGGTGCAAAAGCCTCACTGAGATCTAGTCTCCTATACTATACTAGTGGTTTTGGGTCACCCCAAGCTGCTTGGGTATTCTGTTGAGATCAACAGGAATCTTTCTTTTTTTTTTTTTTCCCACTGATTGCTTCTAAAGGTTGTGCAGCAAACTATTATGCACGGTATACACGTTACGATTTTCTGCTCGATTTTCCCACCTGATCGTTTTTCTGCTCGATTCTCTATTTGCTTGTTTTTTGTATCTTTTTCCATTTACTTCACATGAGAACTCGAGCGCAGAATTGATCGGGAGTAATATCGGACATGATGGAATTGATCAATCTGATGCATCTATCGTACGGAAAATCGTAACATGTGTACCCAGCATAAGGTAAAACCCCAGTACAGGCTCATGATTTATGTATATTGTGCAAAATGTATCACAATTTACAATACACAAATATTTGTGCAATGTACATAAACTTGTTTTGCATAACTGTTTATTTTGTTTTACTTGTCTTGCTTAATTTGCAATGTTGACTTCCTGAGCCAATAAGGAATACCCAGACAGTTCATGATGACCCAGAACCACTAGTAAAGCGTAAGTGCCTTAGGCCTGGAACCCAATAACAGTGCTTTTCTGAGCCTTTTCTGAGTGCTTAGGATTTATAAAGCTCTTGCTAATGTAATGCTATGGGTGTGATCCCACGTGAGGGGTAAACAAAAGTTTGCTTTCTTAAAACAAAGTATTTGCGATAATTCAGGTTGGAGTGAGCTCCGAGATGTCTCCCAGTGCATCACTGCTGAATATATGCAAATTATCCATTGTTGTCCCTGGAAGCTAAACACACCTCCAGAACCGCTGGAATGCAATGATGTGTCAGCTTTTTGGAGGTGTAGTTAGCTTCCAGGGAGAGCAATGGATTATTTCAGCAGTGATGCACTGGGAGACATCTCGGAGCTCACTCCAACCTGAATTATCGCAATTACTTTCAGATTTAAGGAAGCAAACTTTGGTTTTCCATAGCATTTTACTAAGAAGGCTTTTAAGTCCATTGTAGCCCCTTACATACTCCTAGGAGTTCTGGTTCACCACGAGCTTGCTAGGTACTCTGTACCACTTGAGGGGTGTGATTTTTTTAAAAATCCCCCATAGCATTGCATTAGCAAGAGTTTTACAAATCACTGGTGCTTAGAAAGGGCTGCTAGTGGGTTCCAGACCTCAGAAACCAAAAACATTGTTACTGTAAAAGCTATGCTAAACAAAACTTTTCCTTCTTAAAACAGAATGTATTTGCAGTAATTTAGGTTTTTAAAGTAAACCTGAGACAAACATATCACAAGGTTTTAAACTTACCTGGGGCTTCCTCAAGGCCCCTGTGGTCCATTAGTTCCCTTTTGTGTCCGTCTGGTTCCCTGTGTCGTGTTGCAGTGGAGTGCACAATTTATCAAGATTGCAGGCCGCATGCACCCACCCAATTGCGCTCCAGTGGGAGCATTCTGCACAAGTGCCGTTACAGTCTTAGCAAACTGCGCATGGATTGAATACTTCAGGCCAGGGCAGTGCAATTGGGGGGGGGGGGGGGGGGCTGGATGCATGTACAGTAGTCTGACTGGCTCAGTTTGAGCCTTTACCAGGGCAATCTATGGGAGAATGGAGGAGACCGGATGAACACGGAGTAGGTGACGGACTACAGGGGGCTGGACGAAGCCCCAGGTAAGTATAAAACCTTGTGATATGTTTGTCTCAGGTACAGTAAGCAAGAAAGATGTCAGATGCAGCATGGTTGGCATGAATAGTAACCTGTGAACTGTCATTCTATTACCCACATTTGACAGTCTTGGAGGAGCTGGAAGGGGGTTCCAATCAGTCTTCACTGTGAACTCAGAGATGTCCCTGCCTACTTCTATGCCACTTGCAAGACCGGGCTACAGATTGCCCAGCGAGCTCATGGTGAACCACAATTCCTAGGAATGTGTAAGGGGCTAAAAAGGACCAAAAAAGCCCTCTTACTAAAAACACTATGCAAGACAGAAATTTGCCCTATTAAAACAAAAGGCGCACCGCACATCTGCGGGCTCAAAAACATTATTTTGCCATGCAGTATTTACTATTTAGATAGTAAGGTATAGTTGTCGCAGCATAGGTAGTCAGGTTTAGATGCCAGTATAGGTAGTCAGGTTTAGATGCCAGCATTGGTAGTTAGGTTTAGATGCCAGTATTGGTAGTCAGGTTTAGGTAGCCGCAGCATAGGTAGCCATGGTGCTTCCGCAGCATAGGTAGCCAGGTATAGTAGCCGCAGCATAGGTAGCCATGGTGCTTCTAAAGCATAGGTAGCCAGGTATAGTAGCCGCAGCATAGGTAGTCAGGTTTAGCTGCCAGTATTGGTAATCAGGTATAGTAGCCACAGCATAGGTAACTATGGTGCTTCTGCAGCATAGGTAGCCAGTTATAGTAGCCGCAGCATAGGTAGTCAGGTTTAGATGCCAGTATTGGTAGTTAGGTTTAAATGCCAGTATTGATAGTCAGGTTTAGGTAGCCAGGTATAGTAGCCGCAGCATAGGTAGCCATGGTACTTCCGCAGCATAGGTAGCCAGGTATAGTAGCCTCAGCATAGGTAGTCAGGTTTAGATGCCAGTATTGGTAATCAGGTATAGTAGCCACAGCATAGGTAGCCATGGTGCGTCTGCAACATAGGTATCGAGGTATAGTAGCCGCAGCATAGGTAGCCAGGTATAGTAGCCGCAGCATAGGTAGTCAGGTTTAGATGACAGCATAGGTAGTCAGGTTTAGATGCCAGTATTGGTAATTAGGTTTAGATGCCAGTATTGGTAGTCAGGTTTAGGTAGCCAGGTATGGTAGTCGTAGCATAGGTAGCCATGGTGCTTCCGCAGCATAGGTAGTCAGGTATAGTAGCCTCAGCATAGGTAGTCAGGTTTAGATGCCAGTATTGGTAGTCAGGTATAGTAGCCGCAGCATAGGTAGCCGTGGTGCTTCTGCAACATAGGTAGCCAGGTATAGTAGCCACAGCATAGGTAGCCATGGTGCTTCTGCAACATAGGTATCGAGGTATAGTAGCCGCAGCATAGGTAGCCAGGTATAGTACCCACAGCATAGGTAGCCAGGTATAGTATCCGCAGCATAGGTAGTCAGGTTTAGATGCCAGTATAGGTAGTTAGGTTTAGGTAGCCAGGTATAGTAGCCACAGCATAGGTAGTCAGATTTAGATGCCAGTATAGCTAATCAGGTTTAGATGCCAGTATAGGTAGTCAGGTTTAGGTAGCCTGGTATAGTACCCACAGCATAGGTAGACAGGCATAGTAGCCGCAGCATAGGTAGTCAGGTTTAGATGCCAGTATAGGTAGTCAGGTTTAGGTAGCCTGGCGGCATAGGTAGCCAGGTATAGCCGCAGCATAGGTAGCCAGGTATAGTAGCCGCACCATAGGTAGTCAGGTTTAGATGCCAGAATAGGTAGTCTGGTTTAGATGCCAGTATAGATAGCCAGGTATAGTAGCCATTGCAGAGCAGTTGTGTGGCTTCCCTGCATTGATCAAGGGCAGGCTTCCCTGCAGTGTTTCCAGATGCCCTCCCTCCCTCCAGATCTCCTTCCTTCCTCCCTCCCTCCCAGATCGTGGATCTCCCCCAGCCATCAAGCCGCGTCCCAGTACTGTACACAGACTGAAGCGGTACGCGGTAGAGGAGGGTGTGCGGCTTCCGCAGGACAGAGGCCAGGGTGAGTAATCTTCATTTTTCCAAGAACCGGAGGGGGGGGGGGGGGGGGGGGAGGAGATCCGCAATCTGGAGGAAGGAAGAAAAAGATCTAAATGGAGGGCATCTGGAAACGCTGCAGGGAAGCCCCACTACTGCTCTGCCCGACCGACTCCACTTGTGGGATTCCCTAGGACGGCTGGATGCTTGATTTGCACACTGTGGGTAGCACCATAGTGTGCCAACAGGCATCCAGCCATCCTAGGGAATCCCAATGTAGTGAAAAAAGTGGAGCCGGCGCGGCAGAGCAGCTAGAAATCTCTCTCTTTCAGCATTTTTTGCTGGACGAGCCAGGCTCGCCCATACCGCTAGGGGGTTAATATAATCTGATGAAAATTGGTTCCCAAAGTGCATGCCCGACAAACAGTGGAGTCCGCAATTTAGCAAGATTGCTGGCCGTTGCGCATGTGCGGTCCTGGCCAATTGCGCTCATGTAAAAACAAGGAACTCCAAGAGCCCCAATAGTGTAATATGTACTGGTAAAAATGAATACTCACAAACCATTATTATTTATTTATTGTATTTATAAAGCGCCAGCATATTACGCAACTCTGATTAGGCTACCATTAGGCAACCACTGTAAAGGCAGGTGGGGAGATTTTCCTGACCCCACTCAGGAATAAGAAGTCGCTCTCTGTATATGAGAAAAAGGGGGTTCAACCCTCCACCCAGGGTGGACTCAATATTATGCAGGAGAACAGGGGCGCCAAAAGGATAAAAGGAAGCTAAATGAGCTTAAAAAACAAATTCTTGGTAGATAGAGGAGGTAGTGGTGGACTTACCTCCTCCAAGTAGACACACATTGACTGTAGTAAAGACAGTCAATATATTTTATGAACTCCAAATATGCAACGCGTTTTGCAGGTTTGATCCCGCTTCATCAGGCAATAACAACGGTGCAAAAGCATATGTGGTCAGTAAAAGAGCTGCAGAGGTGCCTGGCTCTTCTACTGACCACATATGCTATTGCTCCGTTTTGGAATTCATAAATAAAATATATTGACTGTCTTTACTACAGTCGTGTGTTTACTTGGAGGAGGTAAGTCCACCACTACCTCCTCTATCTACCAAGAATTTGGTTTTTAAGCTCATTTAGCTTCCTTTTATCCTTTTGGCGCCTCTGTTCTCCTGCATAATTGCGCTCATGTGGCTGGAAGCATTCTGCACAAGTGCAGATACAGTCTAAGCAAACTGCACATGGATAGAACACTTCAGACCAGGGCAGTGCAATCTGGGGGTGCATGTGGCGCATATACATGAGTCCAACTAGCTCAGTTTGAGACTTTACCAGGGTAGTCTACGGGAGAATGGAGGAGATCGGATGGACACTAAGTAGGTGACAGACTACAGGGGGCTGGATGAAGCCCCAGATAAGTAAAAACCTTGTGGTATGTTTGTCTCGAGTACACTGTAAGTGAGCAAGATTTGATTATTATAATTGGAATCGGATGAAAATCGGTGCCGCCAAGAGCACTCCCAACCAACGATGCAACCAATTTCAGGGGAAAATCGGTCGGACATGCTGCAAGACATCGGGCCGTCCTTGTCGGTCAGATGTGTGGCAGTAACAGCGAGAGATATCGGGACGAGCAATGAATACAACACCCGGGCGCTGTGCTCTAATATATAAATGTGTATGTAATGTGTGCATTTATACATTACCTGTTCTCTGTATGTGGCTATAGAAGAGCAGCGGATTCGGAAGATGGACTGGCACAGCGATGCAGGACATGTAATGTATAAATACACACAACATATGCACATTTATACATTAGTGCAACAGCGGTGGGCTCGGCCAATTCCCATGAGATTTGATGCTGAATCGGGAATCGGCCTGCGGTGTATGGGCAGCCGAATCTCTCAAATCAGATTCGATCAGAGAGAGATTTGTCTTTTGGTCGGATCTTCCCATCATCTCTAGATGTATGGCCACCTCTAGGCGCGTGTATGGGACAGTTTGTATACATTTTACTTATACTGTGGTTATTTATTACTCATGTGATGCTAAATCCTTGCAAATGCCTTCTGTTTTAAGTAGGTAAATTTTCACTTGTTCTGTTCAATACATACAACATGTAGTAATATACTTTTAGCACAGAAAACCAGTACACGCCCTACAGTAGATAACTGGCTTAAGATTTCTAACCTCAATTTAGTCACAATTAGCTGACCCCAGAAAGCAGCTGCCCCATCCCCAGTTTGGTTCATTATGCTAATGATCTTTAATTAGCAATACCAGGTTCTCCTTTTAAAGGCTAAATGAAATAATCACCTTATCAGGAAGGCTTGGTCCTGCTGTTTCCCCTGAGGACTAGCTTCAAATGAGATCTAGTTTTTCTTCCTCAGGACAAACAGCTGCCTTCAGAATCTTTTCCTATTGATGGGAAATATCAAGTCTTCAGTAACTTCATGTGGCCGGTTCCTTTGTTTCTAGGCATCCAGAGATCAGTTCATGTTTTAAATCAATTTAAAAAGATAATCGAACAGTAACGCCTCGTTCATACTAGGGATGTTGCTGTACGCCTTTCACAGGGCATTGCTCTGTGAGCTTTGCTGGGTACAGCTTTTTCTATTGATTCTAATGTAACCGGTTCACATCTATAAGCTTTGTTACTGTCTGTTTGAGAAATGTGGTGTTGCATGCATTTCTGTGTGTTATGCTATAAAACATACAGCAATGTAAGTGAATGGGTGTGCTTTATAAGCGTATAGCAATTCACTTTGGAGATGCGTGTTTTACCCCAATTGAATAAAAATGTCAAATCAAAACAAATCTTTGACATGCTACATCAAATAAGCAAAACATGCTGAACAAAAACGCGTTCAAGCGTGTGTAAACGCATGGGTCCGCTTAAAAAAAGAGCACCGCAATGCACTGAAGCACAAAACTCACAGAAGCTAGCCCCTGCAGCTTCAGGTCCGCTTTAGTAGTTCTGCGCCTGCACAGTAAGCCGTGGAACATGGCCATGATTGACCGTGGCGCTTGACGCAAGTGCAGTAAGGGCAACCTCGCGGTCGTCCTCTGCACCGTGCGGCAACAGCAGGGCAGTGGCGGAGAGCGGAGGTGACAGCATGGGACAGTCTGCTGCAAGAGGCTGGAGAAAGCCCCAGGTGAGTAAAGCAGATTCTTGTAAAAATGCCTGATGATTCCTTTAAGTTTTTAGAGTCCACCCCTTCAGACATTGAGCTGATGGAAGTATTGACACACAGCTTTCCTCCTCCTCCTCTTCATGAACATAAATGTGATGCACAGCTAAGACAATCCTCCATTTGTGTAGTATAGCCGCTGATTCTGGTTTTCCAGGGACAGTTGGATAATTGCTGTAGGTTCAGACATTGCTCAGGTTCAAATTTGAAAGTTATTTGCCGGGCATGGTGGTTATATGGCCAATACTGTTGCTTTGCAGTGACAGTTCCAGCCAAGTCAGTGTCGACATGGATTTGTATGTTGTACCCGTTTGCATAGTTTCCACCAGGTATTTTTCTAATGGATCACATTGGGCTCTATTCACAAAACTTCTCATAATTGACTTACTGTATTTTTGGGACTAGAAAATTCACTTTTTCTCCCACAGAAGAAAAAGTCACTGCGGGAATAAAAAGTCACTGCGTTTCATAGTCCAAATACTAAGTTCCTGACTAGTGAACGCCTGCCAATATGAACCTCCAATTCGCCACAATGTCGGGGACTCCCTGTACTGTGCCCATGCAGAGGAGGACACTGGGAGACAAATGAACGGCATAGAAGACTCAAGGGGGGCACAAAGGGGGGCACAAGAAGGACAGAGGGAGATACAAGAGGTACAAAGGGGGCAAAATCTACAAGATACCCCTTTACCATGGAAGCACAAGGTTAAGTACAGTGGTGTGAAAAACTATTTGCCCCCTTCCTGATTTCTTATTCTTTTGCATGTTTGTCACACTTAAATGTTTCTGCTCATCAAAAACCGTTAACTATTAGTCAAAGATAACATCATTGAACACAAAATGCAGTTTTAAATTATGGTTTTTATTATTTAGTGAGGAAAAAAAACTCCAAATCTACATGGCCCTGTGTGAAAAAGTGATTGCCCCCCCCCCCCCCCCCCCTTGTTAAAAAATAACTCTGGTTTATCACACCTGAGTTCAATTTCTGTAGTCACCCCCAGGCCTGATTACTGCCACACCTGTTTCAATCAAGAAATCCCTTAAATAGGAGCTATCTGACACAGAGAAGTAGACCAAAAGCACCTCAAAAGCTAGACATCATGCCAAGATCCAAAGAAATTCAGGAACAAATGAGAACAAAAGTAATTGAGATCTATCAGTCTGGTAAAGGTTATAAAACCATTTCTAAAGCTTTGGGACTCCAGCGAACCACAGTGAGAGCCATTCTCCACAAATGGCAAAAACATGGAACAGTGATGAACCTTCCCAGGAGTGGCCGGCCGACGAAAATTACCCCAAGAGTGCAGAGAAAACTCATCCGAGAGGCCACAAAAGACCCCAGGACAACATCTAAAGAACTGCAGGCCTCACTTGCCTCAATTAAGGTCAATGTTCACGACTCCACCATAAGAAAGAGACTGGGCAAAAACGGGCTGCATGGCAGATATGCAAGGCGCAAACCACTTTTAAGCCAAAAAACATTAAGGCTCGTCTCAATTTTGCTAAAAAACATCTCAATGATTGCCAAGATGTAAAGGATTGCGGAGATGCCGCCGTCTGGCGGCCGGGCGGCTGTCTCCGCGTTCAGACCGGTGGTTTCTGCACATCGGCATGCGTCTGGTTTGCCTGGGCCTTCTAGTGCACACAGATGGAGAGCTACGCGCGCGCTGGGAGGCAGGACCTTTATGCCAGTAGGAGAGGAATCAGCTGATCAGGTCGATCAGCTGATCCCAGCGCAGTTAGTGATTGGCTGAGTGGCGCTGGGCGGCGCTGAGGAGC
Source organism: Hyperolius riggenbachi (assembly GCF_040937935.1). Lineage (NCBI taxonomy): Eukaryota > Metazoa > Chordata > Amphibia > Anura > Hyperoliidae > Hyperolius > Hyperolius riggenbachi. Next base: position 207,416,763 of record NC_090653.1, read on the forward strand.
GCTGCATTATATATAGATCTTGCTGGTTAGTCTCAGGTTGTCTGCCGTTGCGAATATTTACGTGTGAGCACTCAGACCTCAGTCAGATCTTACAGTGTATTAGAACCAGGTGGACCTGGGAATTCACACTTAGCCAGATTACGCTACTGTATCATTGCTGTGTTATATCTTAGACCAGTTCCAGGGTGTTGAGACCAAGGACCTCACACCCAAGTTTAGGATTACTGTGTCATTACTGTGTTATATCTTAGACCAGTTCCTGGGTGTCGAGACCAAGGCCCTCACACCTCAGACTAGGATTGTGCTTTATATCTGTTATGACCATTTGCTCTGTCGACCTCTCTTGCGATCTGATTCGGTACCTCTGCCTATATGCCTACCAGTTGCCAACCTTGCCTGTACCCGGTTACCGAATCAGCCTTCTGTCTTTGTACCTTATCTGCTTGTGTGTTGCCGGCCTGGCCTGCCCTACCCTTCTGGCTGTCGCTCATTCCTAGAGTGTTCAGTCTGTCTGTACTACCCGTGACACTATTCCACCAAGTGTCAGTTAGCTGCAGGGACCTCCTGCTCCTCAGAGAGTCCTTCCTGCAGTACAGCCAGGGGCCTCTATCCCATAGGAGCCCTCTGGCTGCAGTACAGTCTGATTCCCAGTTTACCAGGGAATCACTGGCTGCCAGATTATCTCTATCTCCTCTCTTAGGAGATAGTTCCTGCACAGCCAAGGGCCACCTGCTCCTCAGGTGGTCTTTGGTCGACGTTATCTGTGTCTCCCGCCCCACGGGAGATAGCCTACAGTTGCACCAAACACTTACACTCTATAGGTGTCCAGAGGTTAGTCATACTTGTATTAATGGAGATTCTGCAGATCATCAATAATCAGGTATACATCTGTATTGTTGGTGATACTGCAGATCACCAATAATCAGATTCTCTCTGTGTGCTGACACCAATCGTTACACAAGACTTTTGGGAAAATACCTTGTGGACCGACGAGACAAAAGTTGAACTTTTTGAAAGGTGCGTGTCCCGTTACATCTGGTGTAGAAGTAACACAGCATTTCAGCAAAAGAACATCATACCAACAGTAAAATATGGTGATGGTAGTGTGATAGTCTGGGGTTGTTTTGCTGCTTCAGGACGTGGAAGGCTTGCTGTGATAGATGGAACCATGAATTCTACTATCTACAAAAAATCCTGAAGGAGAATGTCCGGCCATCTGTTCGTCAACTCAAGCTGAATCGATCTTGGGTACTGCAGCAGGACAATGACCCAAAACACACCAGCAAATCCACTTCTGAATGGCTAAAGAAAAATAAAATGAAGACTTTGAAGTGGCCTAGTCAAAGTCCTGACCTGAATCCTATTGAGATGTTGTGGCATGACCTTAAAAAGGCGGTTCATGCTAGAAAACCCTCAAAGCTGAAGTACAACAATTCTGCAAAGATTAGTGGGCCAAAATTCCTCCAGAGCGCTGTAAACGACTTATGCAAGTTATCGCAAACACTTGATTGCAGTTCTTGCTGCTAAGGGTGGCCCAACCAGTTATTAGGTTCAGGGGGCAATTTCTTTTTCACACAGGGCCATGTAGGTTTTGAGTTTTTTTTTTCTCACTAAATAATAAAAACCATCATTTAAAACTGCATTTTGTGTTCAGTTATGTTATCTTTGACTAATAGTTAACGGTTTTTGATGAGCAGAAACATTTAAGTGTGACAAACATGCAAAAGAATAAAAAATCAGGAAGGGGGCAAATAGTTTTTCACACCACTATATATATTTTTCCCCCTAGTTTTCGTCCTCTAAACTTAGGTGCGTCTTATGGCCAGGAGCGTCTTAAAGTCCGAAAAATACGGTATTTATCACCTAACTGATAAAAATAACCTTTCAGCAAATTTACAAGCAAAATAATCACTCAAGTTGTTCCTGATGATCTTTATTTCAATATTACTTTTCTTAACTTAATTACAGTGGCTTGCAAAAGTATTTGGCCCCCTTGAAGTTTTTCACATTTTGTCACTTTACTGCCACAAACATGAATCAATTTTATTGGAATTCCACGTAAAAGACCAATACAAAGTGGTGTACACGTGAGAAGTGGAACAAAAATCATACATGATTCCAAACATTTTTTACAAATCAATAACTGCAAAGTGGGGTGTGCGTAATTATTCAGCCCCCTTTGGTCTCAGTGTAGTCAGTTGCCCATAGACATTGCCTGATGAGTGCTAATGACTAAATAGAGTGCACCTGTGTGTAATCTAATGTCAGTACAAATACAGGTGCTTTGTGACGGCCTCAGAGGTTGTCTAAGGGAATCTTGGGAGCAGCAACACCATGAAGTCCAAAGAACACACCAGATAGGTCAGGGATAAAGTTATTGAGAAATTTAAAGCAGGCTTAGGCTACAAAAAGATTTCCAAAGCCTTGAACATCCCACGGAGCACTGTTCAAGTGATCATTCAGAAATGGAAGGAGTGTGGCACAACTGTAAACCTACCAAGACAAGGCTGTCCACCTAAACTCACAGGCAGAACAAGGAGAGCGCTGATCAGAAATGCAGTCAAGAGGACCATGGTGATTCTGGATGAGCTGCAGAGATCTACAGCTCAGGTGGGGGAATCTGTCCATAGGACAACTATTAGTTATGCACTGCACAAAGTTGGCCTTTATGGATGAGTGGCAAGAAGAAATCCATTGTTAACAGAAAAGCATAAGAAGTCCCGTTTGCAGTTTGCCACAAGCCATGTGGGGGACACAGCAAACATGTGGAAGAAGGTGCTCTGGTCAGATGAGACCAAAATGAAACTTTTTGGCCAAAATGCAAAACGCTATGTGTGGCGGAAAACTAACACTGCACATCTCTGAACACACCATCCCCACTGTCAAATATGGTGGTGGCAGCATTCTGCTCTGGGAGTGCTTCTCTTCGGCAGGGACAGGGAAGCTGGTCAGAGTTGATAGGAAGATGTATGGAGCCAAATACAGGGCAATCTTGGAAGAAAACCTCTTGGAGTCTGCAAACGACTTGAGACTGGGGCAGAGGTTCACCTTCCAGCGGGACAACAACCCTAAACATAAAGCCAGGGCAACAATGGAATGTTTTAAAACAAAACATATCCATGTGTTAGAATGGCCCAGTCAAAGTCCAGATCTAAATCCAACCGAGAATCTGTGGCATGATCTGAAAACTGCTGTTCACAAACGCTGTCCATCTAATCTGACTGAGCTGGAGCTGTTTTGCAAAGAAGAATGGGCAAGGATTTTAGTCTCTAGATGTGCAAAGCTGGTAGAGACATACCCTAAAAGACTGGCAGCTGTAATTTCAGCAAAAGGTGGTTCTACAAAGTATTGACTCAGGGGGCTGAATAATTACGCACACCCCACTTTGCAGTTATTTATTTGTAAAAAAACGTTTAGAATCATGTATGATTTTCGTTCCACTTCTCATGTGTACACCACTTTGTATTGGTCTTTCACGTGGAATTTCAATAAAATTGATTCATGTTTGTGGCAGTAATGTGACAAAATGTGGAAAACTTCAAGGGGGCCGAATACTTTTGCAAGCCACTGTATATTATATTTTTGCTCTTAGGTAGCTTAAAGGAAACCTAAACTGAAAAGGATATGATTTTTCCTTTTAAAATAATGCCAGTTGCCCGACTCTCCTGCCGATCCTGTGTCTCTAATACTTTTAGCCACAGCCCCTCAACAAGCATGCAGATCAGGTTCTTTGACTGAAGTCAGACTGGATTAGCTGCATGCTTGTTTCAGGTGTGTGATTCAGCCACAACTGTAGCCAAAGAGATCAGCAGGACAACTGGGCAACTGGTATTGTTTAAAAGGAAAAATCCATATCTCTCTCTGTTAAGGTTCCCTTTAAAGGAAACCAGAGCTGAGCAAACATAAAAGTATTATACATACTTGAGGCTTCCTACAGCCCCATGTGCACGGATCGCTCTCACGCCACCGTCCTCAGCCTTCTCCCTCTTCGATACCAGGTCCTGTAATTTCAGCCGTAACTTCCGGCAGCTGCCGGAGATATACGTAGAGGGCGCACTTGTTTTGTGCAGACTGGCTGAAGATACGGGACCCGGTTTCCGAAGGAGAAGACTGAGGACGATGGCATAGGAGTGATCCGTGCGCATGGGGCACAGGTATGTATAAAGCTTTTATATTTGCTAAGCTCTGGTACACTTTAAAAAGTAACATAAGGTGAAAACAGTTGAAAAACCTTTGTGAATCATGCCCAGTATCCTAATGCACAAAATGTGCCCATTATGTTGCAAGTGTTCCTGCTATGAAAATAACATGCATATCGTAAGGTGCAGACTTTGCATTGCATCGCATCCACATTGTAGTGCAGGTGTTATGCCACACACATGGGCCCATATGCAATTAACTTTTTCTCCTGAGTTTTCTCCTAGGAGATAATTTTCATATTCTCTTTAAAATAGCTTTTCACCATTTTAAAATTGAAAAAGTACCAAAAAGTTAGTGAAAAGTTCTATCAAAATTATTCTGAGTTTTTTTGCTTGCTGGTGGTGTAAAAGGCATTGTATAGATAAGTTTGAAAATATCACCTAGAAGAAAGTTGAGGAGATAAACTGAATTGCATGTGGGCCATAGTGTGAATAAAACGACAACACTATAAAACTATACAGTGTAAAACAAAATAAAATAAAAAATGCTCAGCATTGTGGAAATTATTAGTCTCTCGTACAGCTTGCTGGAGTTGTTTGTGTTGGCAGTGACCGGCTGTTCAGGTTCATGCCACAGGGGGCAGTGTTTGGTTATATTTATCACTAGTAGCTGTGCCCACCTGATTCTCCTCTGTGGACAGCAGAAGTTTTCCTGTCCCTGACTTTCCTAACTGTCTCTCTGACCTCTTTTCGTTTTTTTCCAGTGTTCCAGTTTGTTTCCTTGTTGCTTGGAAACTGTTTGTTTAGCACATTTTCTTTGCTGCAAACATTGCATTTTTTAAAATGAATGCATCTTATGTCTTCAAACCCGATTTGACTTCATAAGTTTTGGTCTGCTCCAGATGTGATTATGTGAAGGTGTGGGCCGTGGGCCTGAAGAAAACGTGCATTTGAGGGGGGAAAAAGTAAATAAAGTGAAATAACAGAAATGCATTGTATTCAGCCTAGCTCAGTTTTCTCTCTTGTCTTTGTTGCTGTGTGTTGACATTACCGATAAGCCTAGCTCAAGCTGCCATTGGGAAAAATGTGTGTATGAACATGCATGTCCATGTTGGCTGAGTATCTAAAGTAATATTTACATGGGGAGGGTGAGAGATATAAGGTCTGTTTGTGTTATATGGTGTCTTCCCTAGTGACAACATGAAAAGGGAGCCCATGGTCTTACCGGAACAAGAGGTTAGATAATTTCTCACCAATAGGGATACAGCAGCAAATTAAAAAATCGCATAACCCACAAAAAAGCAAATTTAAGGCTGGTTTACAGTGGGAAGTTGCATTGCATTCTCTGCAAACCAGGAACACAACGGAATGTCAAGGTCGTACTACATGTTATCCACACATCACGTCACATACATTGCAGCAAGTATGCTTCACTGTCATGGTTAATGCGCACACTTTTTCTGCATGCAGTGTGTTGGGATAATAATAATTATTATTATTCCAATTATTATTATTCCAACATTTGTGTAGAGATTTTCTCCTGTCAGAATCAAAGTGCGTCAAATGCAGCCACTAGAGCACGCTCAGTAGGGTGTTATTGAGTTTTGCCCAAGAACTCTTTACTGAATAGGTACTGGCTTACTGAATAGGTAGTGTCTTATGGAGAACTGAGATTTAAACCCAGGTCTCTTATTCCAGATGCAGAGCCCTTGACCGTTACACTCTCCAGCCACTGCTAAATGCAGTTACACTGCACCGCACCCACTGCATTGTGAAAATCGCAAAAAAGGTGCATTTAGTGCGGTTTACCCATGTTACAAAGCAGCCATTACACCGTAACGCTCCACTGTGTGCAAAGCCATATTGAGCAAAACCTTACAGTTGCATTGGGGTGTGTTTGTGATCAGGGCTGTGGAGTCGGTACAAAAATCTTCAGACTCCGACTCCTCAGTTTATGAAACCACGACTCCGACTCCAACTCCGACTCCTGGTAACTAAAATGGCCCCGACCTTGACTCCTCGACTCCGACTCCATAGTCTAATATTTAACAGGGCTGTGAATTTTGTGCAAAAATCATCCGACTCCGACTCCTCAGCTTATGAAACCACGACTCCAACTCCGACTCCGGGTGCCTAAAATTACCCCGACTCCTCGACTCCAACTCCGACTCCACAGCCCTGTTTGTGATTTGTAATGTGAACAGGCCCTCACATGAATTAGGGATTGTTCCATCCATTTCTAGCATAAGTTATTATCCCGCTTAAAGGCTGTTAAAGAGACACTGAAGCGAAAAAAAAATTGATATTATGATTTGTATGTGTAGTACAGCTAAGAAATAAAACATTAAGATCAGATACATCAGTCTAATTGTTTCCAGTACAGGAAGAGTTAAGAAACTCCAGTTATCTCTATGCAAACAAGCCATTAACTCTCCGACTAAGTCTTAAGGCCCATACACACGTCGGATTTCCGCGAACGACGGGTCGTTTGAACGTCCCGTCGTTCGCCCGCTAAATCGGGTGTGTGTACAGACTATCGTTCGTTTGATAAGAGTGGGTTTGAGCGATCCGCCCGGCGGATCGCTCAAACTCACTCTTATCAAACGAACGATAGTCTGTATACACGCCCGATTTAGCGGGCGAACGACGGGACGTTCAAACGACCCGTCCGCGGAAATCCGACGTGTGTATTGACCTTTAGTCGTGTAGAGGGCTGTTACCTGACTTTTATTATCTCAACTGTAAGTGAACTGTTTACTTTTTCTCTGCTAGAGGAGAGGTCATTACTTCACAGACTGCTCTGAAAGACTCATTTTGAATGCTGAGTGTTGTGTAATCTGCACATAATATGGAATGATGCAATGTTAGAAAAAACACTATATACCTGAAAATAAAAGTATGAGAATATTTTCTTTGCTGCTAATCTTCTAGTAATTATTCATAGTACACAACCAATTCACTATATCATATTTTTTTTCCCGCTTCATTGTCTCTTTAAAAGAATCTGATGTCCGTGATTATGCACAGAAATTGTGAATTGGCATACAAGCGCTTGCAGCACGGGCAATTAGCTAGTAATGAATATAGAGTAACATCATTTGCTGACCATGTTCAGTTAACAGTTGCATTCCTTGTCAAGGTGCTAATTGAATAATGAAACAAGCAAAGAAAAGGTTTCTGTGGCAATTAAGTGATGGGAAAGTCACCCAGCAGGGCTTCCATTCCTGTGAAGTCATCAATCATTTTTCTGACAGTAGGAAACTAATCCATCACTTAGTGGCCAGTCTCCTCCTTCACATATCACTTGGGGGACTTGCAATCCCCTATTTTCATGTTAACTTCACTTACCACACTTACCAGTATCTTGATGTTTGTAATGCAGCACACAGCAAAGATACCTGAGAGCTCAACAGAAAGATCTATGATGCTAGCTGTTTTTTTTTTATTTCATTGCAAATGAGAAATTGTTGTATACAACCATATCTGATCCGTCCATTTCATCCAGTTGGGCTGAGTACTATATCCAGTTTGCATCAGTTCTGATGCTTGGACAGTTTAATCATGTGATTGGAATTATGCAATTAATCTGACAACCACTGTTCCCGAAAAATTGCCTTTGTAATGCCCATAGGGAAATATGCATAAAGTATAGAACTGAAAGCAGAGTGGAAGTTTCTTCCTCTGGCCAGAGCTATCACCTGACCATGCCCACCTCCTCCCTCTGCTCCCACCAGTGCAGCACGGAGAGGAGATGGGCTGGGTGAGCAATGGGTTCAAAGAATAGAATGGGCTTTGTACCCTCCTAGCTCCTACCAGACGACCTCAGGTGGGTCGTTATGGGATGGGGAGGAGGCTGAGCATACACTGCTTTTCTGTGTTGTTAAAGCGGATCTCCAGAGTAATTTACAAAATCTTGCAGCCTCCTAGTAAAAACAAATTATAGTTACCTAAGCAGCTTTGTCCCGCAAAGCTGTCCCGAAGACCCCACATCACCCGACTTCCGGCACCTGGCCCCGCCTCCCCTCTTTTCAAGGAGAAAAACTCCAAGCTCTTTACTGCAGTAAATAGTTTGGCGTTTTTCTCTGTGGAGAGAGGAGAGGCGGGCCAGGTGCCGGAAGTGGGGTGATGTGGGGTCTTTGGGACAGTTTGCGGGACAAAGCTACTTTGGTAACTATAATTTGTTTGTACTAGGAGGCTGCAAGATTTTGGTAATTACTCTGGTAATCCATTTTAAGGCATGTACACACGATTATCTGCTGAGGCAGCCGTTATTGGCCACCATAGTGTGTACAGCGGCCCCCAAACCGTGAGCGATCCGGCCAGTGGATCAACTCAACCCCTGCGACAGCCGATCACATTGTTTGCGCCGCCCTCATGCTCGCCACGTGAGGTCCCCTCCCGGCATACTGTAACTAAAGAACGTGTCATCGGCTGCACAGCTGAAACGTGCCTATGCAGGCCAGCCAACGACCTTTCCCAAGGGTATCTGGTTCTGATCCCCGATGAGTACCAGAAGTCAAGAGGTGTGTACATACCTTTAGATGAACCCACAGTTAGATTGCCTAGGGCCTGATCGACGATCTTTCTTCTTGTATGCTCCCTCTTCATGTACTCCTAGGGCTAGTTTTTAGTTCTATTTTAACAGCTACTCTATAGTTATATCCTATCCTAAGTTTAGTTAAAGTGTATCTCTGACGTACATTCTAACAGAGAGGTGTGATAATGCTTAAAAGTTAGAATGCCCCAACATATTCATTTTAATAAGATTCACTAGAACCGTGTCACCTGGGTTCTGGTGCATATCGCTGCTTCCTTGCAGAAAATGGTCCTAACCTTTTCTTTATCACCTATAGAAAAGGCAGAGGCCCTTTTCTGCAAGGGGCAGCCTTCAACTGTAAACATTCCTACCCACCCCTTACTTTGCTGTACTGGATGTAGCAGAGGGAGAGGATGGGTGAGGTCAAGTGATGTTTCTTTGCAGAGGAAGAAATTGCTGCACATTGTGCACAGATCTCTGGTTCAAGTCAAAGACAAACACTTATATAGCGCTTTTCTCCTGGCGGACTCAAAGCGCCAGAGCTGCAGCCACTAGGACGCGCTCTATAGGCAGTAGCAGTGTTAGGGAGACTTGCTTAAGGTCTCCTGCTAAATAGGTGCTGGTTTACTGAACAGGCAGAGCCGAGATTCGAACCCTGGTCTCCCATGTCAGAGGCAGAGCCCTTAACCACTACACTATCACTGACTGACTTCACCAAATGCAGTTTCAAATTCTGTTTACCCATTGCTCTGTATTTATTATGCAGCCTGTAGCCTTAAGGCCCATACACACGTTGGACTTTTGCGAACGACGGGTCGTTTGAATGTCCCGTCGTTCAGTCGTCCGCACGCGAAATTGGGCATGTGTACAGACTTTAGTTCGGGTGATAAGACTGATTTTGAGCGATCCGCCCGGCGGATTGCTCAAGACCAGTCTTATCACCCGAACGACAGTCTGTACACATGCCCGATTTCGCGTGCGGACGACTGAACGATGGGACATTCAAACGACCCGTCGTTCGCAAAAGTCCGACGTGTGTATGGGCCTTTCTGCTGCATTGCAAGCATCACAATCTAATCAGAAAAGTTTCTGCTGTAATAAATCTTCTCTAAAGGGTTCCTATGCGCCTAACGATTTTCCTGCCGATATACGGCCGATTCGATCACAGTGATTGAATCGGCTGTGAAATCGCCACGCACACCGCTGACAGAACGGTTGATTTCCGTCCGAAATCTATCGTTCCCGTCGATTCCCGACGATCCATCCGTGCGGAAGATTTTTCTCGTTCGCCGGCGGGTCGGGAGTGCGTTGATATGCCCGAATGCCCGACGACCGACGCAATACAGCGGGTATACATTACCTGCTCCGCCGGCGCGAGTCCCCTGGTCTCTGCTGTCTTCTCCGCTCTGGTCTGGTCTCCGGCATGTTTCACTTCTTCCTGCCCGGCAGGAAGTTTAAACAGTAGAGGGCGCTCTACTGTTTAAACTCCCTGCCGGGCAGGAAGAAGTGAAGCATGCCGGAGACCAGACCAGAGCGGAGAAGAAGACAGCAGTGACAGCGGGGACTCACGCCGGCGGAGCAGGTAATGTATGCGGGGGGGGGGGGGGGGGAAGTGGCGGCAGCACCACCACAGATTGTGAACGGTTTTAGGCTGAAATCTGTTCACAATCTGTTAGCAGTAAAGATGACCATATGATCCCTCTCTGATCAGATTCGATCAGAGAGGGATCTATCTGTTGGTCGAATCTGATGGCAAATCGACCAGTGTATGGCCACCTTAATGCTTACAACAAGAAGATTTATGCGTGCTCAACACCAAGCTTAACCCTTACAAGACTGGCCTTGCAAATCTGGCTTAACCACCCTGGCGTTCTATTAAGATCGCCAGGGCAGCTGCGGGAGGGTTTTTTTTTAATAAAAAAAAAACGATTTCATGCAGCCAACTGAAAGTTGGCTGCATGAAAGCCCACTAGAGGGCGCTCCTAATCCATATTTCTGATCGCCTCCGGCGATCCGCAGTAACAAGGAAGGCCGCAATGAGCGGCCTTCCTTGTTTCGTTTTGCTCGTCGCCATGGCGTCAGCCGCCTCCGATCCAGCCCTCAGCGCTGGCCGGAACTGTTTGTTCCGGCTGCGCAGGGCTCGGGCGGCTGGGGGGACCATCTTTCGCCGCTGCACGCGGCGGATCGCCGCGCTGCAGCGGCGATCGGGCAGCACACGCGGCTGGCAAAGTGCCGGCTGCGTGTGCTGCTTTTTACAGCGAGCAAATCGGCCCAGCAGGGCCTGAGCGGCAGCCACCGGCGGTGATGGACGAGCTGAGCTCGTCCATACCGCTAAGGTGGTTAATTGGCTTATCATGAGGCATTGCTCATGCAAAAATGCATTTGCTTTCGCATGCCAAACTTTGCAGGGTCAAAAACCAATACCGCAAAGCGGTTGCCCTGCGGGAATTAGTTCATGCTACATTAGCACTATCCAGGAGCGCCACGGGCAAGTGTTGTATGCCCACCTTAAAGAGAACCTGTACTGAGTAAAATTATTTAAAATAAACACTCGAGGTGACTTCAAATGAACATTACATAGTTACCTTGCCATCAGTTCCTCTCAGAAGCTCACCATTTTCTTCTGACAATAATCCCTTCCAGTTCTGACAATATTTTGTCAGATCTGAAATATATCAGTTGCTGTCAGTAAAATATCAGTTGCTGTCAGTTATAGCTGAGAGGAAAACTGATGTACCAGGTAATGTCCATGTTTCCCTATGGCTCAAGTGGGCGATGTTACAGTTTAACTGTGTGCTGACCAGAAAGCTGTTATGGTGTAATGGCCATTTTGAAAATGAAGGACAGAGAATTCCATTGATCACAGTGGACAAGCAGGACGCAGGAGAGGAAAAAGAGATTGAGGAGTAGACTACACAGGAGGTAAGTATGACTTGTGTATGCTTATTTTGACTTTTAATTGTCAGTTCAGGTTTTCTTTAAGTCAGACTGGCTCTATTAAGTATATTGCCAACGAGAAGGAAGCTTGTCATCTCCCCTCCCACATTCCAGTTCCTCGCTGATTGGCTGAAGGCAGTTCAGTGTGACACAAGGCTGAAATCTGATCTTGCTGTGCGCACACATTTACAAAATGAGCTGGCTATGACAGAGCAAATTCTAGGGAGGAAATGACATCAGTATTGACTTCAGTCAGAGGGAATCCAAGATGGCAAATGCACTGAAATCAAAATGTGGACAGTACTATGCATCTGTTATGTAAGTAAAGCAAGTAGTTATCTAATTATATATGTGTTTGTTTTCCTGGCTTACTATGGCTGACCCTCCTGCTTTAAAGAAACCCTCCCTCAGCCCCCTCCTTCCCCTATCTATAGCTATTTATATATGTGTATGTAAGCAAAACAATAAATAGGTATTGCATGTTTTTCCATCATTTCTAATGTGTAATACATATCTGACATTTTATTGAATGATCAATTTCATCCAGGGGCAAAGTAGATTTTTCCAATAGAGCAACAGAGGTCATTCATTATTGCAGTATACTGGAAACCTGTATCAATCTGCTTTTTTCAATTGACATTAATGGTGACATTTAGTACATGTAATTTTGATTGATTGTCAGAGACAATGCTATAATCAGTCTGTAACCTTCCTATATGATCCTATATGATTCTTTTCCCTCCTGCATATTATCTGGTAAGGCAGAGAGTAAGAACTGTTTAGGATGTGACTATCCACTTATCAAAGACCTTGTGTGCAGCAATAAGGATCCTGCCTGAATGAATCCTCTCCACATAGCTGTAATTGTGGTTTCCTGCAGTGTTGAGTAGAATATTTGTTTAGATACCACAGATTTGGAATCAACCAAGAGTGGAAAAAACTGGCAGGCACACTGAACTTAAAATTCTCACCAATATTTATTGGTACAAGCAAAAGTGCATGAAAAGCATCTGAGCCACTCTAGCAAAGTGTATCAACATGAGCACAAACAACACAGTTCCTTATTCAGCAAATGACATGCACATATTGTAGCTAGCTCAGAATCAAGCATCGGAAAGCATGCGAGGAGCTGCGGAGTAGGCAGTGCAGGATACTTGCGTGACCTTATGCAGGCTGATGTGTTCCTTATTCAGCAAATGACATGCACATATTGTAGCTAGCTCAGAATCAAGCAAAGGAAAGCATGCGAGGAGCTGCGGAGTAGGCAGTGCAGGATACTTGCGTGACCTTATGCAGGCTGATGTGGACCGAGTGGAGGCATGGTGTGCCGGGGTAGATCCAGGTTGGCTGCCCTTACAGCCGTTTCGCCCTATTTGTCTATGGGCCTCATCAGAGGGGCATCGTGCCTAGCTGGTCTCCTGGGTATTCGCCGCAGCCGGGCCTCACACTGCCCGCAGCGCGCACCACGCTCATTGGCTTCTAGTGACGAGGGGAAGGCGTCTTCCGCCTTTTTAGGCGCGCCGCCTCCCCTCACTTCCGCCCTCACTTGCCGACGTCACATATCTCCGACAGGCGCATCTGCGGTCGCCAACGCAACTGCCATGCGTACACATCCGGGGTAACGCGCGCTGTGGCCATCTTGTGGTCAAAAAGCAGAGTGCAGCCCCAAATTTAAAAAAACCCCACTGGAACAGCATGCCTCCATTCGGTCTCCTCACCGAGCAGGCGTGGAAATAAGAAAGGAACCCTGTACCAAGACTGGAGGAATATATGTCAATTATGCTGAACAAATTCTGCATTACTTCAATTAACAATATTCTCTAAAGGTTGTTTTATTTAAAAAACACACTGTAACTATCTACACAAGCATGATTCAATAGGACGTTGATTTCATAAAGCTAATAAACCCTTATTCATAACCCTGATGACCCAGTTGGAGAGGAGAGGGGCAGGGAGGGAGAAAGGGGGAAAAAGGAGGGAAAAGGAGGGAGGGAGGAGGAAAAAGGGGGGGGAGAGGGGGGGGGGGGGGAGACAGGTGCTGGGAATGGAGGGGAGGAAAAGGGGAAGAGGGGGAAAGAGAGGAAGGAGACTCGCTATGAAACATTTACCCTACAAAACACTTTTTTTTTTTTTACAAAAAACATGTAAGATAATTACGCTCATTAAGCCCTAATGGGCCTAAAGCCTCAGTAATACTAATCAACCAAGCCTCTTTTTGTAATAGAATTTTCTCTCTATCGCCTCCACGTCTAGGACAGGGCACATGTAGTAACCCTATTCCTCTCATTTCTGACGTCCTACCACAGATTTGGCTATAATGCTGGGAATACACAGTACATTTTTTAGTCATTAAGATGGCTCGATTGGTAATTTCAGACATGTCCGATCTCCCGCCTGAAGGATTCCGCGCTCGATTTCGCATAGGGAACAATGGTAAAAGATAAGTAAAACGAATGGAAGATAAGAGAATCAGGCGCGAAATCGAGCGGGGAATCGATCGGACGGCGGAATCGAGCCGCAAAAACGCACAGTGTATTCCCAGCATTACACCATTGTAGCTGCAGGAAGTACTAATCAATCTATGGGAACAGGCAAAGATGCTATAATGCCTGATCTACACAATGCAATTTCCCATCAGATCGATGGGCTGAATGGATAATTTCCGGCATGTTGAAAGACATACAGTTATTATTAGGAGGTTTGTTCACTAACATACTCTAATGGTGGATGACTCAAAAATGATGCTGACTGCCACTTGCACAGGCTATTTAGGAACATCAGAGAAAAGTATAATTTGCATAATAATTTGTAATGGTGTAGGTGACGATCATCGCCAGGGATATAAAGTAAACCTCTGAGCCCAGGCAGGGAAATAAAGAAGGAGAGGGAAGCTTCTGGATCCTAACGAGGCTTCCCCCATCCTCCTCAGCCAGCCCAATCCAGCACTGGAACCCCTGGACTACCGCTAACTATAATAACAGTGGCGCTGTGTGCAGGTGCTCTAGAGGCTTTCCCCTCGGGCTCTGGTAGAAATAGCTGAGCCCAATAGAGCTGCATGCACAGTACAGCAAACTCAATTGGGTTTGGTTATTTTCATTAGAGCTCGAGCGGCAAACAGCTACTGCTAGAGTGCCTGCGTGCAGCAGCAATAAGCAGACTTTTGGGGGTCCCAGCGCTGGATCGCCTCTGCTGAGGATGGGGAGAAGCCTCTTTAGGATCCAGGGGCTTCCCTCTCCTGAGGCAAGTACTCCCTAGGGGCACTTTTTTCCACTTCAGGGCCACTTGTGGTCATTTATAAAGCTTTATGATTATATCGTCATTCTTACAAAGCCCTGGGCCAGCAAGACATCGTGCTTTATACGGAAAACATGTTAGTTTGTATGACATAAGATACTGATCCTTATGTGCTGAAGGTCAGTTATTGTCTCTTTACACGTGGTAAACAGTGCTGCTTGAATCGTTGCTTGCACAGACCTTGAATTGTTGCTTGCAGGGACCTGTGGCAGACCAGACAGCATGGCTGCTTTCAATGGTTTTCTGATAGGTTCTGGCTACTTATGAAAATAACTGCCAGTAGGTACTTATTAGAAATGTCAGAAATTGTCATTTTAATTACTATGCCTACTAATAATTCTGTATTTTGTACCATTGGCTATATTTGGTGTACACCATTGTCTGTATTATGTACCCCATGTTTGTTTCTTACTTTGTACAGCACCATGGGATATTTTAGCACTTTATAGTGTACAAGTGAAACTCATAAAATTAGAATATTGTGTAAAAATCAGTTTATTTCAGTAATTCAACTTAAAAGGTGAAACTAATATATGACATAGGAACCCTTTGAAGGTGTTTTGGATTAATTGGCTGGTTTGAGTCTAGAATATTAAACATTACACAGTATAAGATTTTGATTACCAGTAAATAAATACTTGAAATAGCTTTGCATGTAATGGTTCTATTTCATATATTAGTTTAACATTGTAATTTGATTCACTGAAATAAATGGACATTGCACGATGTTCTAATTTTTCGAGTTTCACCTGTATTATGAGAGAAATATATACTGCTCAAAAAAATAAAGGGAGCACAAAAATAACGCATCCTAAAGCTGATTGAATTAAATATTCTTATTTAATACTTCATTCTTTACATAGTTGAATGTGCTGACAAGGAAATCGCACACAAATTATTAATGAAAGTGAAATGTATTAACCCTTAGAGGTCTGGATTTGGAGTAACACTCAAAATTAAAGTGGAAAAAACACTACAGGCTGACGGACTTTGATGGAGTGAGACTTGATGTCCCAGGTGTGCTCAATTGGGTTCAGGTCTGGGGAACGGGCAGACCAGCCCATTGCATGCATGCCTTCAGTTTGCAGGAATTGCTGATACACTCCAGCCACATAAAGTCTAACGTTGTCTTGCATTAGGAGGAACCCAGGGCCAACCGCACCAGCATATGGTCTCACAAGGGAACTGAGGATCTCATCTCGGTACCTAATGGCAGTCAGGCTACCTCTGGCGAGCACATGGAGGGCTGCGCGGCACCCACAAGGAAATGCTACACCACACCATTACTGAACCACTGCCAATCCGGTCATGCTGGAGGATGTTGCAGGCAGCAGAACATTCTCCTTGGTGCCTTCAGACTTTGTTACATGTGCTCAGTGTGAACCTGCTTTCATCTGTGAAGAGCACAAGGCGAATTTGACAAATTTTGGTGTTCTATGGCAAATGTCAAACGTCCCGCACGGTGTTGGGCTGTAAGCACAACCCCCACCTGGTGGACATCTGGCCCTCATACCACCCTCATGGAGTCTTTTTCTGACCGTTTTTGAGCAGACACATGCACATTTGTGGCCTACTGGAGGTTATTTTGCAGGGCTCTGACAGTGCTCCTCCTGTCCCTCCTTGCACAAAGACGGAGGTAGCAGTCCTGCTGCTGCCCGTTTACGACCTCCTCCACGTCTCCTGATGTATTGGCCTGTCTTCTTGTAGCACCTCCATCCTCTGGACACTACGCTGACACACAGCAAACCTTTTTGCCAGAGCTCACATTGGTGTGCCATCCTGGATGAGCTGCACTACCTGAGCCACTTGTGTGGGTGGTAGACTGTCTCATGCTACCACTAAAGTGAAAGCACTGCCAAGTGAACACGCTGTCATATACGCCAATCCAGGCATCCTAAACATGCTCAATGGGTGACATGTCCAGTGAGTATGCTGGCCATGCAAGAACTGGGATGTTTTCAGCTTCCAGGAATTGTGTGCAGATCCTTGCAATATGGGGCAATGCATAATTATGCTGCAACATGAGGTGATGGTCGTGGATGAATGGCAAAACAATAAGCCTCAGGATCTCATCATGGTATTTCAGTGCATTAAAAATGCCATAAATAAAATGCACTTGTGTTCATTGTCCATAACATATGCCTGCCCATACCATAACCCCACCGCCACCATGGGCAACTCAATCCACAACGTTGATATCCGCAAACCACTCACCCACACTATGCCCCACACGCTGTCTGCTGTCTGCCCTGAACAGTAAAAACCTAGACTCATCTGTAAACCAAACACCTCTCCAACGTGCCAGATGCAATCGAATGTGAGCATTTGCCCACTCAATTCGGTTACGGTGACGACCTACAGTCAGGTACAGACCCCAAAACGGACGACGAGCATGTATATGACCTTTCTTGAGACGGTTTCTGGCAGAAATTCTTTGGTTATGCAAACAGATTGTTGCTGCAGCTATCCAGGTGGCTGGTCTCAGATGATCATGGAGGTGAACATGCTGGATGTGGAGGTCCTGGGCTGGTGTGGTTACACGTCTTCTGCAGCTGTGAGGCTAGTTTGATGTATTTCCAAATTCTCTGTAATGCCTTTGGAGACTGCTTATGGTAGAAAAAATGAGCATTCGTTTCATAGGCAACAGCTCTGGTAGACATTCCTGCAGTCAGCGTGCTAATTGCACGCTCCCTTAAACGTTGCAACATCTGTGGCATTGTTCACTACAGTGAATGGGATCAGCCACGCAATGCATGGAAGCGCAGATGGCAGTGCGATCCTGCGTGTTGCGTTCCGATCACATGGCCATCTGCGTATGTCAGTATGAACAAGACCTTTAGTCAGATTTGTGAACAATATGTAAGAGTAATGGGTCTTTGGTGTATGTAGAAAACGTTTCAGATCTTTGAGTTCAGCTCATGCAAAATGGGAGCAAAACCGAAAGTGTTGCATTCATATTTTTGCTCAGTGTATACATATAAATCAGTATATAGAAGATCAATTTATTATCGCTCTCTGTCCTAGCTAGCTGCAGAGTGAAAAGAAAATGGAAAGACTTTCTGGAATGTTGCTGAATGGTATGAATTGATTGACAGTCTATGTAATTGTTCACTAGAAGCACAAGGACAAGGTGTTGCTTTTTTCATTTTAATGTATTATATGCATGCTGCTTTTAGTCACATGGCTGATGTACGGTAAAAAAGAGAATTTTCTCAAAGGCACTTCATATACAGACTGAACACAGCAAGCGGTTTGCCATCACTTGCACCACTGGGACCAAGAAAGGGGTGCTATGACCCGAATGTTAAAGGTCCCCATACATCTAGCAGGAGACAGATCTCTCTCTGATCGAATCTGATCAAAGGGAGATCTGCTGGATGCTCATGCAGTGCAGGCCTATTCCCGATCTATTTCAGCATGAGATCTTTCAGGAATCTGCCTCTTCACACTGCCTCACAGCTCCTGACCTGTCCCCCAAATATTTTATGTTCCCCCCAGTACCTGTGCATTTATACTTTACCTGTCATGCGGTCCCCAGAGTGTCCACTGTACTTGCACCCCACCTGCTATATGCCGGTACTCATGTGGTGCCCGAATGCGTAAGTATGGAGGACACGGTAGCGCACACTAGCGGACGGCATGACAGGGAAAAGTATTTGAAAAGTACCTGTAGTGAAAAAAATGTGTGTGTAGTAGAGCGGACCCAATAGGGCTCGACTATTTTCAGCAGAGTTCTAGTGGCAAGCCGCTACTGCGTCTGCACACTGTACGGGGTCCCAGGGGTGGAAGGGGTCAGTGAAGAATGATGGGAGAAGCCTCCTGAGGTGAGTACCCCCTGGGGAGACTTTACTTTACAGGTTTACTTTAAATGCACAGACATCAGGGGTACATATAACATTTGGGAAGGACAGCGGCCGGGTGTTCCATCGCATTCATTGCTCGCGATAACGCACGCCCTTACCGCTGTACACCCGATCTACCACATTGGCTCTAGATTTGCCAGAATGTCCGATCAATATCATCAATATCTTTGCCAATTTCGACCTGATATTGGTCGAATTGTCAGTCAAGCATGCTTGTGGCACTGATCGTCATCCGATTTGATAATTATCAAATGAAGTGGTCGATTAGTCTCCAAATTTGATTTAGTTTTTGGAAGCCGTATGGAGATTATCCATTGTGCCAGAAATTTTCAGATAACCCAAACTTGTTTTGGGACAGTCCTTGGTGCATAAGGGCCCATTCACACTAGAGCATTTAGCCAGTGATTTCGGCAAAACGCTCAAGCGCCATGAGCCCGTTCTCATTTGGGCGATTTGCGTTAATCACCGGCGATTAACGCTACTCGCCAAATGCAAACATGTAGCCTGCACTATTTTCAGACGATTTTCTGGCAATCGCGTTCAGTGCTATAGAAGTGTGAATGGCGATTTTTTTTTTCTTTTATCACCTGAGCAAAGCACTAGCAAAAGCGCTAGCGTTTTGCAAGTGTGAATGGGCTCTCAGGTTGCCCTCAGTAATTTAAGTTTATTTCTGTATTACAATTTGAATACTCCAGCAGAGTTACCAAGAGTTATGTTTTTGTCTAGATTAAAGAACCCCTGAACTGCTTTATAATAAACATACTTTTAGTGCTGATTTATGTGTGGTGCTGTCACTCAGCACCACCCTACCTCTCCAGCTCCTCCTGCTCTGCTCTGCTGAACTATTCATGTCAATGATGGGCAGGAAGGAAGTGTCAGTACTTCCTTCTCTCTGCCTGTCCTTAGTCCCACCCCCCTTCACTCGCCACTTATGGTACCTATGTGTTGTTACAGCACAAAGTTTGTTGGGGAGCTGTTCTGTGTGTGGTCTCGTGGTAATTAAGGTTGGAACGATACTGTACTAATATCTGTATTTGTACGCTATTGTTCTGACCTCAATTACCACAAGCCCACACAAATCAGCACCCCAGCGCGCTATGTGCTGTAACAGCACGTAGAAACTATTAGCATCAAGTGGAGGGGGGCGGGACTAAGGACAGGCAGAGAGGAGGAAGTACTGACACTTCCTCCTTGCCCATCATTGACGTTCTGCTCAAGTGAAATATTTCGGCTGAGTAGAGCCGAGGGGACCCAGGGGGTGCTGGAGGGTGAGGATGGTGCTGTGACATAGGTCACAGCAGTACACATAAGTCCACATTAAAAGTATGTTTATTATAAAGCGATTCAGGGGTACTTAAAGGATATTTTTTGCTTAACAGAATTGGTTCTGATTGTTTTGGGTGACTGTTTAGGTATAGAGATCGTCATTCTGACTTGCATGCCGATTTTATGCTTATTGCATGCAGTTTGAAACTGGACCAATTACATGCACTTCCAGCTGATTTTCATTTCCCTAATGCCATGCTGCATTCAATTTACGTGGAAGATGGAATTATTGAGGTTCTCAATTTTGGACTGATTACTTGACAGACGTACTTTGTGACTACTTGCCCAGCAGCCTTTTATGTTCTCAGGAGGAGGAGGGACAAACGGAAAGCATCCACCTGCAGTCACGTCGGCCAAGGATTTTTTACAGCATTGCTGATAGCAGTAGAGGAAGGATGGTAACGTCAGGGACATGTATACATACTCTAGGTTTTCACCTAAAAGGATCTTGAATGATTGTTTGGGGCGATAAGTCTAAAGGTGGCCACTAACGATCCAATTTCTAACAAAATAATTTGAGCGATCAGATAATTCTGATCGGAACAAAAATTGTTCACTACACCATCAACGAACCAATCTTTGCTTCCTATCTATCACAACCAACAAGGAAATCCAAATTTTTGTTTGATGAAAATCCAATGGGACGACTGTTTTTGTAATCGTTCGTAATCAATTGTAGCCATCAACAGAGATTAAGTACAACCAATTTGATCAGAATTTCTAATCGCTCGAACGATTTTTCGCTAGAAATTGGATCGTTAGTGGCCACCTTAAAGGAAACCTTAAGGGCTCGTTTCCACTAGTGCGGCATGCGTCTCACAGACGCACGCCGGCACTGAACAGGTGGGCGGGATCGCAGGCGAATCCCATGAGCCGTGCCATGCACAGCTATGGGATTCGCAGCCTCCGCCGCGAACTCTGTGGGGGGTTCTGGCCGAATCGCTCCCGCAAGCGATTCGGCCGCGGCGCCGTTATCCCCTATGGCAGAGTTTCCCCGTGCGATTCATGTGCGGGGAAACTCTTCGGAATCGCGGCGGAAACCGCGATAGTGGAAACGGGCCCTGAGAGGGATATGGATGTTTCCTATTAAACCATACCAGTTGCCTGTCAGTCCTGCTAATCTCTTTGACTGATTCACACACCTGAAACAAGCATGCAGCTAATCCAGTCTGACTTCAGTCAGAGCACCTGATCTGCATGCTTGTTGAGGGGCTGTGATTAAAAGTAGTAGGGCCCGTCTCCACTATCGCGAATTCGCATGCGTTTGCCGCATGCGAAGTCGCATAGCCAATACAAGTGGATGGGACTGTTTCCACTTGTCAGGATTCCTTTGCGTTTTTCTGTGCAGAAAAAATCTGAATTCGCATACTGCATACTGCTATGCGATTCGCATACAATGTATTTAACCTCCTTAGCGGTAACCCCGTGTGTGACACGGGGTAAGCCGCCGGAGGGTGCCGCTCAGGCCCTGCTGGGACGATTTACATAATTTTTTTTTTTTGCTGGACGCAGCTAGCACTTTGCTAGCTGCGCCAGCACACTGATCGCCGCCGGCCCGCGCCCGATCGCTGCTATCCGTTGCGGCGCGCGGGCCCCCCCCCCAAGACCCCGTGCGTTGCCTGGCCAATCAGTGCCAGGCAGCGCCGAGGGGTGGATCGGGACTCCCAATGACATCGCTGACGTCATCCCGCCCCGTCGCCATGGCGACGGGGGAAGCCCTCCAGGAAATCCCGTTCTTTGAACGGGATTTCCTGATCGAAGCGGGGGAATGCAGCTGAGCAGCGGCTATCATGTAGCGAGCCCTGGGCTCGCTACATGATTTAAAAAAAAAAAAAAACTGCTGCACTGCCCCCTGGCGGAATTTTTCATACCGCCAGGGGGGTTAATAGGGAATTCGCATGCGGTATTGGTTTGCAAATTTTCATGCGAATTCGCATACGAATCAGTGGAAAAGCACACAGGCACTGCCATGGTTAAATTCGCATACATCGTCATCCATGCAAAATCGTATGCGAATTCGCATGAAAATTTGCATATAACCGCATGCGAAATTTGCATCCGCATGTAAATTTTTACCGCGGCGATTCCCACCGCACAAGTAGAAACGGGCCCGTAGAGACACAGGATCAGCAGGAGAGTCAGGCAACTGGTATTATTTTAAAATGAAATATCCATATCCTTTTCAGTTTAGGTTCCCTTTAAGGTGTGTGTTTATATAGCTAGAGCAGGGGTGCCCAGTATGTAAATTGCTATCTACCGGTAGATCGCAAGGACTTCATGGTAGGTCCCAACCACACTACATTTAACGTTCCGTATATACAGTTGTGCTCCTAAAATTGTACATAAGTAGATCATTTTGACTTGCTAATTTTTAAAAGTAGCTCACAAGCCAAAAAAGTGTGGCCACCTCTGAACTAGAGGCTAGGTTTTTTTTAATGGGCCTTGTGTTCCCTGTAACAGCAGGAATGCAATGCACTGGAACGAGAAAGCGGGGCCAAATGTTATCTGCTCATGCGTCGCATACAGTTAATGAAATATATGCTTCACTATTAATGCACTGTATGTAGTGCGATGGGATGCTGCACGCCGTTGTACTGCACGGGCCACCTTGTGAACGTTGCATAGGTGGTGCATTGCAGTGTGACCATCCGTGTTTTAATGTGTAAATTACATTGTACCAGAATGCACCTCTGTGAACGTAACCTAAAGCCGCTTCACACGCAAACTAGAAAAAACTTGACCAAGGTGCAGGGCTGTGGCACGGTACAAATATCTTCCAACTCCGACTCCTCAGTTTATGAAACCACAACTCAGACTCCGGGCACCCAAAATGGCTCTGACTCAGACTCCTCGACTCCAATTCCTTAGTCTAATTTTTAACAGGGCTGTGGATTTTGTACAAAAATCATCCGACTCCGACTCCTCAGTTTATGAAATCAACGACTCCGACTCCGGGTGCCCAAAATTGCCCCGACTCGACTCTGACTCTGACTCCGACTCCACAGCCCTGCCAAGATGATCGTGAAAAATTAAAATGTGTAAAGCTGTCTGAAGTTGCTAGTTACAAATGAGTGCATTGCCTTTTCTGCACTGCAGGACGCCACCTGGTAGTTTGCCGCCTGTTGTCCATTGAACAGTACATGCTGCTCAACTATAGATAAAGACAGCTAACATTTAGATCACTCTTTTCCCCTGCCGGACTTCAGCCACTAGGACACGCTCTGTAGGCAGTAGCAATGTTAGGGAGTCTTGCCCAAGGTCTCCTCACTGAATAGGTGTTGAATAGCCGCAGGTCTGTACAGCACTCACTTTACAGAAATGTAACCCTAGCGATAGAGCAATAATCATTATAGGTGAAGAGTTCAGTGCGTATTTAACCACTTCACAGCTTCAGTACAGTATATCTACTCCCCTGCAGACTTCATCTAACCGCCCAGGGGAGTAAATATACGTACTCCCGCTGCTACCACTGCTGTACGCGCTCCCGCTTATTTGTGCGTTCGTTTATGTTGCCATCTTCCTGCCAGGAGATCAATGAATGGGAAAGCAATTCCTAATCATTGATCTAAGTCCCCGTAGCAATGATCGGCACCTTTTATGAGAAGCTTCACGATCATTCTAATAAATAAAAGTTTCCATCCTCAGTACACTTCCTGTAAGGATACGTATTTCGCTTACAGGACGTATACAAAAAAAAAAGACTGAGGCCATCTTGTGGCCAAATAGTAAAACTACATCTAAAAGCATTTTTTTTAATGCAAAGACCTGTTTTTACATTTTAAATTAACCCCTTACCTCCCACACTCCCCAATAGTTACCAACATTTGTTTTTTTGTAAAAAAATTAAATAAAATAAATTTGCAAATATAAAAAATACATAAATAGTTTGCTTAGGGACTGAACTTTTTTAATATGTATGTCAAGAGGGTATAATACTGTTACTATATAAATGATGGGCTTTTTATTAGTGATGAATGCAAAACTGAAAAAAAGCATCTTTATTTCGTAATAAAATATTGGCGCCAGACATTGTGATAGGGACATAATTTAAATGGTTTAATAACCGATACAAATGGGCAAATAAATTACGTGGATTTTAATTACGGTAGCATGCATTATTTAAAAATTATAATGGCCAAAAACTGAAAAATAAGGATTTTTTTCCATTTTTTTTCTTATTTTTCCATTAAAAAACATTTAGAATAAAATAATTCTTGGCATAATGTACCACCCAAAGTAAGCCTAATTAGTGATAAAAAAAAACATATTTAACACATTTCATTCTGATAAGTAGAGATAAAGTTATTGGCAAATGAATGGAAGGAGAGCTGAAAGGTGAAAATTGCTTGGATGCTGAAGGGGTAAAACCCCTCAGTTGGGAAGTGGTTAAGACTGTCATGGGCCTTATTCAGTTCTCTTTTTTTTTTTTTCCTAGTAGATCATTTTTTATATTCTGGTTAAAATAACTTTTCAACACTCTGCAATTGAGAGCATCAAAAAGTAAGTGAAAAAGTGTCAACATAATTCGGAGTGTTTTCTTGCTTTCTGGAGGCTTAAATTACAACTGAAGTGAAAGGGATATGGAAGCTGCCATATTTATTTCCTTTTAAGCAATACTTGTTGCCTGGCAGCCCTACTTATCTATTTGGCTGCAGTAGTATCTGAATAACACCAGAAACAAGCATGCAGCTTATCTTGTCAGATCTGACAATGTCAGAAACACCTGATCCTGCCTATGCTTGTTTAGGGTCTGTGGCTAAAGGTATTAGAGGCAGAGGATCAGTAGGACAGCCAGGCAACTGGTATTGTTTAAAAGGAAATAAATATGGCAGCCTTCATATCTCTGTCACTTCAGTTACCCTTTAAAAGGCATTTTATTATCAAAACCTATCACTTAGGAGAAATACTGAATTGAATAAGAGCATCATGACTCTCTTCTTGATCTGTGGAAACCTTTGGCTATCTTCTGAACCTGTTCAAACTGCAAAGGTGGATAAGAGTCCTTTGTCATAAAGTATGTTCATGTGAGAATGTTGGCCTTGCAAGCATCAGCTGGGATAAATACAAAGAAGAGACTTGTACTCTGATGTGTTATTTTGGCAAATAATTGTTTTGGTGATCACATTGACTCAGATGTCACGTGTTTCTAGAAAAAGGTAATATAGATATAGGCATTATAAAAGCTAATCAGCATCGCAGATACCCCCAGTGAAGGACTCCAGATAGTGGTGTGCCTTATCGTAAGTGACCATCCCGAATTCTTTTTACTAGTTTGTGTGATAACAATGGAATTCCCCCTCATATTAGTGAACAAACTCATTTCAATGTATTCAGTTATCTACAAGGTATTTGTTACTTTTCCTCTATAGAATGTTCTGTCAGTGATGTGCATTTTGTGCACTTCAAAAGACTCTGAAGGTTGCCATAGATATTACCAGGGCTGTGGAGTCGGTCCAAAAATCCACCGACTCGGACTCCTCAGTTTAGGATTCCACCGACTCCGACTCCTCTAATTTGCATATTACAATTTTGTTGATTAAAAGTATGTAACATGAAATTCGTCTCTTAACTGCCAACGCTTAGGAATTTTACAAGACAACTGAAGTGAGAAGGATATGTAGACTACTATATTTATTCCCTTTAGACTAAAACTAGTCCTTGGTAAGAGTACTTGTAAAAGGTACAAACCGGAACAAAGAACATCTATCAGGCCCTAGGCAATGTAAGTGTGGGTACATGTAAGAATGATGTGCAGGTACTCTGCAGGGGAATGAGGAGATTGTAAACAGACAACACCTCTGTGTTCAATGTGGACAGCATTCTCAGTGGATTCCTGCAGCTCTGTGGGGAGTGCATATGTAGAGTATAGTACTACTGTGTAACAAAGTAAACCTGAGACAGATGAAATTAAAGTTTTATACATACCTGGGGCTTCCTCCAGCCGCCTTCAGGATAATCAGTCCCTGTATGTCCTCCTCCACCACCTGGATCTTCTGCTATGAGTCCAGGTACTTGAGCCAGTCAGGCGTAGTGCGCATGCACACACTCCGCCGCCAGGAGCATACTACACCTGTGCAGCACTATTGCGCAGGTGCAGAATGTTCCTGGCTGTGGGAGCGGCATGCGGCCGGACAGCGCTGACTGGCTGAATTACCAGGACTCATAGCAGAAGATCCGGGTGGTGGAGGACAGCGAGGGACTGATTAGCCTGAAGGGGGCTGGAGAAAGCCTCAGGTATGTATAAAACTTTACTTTTCATCCGTTTCAGTTACCCTTTAATTTGTAGTCACCAAACCAAATTTTAATAACATATCACATTATTTGATTTCATCAGCAAAGGGAGTGCATACATTTGCATAAATCAGCATCAATGCAGAATTATTTCCATCTCGTTGACCATCTCTATTAGTGACACAGCTACACATCAGGCTTTATTCTTACAGCATAGATGTTATTTAGTATATATAAGAGATTCCTGTGTACACATCATATATACAGTCACAATCAGATATGTATATCTGACCTTAAAAATACGGGGACTGCTTTATTGAAGCAGCACAAGTAACTAATTTTGACTGGTTTATTTCATTTTTGTGGACTAAGCACAGCTATTACTGTATATATACTGTATATATACATTATTTTTAATGACTATTATCTGAGAAATAGAACATTTTATCATATTTTCTATTTTAATTACAGTTACAAATTCATTAGGAGTCGGAGTCGGTGCATTTTTTCTCGACTCCGACTCCAGGCACCCAAAATTGCCCGACTCCACGACTCCGACTCCACAGCCCTGGATATTACTGGATGATAATCCCTCCTCTTGTTTCCCCCATTCCCTTTAGATTGTAAGATCGCAAGGGCAGGGCTCTCTCCCCCTTTTGTGTCTTGGAAATCATTATACATTTTATTCATCATGTTACTTTTATCACTGTCATTACCACTTCTGTATTTTGTATTCTGTATGCTGTATCATTTTTTGTATTTTGTGACTAATTATGTATCTTGTATATTAGTGTACACTATTGCCAGTATTATGTACCCCATGTTAGTTTCTTACTTTGTACAGCGCCACGGAATATGTTGGCGCTTTATAAATCAATAATAATAATAATAATAATAATAATAATGTGCAGAATGTGCCTGATGCATGAAGCTTCTTTACTGCAGTTCGTACCGGTGTTTTTTTTGTTGTTTTTTTTATTTTGCTGACATGACTTTTTTTCTCATGATGCACTAATATTAAAACGAAGCAGGGAATTTGGTCCGGACTGACATGGACAGTAGGAGCCAGCGATGTATGGAGATCGAATTCCAGATAGAGGAGAAAAGATTTCCAATAGCCGAACCTTTTATATCGGCGGAGGGAATCGGTGCATGGAGTTTAGCTACTATGTAGCCTAAATCTAGAGATCACCCCTCCCTTAATATTAAGGCAATCGCTTTAGCTGACAAAATGTAGATGTAGGTGCCACCAGGGAATGTACACACTGTACTTTTCTATGGTCTCACTTGGAGGTCACAGCCTTGATATTAAGGAAAAGGCAGGAATCTACTGCAGAGTCTTTGTGAAAGCTACAGCTGAGACTTTACACAGAGCACGAGTTTATGGGGGGGGGGGGGGGCACTTACACATGGAGGGCGGGACAACAAGCAGCAGCAGTGTGAGGACGATTTCCAATAGATTTAATGCAGAAATCCATTGGAAATCGTTGTGCAGTGTGTGGACAGGCATAGATCTGTATTCAAACAAGAATTAAAACCACTTAAAAACATCTGGCACGGATAGCCATGTTAAGGAACTTGTACACAAATATGTTGATCAATAACAATAAATATATAGCCAAATGGCCAAGTTCCAAAAAAACACAGACTCACAATTCATATATACATAATGAATAAATGGCTACATGGAATCAAAAGTAAAGAAAATTCCCTGAAGTCCCATTAACAATTGATCACCTGAAAAGGACACAGTACTCCGTACAATAAAGTGGACACGAGATACCCTCCGGACTTTAGAAAACTATGTAACGATATCAAAAATGCACATGCTGAATATGTGAGACTTTGGGCACTTTATTCATTGTACGGAGTACTGTGTCCTTTTCAGGTGATCAATTGTTAATGGGACTACAGGGAATTTTCTTTACTTTTGATTCCATGTAGCCATTTATTCATTATGTATATATTAATTGTGAGTCTGTGGTTTTTTGGAACTTGGCCATTTGGTTATATATTTATTGTTATTGATCAACATATTTGTGTACAAGTTCCTTAACATGGCTATCCGTGCCAGATGTTTTTAAGTGTTTTTAATTCTTGTTTGAATAAAGATGAGTTTGCAATGTTATTTTTGGAGTGGTGCTGTTCTTGGAGGGAACGTCTGTTCTTTTTGATTTTTATGTGATCTTGGTTTAGTTCCTTTCTGCACACTCTTCCGTTTATCCTGTTAAGGTGTTTTGGTTGATGGTGCTTGCCCAACTTGTGGAGTGTAGACAGACCTAGATCTGTCTACCACAACAACAAAACATTTGTAAAGCGCTTTTCTCCTGTAGGACCCAAAGCACATAGGTCAGTACATAGTGATGTGTACCCACCTCTTGTTCTCTCCCTATTCCTTTAGATTGTAAGCTCACAAGGGCAGAGCTCTCTCACCCTTTTGTGTCTTGGAATTTATTACGCACTTATTCCTATTAGTTTTGTCACTAACCACCAATTCTGTATTTTGTACCAAATCTCTGTACTTTGTATCAACTCTGTATTTTATATATTGGTGTATACCATTGTCTGTAGTTTGTACCCCATGTTTGTTTCTTTGTACAGTGCCCCTGAATATGTTGACGCTTTAAAAATTAATAATAATCATAATAATAATGTGTACAGGGGAAAAAGTTATGTGATCATAAAAGCCAAACTAAAGGTCGATTTGGCTATACATTGAGTGATGTATGGCCAGCTTTAATCTCTCCCAGCAACTGAGATGTTAGGACAGATTAACTCTCTGTGGCCAGCACTACAACAATAATGGCTCATTCCCACTGAGTGCAAATTTGCATTAGTACTGAAAGCATTGCAGTTTTAATATAGTTTCAATTGAATCACAATCTATCGCACTGGTGTTAGAGTCCCCGGGATTTCAATAATAAAAAATGCACCAATTACCATTCGGCAAGCTGGTTTGGAGGAGTAAATCTTCAACACACTGCATGCCCTCTGAATGGGGTATGGACGTAAAAAGACTGAACCACTGTAATGATTGGTGTCAGCAAAACAGATTTTCTGATTATTGGTGATCTGCAGTATCACCAATAATACAGATGCTATACCTGATTATGTGGTGATCTGCAGAATCACCAATAATGCTAGTATAGCCAGACACAGGACAACCAATGTGAAATAGTGTTTGGTGCAACAGTAATGAGTAATTGAAGATCTCCCGAGGAGCGGGTGATTCAGACAGTACTGCAGTCAATGATCACCTGAGGAGCAGGTGATTGGGACTATACTGCAGCCAGTGGAAACCTGAGGAGCAGGGACCACTGACTGAGCTGCAAGGCGGATCACCTGAGGAGCAGGTGATTTAGACCAGTGTTTCTCAACATTTTATTGGTATGGACCCCTTTTAAAACCCTGCACTCACCAAGTACCCCCTAGCATAGTAAACATTGTCACAAGTACCCCTTGACACATATATATTACATCATAGTACATAATTGGTTCTAAAAAATTTCCAAGCATTTAATAATGCTTTTTTAACCAGTTAAAACACTAATTTGGTGTTGTTTAAATAAGATGTATCATTTCCTAAAACTCTCAATTTGTTATTCTTGGTTGAGTATATCAAGCCCAAGTACCCCCTGGAACCATCAGAAGTACCCCCTGGGGTACGCATACCACACGTTGAGAACCTAGGATTTAGACTATACTGCAGCTAACGAACACCTGAGGAGCAGGTGTTACAGACAGTGCTGCAACTGAACTTCACCTGAGGAGTAGGTGAAGGCTTAGCACAGATCCCTCACCAGTGGCTAGGCCCACTGGTGAGGGCAGAAAGGTCAGACAAGCAGAGTAGGCAACGTACGGACAGATACAGTACAAAGACAGAAGGCTGATTCAGTGTCAAGTTCAGGCTGAGTTTGGTAACAGGAATCATATGGGCAGAAGTACAGAATCACTAAGCAGGAGAATAGTCAAGGAAGCAGAAGGTCATAACAGATAATACAATGCAATTAGTACTTTAAGCTATCAACAGAATGAGGCTAAGTTTGGATCCCCAGCTCCAGCCGGTTCTAGCACACTTTGGGATCTGACTAAGGTCTGAGCGCTAACACGATAGCATTCGCAACAGCAGACACGGAGCAACTGACATACCAGTACTATATATACAGAGATGCCCCGCAGCGCCGCCCCCCTCACTCACTCAGCCAATCCAAAGTACAGCTGGAGTCAGCTGACTAGGCAGATCAGCTGACTCCCCTTCTATTTGTATAAAGGTCCTGTTGCCTGGCGTAGCCCTCAATCTATGTGCAATAGAAGGACCAGGCAGAGCAGCTGCATGTAACTGCGTGGCAGAGGCTGCCGGCTGATACGCGGGGATAGCCGCCATGCCGCTTGCCTCTGCGGCGGTATCTCCGCTATCTATTACAACCACCACTAGAGACCTACACGTAACAGGCCCCAGGGAAAGAAGAGACAGGAAGCAGAACCCAGCGGCAGAGAGAAGATGTTTTGAGGACAGATGAGTGTAAGTTCCACTGCTGTGTTGGTAGTCACAAAATCGAATGACACTAGCGACATACTCCCAACCTATTGCCGATCAAGCAAAATCTTTCATTTGGCACAATTGACTTTGACCAAAATCGATCAATTGTGAATCGCTTGCTGCAACAGTTTCTAGCAGATTAAATGTGTACAACTTACTCATAATAATTTTAATGCTAACATTTGTGTTACACTTTTCTCTTGTTGGTCGTATCGGGCAGACTGCAGTGTTGGGTAGTCTTGCCCAAGGACTCCTTCGGGCCTGAGCCCACTAACACAGTTGTGCGCAGTTATGTCTGCTTCTGTCTGCTTTTCAGCATCCGTAACATTGATGTGGTGCTGAAAAGTGGACACAACTGCGCACAACTGCGTTAGTGGGCTCAGGCCCTTACTGAATAGGTACTGGCTTACTGAACAGGAACAGCCCATATTCAAACCCTGGTCTCCTGAAGGGAATGTATATGTAGAATTTAGTAGTATGCAATTATTTTGATTAAATTGCATAAACACTAAACCAAAATGTAATATATGGAATTACTTCTATTCGCAAGCTATGTAAATTTTAAATTGCGCATAGGTTGCATGCAAGCTGTTACAGGAAACCAACATCCTCCAGTGGTAGACAGGTCATGTGCATGCTCTGTGTGTATTATATCCCACAAGTGGGGCTTGCACTCTTTTGCAGGTAGGCACTTGCCTGTTTTTAAGTAGCGCTGTTCATTTCCTTGCTATGTACTAATTTAATTTGTTTTTGGTGAGCTGCTCCCACTTAACAGCCACGCTTTTGGTGTATATGCATAGCTTCTGTTTGG
The DNA here is from genome assembly GCF_040937935.1 of Hyperolius riggenbachi. Lineage (NCBI taxonomy): Eukaryota > Metazoa > Chordata > Amphibia > Anura > Hyperoliidae > Hyperolius > Hyperolius riggenbachi. Next base: position 207,448,441 of record NC_090653.1, read on the forward strand.
GTTCAAGGTGCGTTTGTAGTTCCTGGCGGGGCTCAGCGCATCTCTGATTGGAGGCCATTCGGAGGCGACCTGGTGTTGCGCTGATCCACCATTTGCGCAATTTTCGATTTTACTTGATTAGCCACACCCAGGCTATGCATATACATAGGTTAGGATTTAGTTAGTGTTAGGCCCCTCCCATGGAGGATTGACTTCTTCGCAGTGGGAGGGACGAGTACTTAATAGGTTGCATGCAAGCTGTTACAGGAAACCAACATCCTCTGGTAGACAGGTCATGTGTATGCTCGGTGTGTATTATATCCCACAAGTGGGGCTTGCACTCTTTTGCAGGTAGGCACTTGCCTGTTTTTAAGTAGCGCTGTTCATTTCCTTGCTATGTAAATTTTAAACTTGTACTGAATCGGTCCTGAAGCTGACAATAGTTACCGTATACATTTTCAGGGCTGTGGAGTTAGTTGAGGAGTCGGGGCAATTTTTGGGTACCTGGAGTCGGAGTCAGGAGTTTATATATACAGTAATAGCTGTGCTTAGTCCACAAAAATGAAATAAACCAATCAAAAAATAGTTAATATTGCTGCTTCAATAAAGCAGTCCCCGTATTTTTAAAGTCAGATTTACAGGTCTGTGACTGTACTCTCTCTCTATCTACCTATCTACCTATCTATCTATCTATCTATCTATCTATCTATCTATCTATCTATCTATCTATCTATCTATCTATCTATCTCTATATCTATATCTATCTATATATCTATCTATATATCTATATCTATATATCTATATATCTATCTATATATCTATCTATATATATATATATATATATATATATATATATATATATATATATATATATATATATATATATATATATATATATTATATATGTCTATGCTGTAAGACTAAGGCCCGGTTCACATTAGCGTTCGCTGTCCGGATTTGCCTGATCGGATCCGGACCGTATACTGTACAAACGGAACAGACGTTCCGCCTAGCAATGCAAAGTCTATGCGGCCGTTCACACGCGTCCGTTCCATATGGAACGGAGCCGGATCGGATCCGGACTCCGCACACTTTTCCAACATGCTCTATTTTTGATCATCCGGCCGACGCACCCGGACCGGAGCCTGACTGCACCATCCGTGCATAGAAACCAATGGGAAACGGAAAGCACAGAACACACTGGCTATAAAAACCTGACGCTCTACCCCACTTCCTATGCGTTTTCTAGTGGCTATTTTGGATGGGGACACATGGGCCCAGCATTTCTGGAGTGGAGCAGCAGTGACTTGTGCTGGAGCTGTTTGGCAGTATATGTCGGACGTAGAGGTGAGGCCCTACACAGCGGAGGACCTGATTCTACATGTGCTCCTTCTGCTGACCTCCCAGACCCCAACAATATTTATATAGTTTGTATCTCTTTTACCAAACGGATCCGGATCCGGATCGCAGCCGTATCAATACGTATGCAAACGGTCCGGATCGGAACCATACGGTTCCGATCCGGATCCGGTCTGGTCATCTGGTCCGTTTTTTACAGAAACGCAAGTGTGAACGGGGCCTAAAGCCTGATGTGTAACTGTGTCACTAATAGAGATGGTTAATGAGATGGAAATAATTCTGCAATTATGCTGGTTTATGCAAATGTATGCACTCCCTTTGCTCATGAAATCAAATAATTTGATATGTTGTTAACATTTGGTTTGATGACTACGAATTAAAGGGTACCTGAGATGGATGAAAAGAAAAGTGTTGTACATACCTGGGGCTTCCTCCAGCCCCCTTCAGGCTAATCTAGTCGCTGTCCTCCTCCGCCACCTGGATCTTCTACTATAAGTCCCGGTAATTCAGCCAATCGGCGCAGTTAGGCCACGTGCCGCTCCCACAGCCAGGAACATTCTGCACCTGTGCAGTAGTGCTGCACAGGTGTAGTACGCTCCCGGCGGCGGAGTGTGTTCATGCGCACTATGCCCGACTGGCTCAAGTACCTGGACCCATAGCAGATGATCCAGGTGGCTAAGGATAGCGAGGGACTGATTATAGAGGATTGATCCTCTATAATAAAACCCCTGTTTCTCTGCTTCCCGTGTGTGTGTGTGTGTGTGTGTGTCCCTGCGTTTGCGCTACTGCGCATGTGCCGCTGGGACATCCTTTGGACAGGGAGCAGGACAGCCAGGGGGCGGCCGGGCGGACTGGTACGCACGGCAAGCGGGCGCGCGCGCTGGCAGTGGTGATGGACCTAGTCTGTTTTTTAAACCAGCTAAGGTCACTAGTGTATGTATAAAACTTATAGTACTACTTTGTTACACAGTAGTACTATACTCTACATATGCACTCCCCACAGAGCTGCAGGGAATCCACTTAGAATGTTGTGCACATTGAACACAGTGGTGTTGTCTATCACCCATAAACATGGTTCATATTGTACATGAAGAATGTGTAATAGAGGAATATTCCCCTGCAGAGTACCTGCACATCACTCTTACATGTACCCACAGTCACATTGCCTAGGGCTTAATAGATGTTCTTTGTTCCTGTCTTTTACAAGTACTCTTACCAAGGACTAGTTTTAGTCAATGACTAAAAGTATTAGAGGCAGAAGATCAGCCGGCTAGCCAGGTAACTGGTATTGATTAAAAGGGAATAAATATGGCAGCCTCCATATCCCTCTCACTTCAGTTGTATTTTAAAATTCCTAAGCGTTGGCAGTTAAGAGATGCATTTCATGTTACATACTTTGAATCAACAAAATTGTAATATGCAAATTAGAGGAGTTGGTGGAATCCTAACCTGAACATATTACAGCGCAAACATAATGAAAATAATTTTTGTCATGTTCTATAATCTGGATTAGATTTATGTAGGAATGTCAGGTTGCATTAAAGCTCAGATGGACAACACTATAGCAAAACAATTGCATGTCGGGCTTTATTCTTACAGCAGAGAAGTACGCTACTTTATTGTCTTATCCATGAAATAGTACATTTTATTTTTTTTAAATATTTTTTGTTAGAAGTTCAATGTATTAGAAGTTGGAGCGGACACATGCCCATAGTTGCCAAAGTTTCAAAAGATTTTCATTAGATTCTGTTTACATCGACATGTCTAATCTATTGAAAAAAATCTGTTTGTGTATGATGACCACCTTTAGGCATGACGCTCTTACTCAGTGAACTGTTCTGGCCATTTCTTTCTATTCATAATGAGGCTGCATGACTTGTCCAAGTAGTCATGTACTTTCTGCATGGCTAATCCTTAGTGTTTTGAATCTCATACTGGGAATACACATTACGTTTTTTGCGGTCGATTCTCCGTGCGATCTATTAACCATTCAATTCTCTGCTCGATTATCTTATCTTCAGCTCCTTTTTCTTATCGTTTTTCCATTTATTTCTATGAGAAATTGAGCGGAAAAGAATCGAGCGGAGAATTGGACATGACGGAATTTTATCTATCGAAGGCATCTATCGGATCGATTCTGCCACGAAAACGTAACGTGCATTCCCAGCATTGAAGTGAACCAGAGACGAAGCACCCTCATGTATTTTACCATATAGATCAGTGGGAACATTAGAGAAAACACATACCATGCTTTCTGTTTCATTCTGCACAGCTTGTTTCTTATCAGACCTGATAAAATCCCCAACTGAGCATTCAGTCTGGCTTTGCTATAATGACTCAGCTATAATGATTCCTGACCAGAGCCAGCAGGGGGCAGGCTTGGACTTGTAAAGACATGAGAGAACACAGACTGAGCTATAAATATTCCTGAGCAAAGCCAGACTGAATGCTCAGTCAGGGAATTTATCAGGGCTGATTAGAAGCAAGCTGTGCAGTGCAGAATGAAACAGAAAGCAAGGTAGGTGTTTTCTCTAATGTTCCCACTGATATATATGGTAAAATAAATTGGGGTGCTTTGTCTCTGGTTCCCTTTAAGCAATATGTTACATGACTTTACAGATGGTGGCTATTAAACATCTTGTGAATCAGATTATCCTCTTCTCCAGGTAAATTTAGCAACCTGTTTGGCTCTTTACCTTGACTTGTGATGTCTCTAATTTAGTCCAAGCTGAGAGTACATTTAATTCAATTCATACGCAGGGTTTGATGTCTCAAAGGAGGAGATTCAAGTGTCTTGTAAGTGTGCCTGGCCTCGCCATGCCAATCATCGGCCATCTGTGACGGCACTGAATCTGAAGTACAGAAGTGTTGCCTCTGTTGAGGAAGGAACAGCTACAAACCACATATAATTTTCCATTGAATGTGTTTTCTTAATATAATATTGTTGCTATTTCTCAATTTTTACATGCACCACATGGATCTCCAATTCTGTTTTAGAAATGTATTATTGTTGCTATTAAAGACTACTTAGGGTGTAATTAACAATATATTTAGTTTAAACCTCATTGTAAATTAAGCTAGAATGGGCAATTGCCAGAAGAAACTCATTATCGATATGAGACTCCACCACAGCTGTCAGCAAAACTGCTGTGGCCATTTTTGCCCAAAGTGTTTACAAAACTCTGGCCACTCCTACCGGTCTTGCCTCTGTCTTACCACCGTTCAGCAGCGGCAGCCTAACGGGGGGCCATACACTTATAGATTTGCAGCAGATTAGACCATCAGATAGAGTTCTGTCAGATGCCTGTCAAGTCAAATCTGACAGGAATCTATCTGATGTGTTCCACACATTAGGTAGGAACAGATTTCCAATAGATTTCAGAATGAAATCTATTGGAAATCTATCTAAATGCATTATTGAACCATTAGATCCAATGCAACTCTATGGGCCATGGATCTGCTACCAGCAGCAGATCGACCTAGATCTTCCATCCTGTCAGATAGATCAAATCCATCCAAATCGATCAAAATCGGCCACAAATCGGTCTATCAATAGATTTGAAAGAATCGTTTTCTGATCGATTATATAGAATAGCTGAAATCGACCAATGTATGGGCCCGTTAATAGGTGGGATCCCCTGGTTAGTGGTCCATCGTTATCGTGGGCTAATTTTTGTCGTCCTGCCAAAACAAATGGTTGTTACTTGGCCATCACAACTTAATGTCCCAGCTAATTCAGTGAATGGAAAACTGAGGTTGTTTGTCAAAAGTTGATGCAAACTATGAAACTGACTTACTGTCCTTCTCACATTTGTATTAAAAGACTAACCAAGAGGGAATCTTCACTAGATGGCCCTTTTCTGCTTTTTCTAAAACTGCAGTTTAATATATACCTTAGATCAGGGCTTTTCAACCCTGTCCTCAAGTACCACCAACAGTGCATGTTTTGCAGAAAACCACAAACATGCACAGGTGTGTTAATTAGTGTCTCAGCAGAGCCGATTAACGACCTCTGTGGATTTCCACAAAACATGCACTGTTGTTGGGACTTCAGAATCAGAATCAATTTTGTTTCGCCAAGCTTGACTGGGTCAAGCCCGGAATTGGGTTTGGCACAATGGAGCAGTACATAGAAAGAAAGGCAGGAAAACAATAGGACAGTAGTATCTCATACTCAAGTATAAGCATACACGAATATACAATCAACAATTAGATATACACAGCCGAAGTCTGCCGCTCTTATGCAGGTGGTAGGGCGCTGATAGAGGGTGGTAGAATTTTAAGGGAGTTCAGAAGGGTAACGGCCATCGGGAAGAAAGAGTTCTTGTGTTTGGTGGGGATGGCCCGAAGTCTCCGACCCAGTGTAAGAGGGGTGAAAAAACATTGGCCTGGGTGAGAGAGGTCACTTGCAATCCTCAGTGCCCTGGCTTGCAGTCTTGTGTTATACAGGTGGTCAAGTGGGGGCAGAGGTCTCCCGATGATCCTCTCCACTGACCTAATGATCCTCTGTAATTTGCGCCTGTCACTGGCAGTGGCTCCCACATACCAGACCAAGATGGCGGAGCAGAGGATCGATTCAATTGTGGCAGTGTAAAAGCAAGTTAGACTCTCCTGAGCCATGCCGAACTTCCGCAGTTGGCAAAGGAAGAAGTCTCTGCTGGGCTTTCAGTTGGGTTGACGTGATATTGACTGTCCAACTGAGATCGCTGGAGATGGTGGTGCCCAGCAGGCGAGCGCAGGGCACGCTGGCCACCTCGGTGCCATCGATGTAGATGGGAGGTGGGGTAGGTGCCGACTTCCTAAAGTCAGTTATAAGTTTGACGGTTTTGGCCGTGTTGAGCACTAGGCTGTTCTCTTTACACCAGTGGCATAGTCTTTCCACCTACTGCTGGTATTCCCGGATGTTGTCCTTGGTGACGAGGCCAACAATGGTGGTGTCATCCGCAAATTTTATGACTTTGACAGTCTGCCGTGGATCTGCAATCGTTTGTGGAAAGGGAGAAGAACAGCGGGGACAGGATGCAGCCCTGGGGTGCCCCTATGTTTATCTCTTCTCGTGAGTAGATGTCCCCCAGCCTGACAACTTGGGATCTGTTCGAAAGTAAGTGATCCATAGCCGTAGGGTGGAGTGGACCCCCAGTGTGGTCATGGACATTCTCTGGAGGGTGCGTGGGCATATAGTGTTAAATGCTGAGCTGAAGTCTAGTATCAGTACTCTGGCATAAGCATCCCTCCTGTCTAGATGGTTGTACATGTATTCCAAACAGATGTTTAGAGCATCATCAGTGGACCTATTTGCCCTGTAGACGAACTGGAGTGGGTCTAGTAGGGGCAAGGTGGATAGCTTGAGGGTGGATAAGACTACTCTCTCTAGGGACTTCATGATGACGGACGTCAGGGATACAGGCCTGTAGTTGAGGTCGGAGATGCCCTATTTTTTAGGGACTGGAATGATGGTTGACCTCTTGAAGCAGGCCGGGACTCTGCCCTCTGTCAGTGACCTACTGAAGATGGCAGAGAGGATGGGGGCAAGTTGCTCCGAACAGGTTTTGAGGCAGGCTGGGGACACGACATCAGGTCCCGAGGCTTTCCTGGCATTTGGCGTGGACAGGAAGTGCCGAACATCTGCCTCCCTCACTTCCAGAGAGAGAGAGTCCTCACTTGGGTCACTGTGCGTGGGGGCTGGGGGGGAGGAGGTGGTGGGTGCCCCCCAGGCTCGGTCTGCCTTTCAAACCTGCGGTTTGAGGACAGGGTTGAAAAGCCCTGTTTTAGATAACTTGCGCTATATCACAGAAGTTGGCACACCTCTCACATACATTTTTTGTAAATATTTTATCTCTTCATGGGACAACATTGAAGCTATGACACTTTGATACAATGTAAAGTAGTCCGTGTACAGCTTGTAAGCTTGTATAACAGTGTAAATTTGCTGTCTTATAAAAATAACTCAACGCACAGACATTAATGTCTAAACCGCTGGCTACAAAAGTCAGTACATCTCCAAAAGTAGAGTTTCAAATGTCCAAAGGTGTCAATACTGTGCGTGCCCACCATTATACAGAATACAGAATACTTTATTCGCCAAGTGCGACAGGCGCCGCACCCGGAATTATTTCTGGACACCGGCAATAGGCTAAGATGGCATGGTGCATGGTGCAGATAACAATTAAATCCGCAAACTTAATGACCTTGACCGTGTCCACAGATGAGGTGCAGCTGTTTGTGTACAGAGAAAAGAGCAGCGGCGATAGTACACACCCTTGCGGTGCACCAGTTTTGGTGGTTCTTGCACTGGAGGAGCAGTCGCCAAGTCTAACTAGCTGTGTCCTATTAGTGAGAAAGTCTTTGATCCAGGCACGGAGGGTGGGATCCACACCAAGTCGTTCCAGGTTGTCATGCAGAATGTTCGGACAGATGGTGTTAAATGCGGAACGAATTATTTTTCAGCACTGCCTTAACTTTGGGCATTGAGTCCACCAGAGCTTTACAGGTTGCCTCTGAAATCCTCTCCCAAGCTGGTGGATGTCAACGAGACCTTGCGTTCCTCCAGCTTCTCATTTGAGGATGTACCACAGATGCTCATTAGGGTTTAGGTCTGGAGTCCAGCATCTTTACTCTCAGTTTTCTTTAACAAGGCAATGGTAGTCTTGAAGGTGTGTTTGGGCTCCTTATCATAGTGGAACTGCCCTGCGGCCCAGTTTCCAATGCTCTGCTTCATCATGCTCTGCTTCAGATAGTCACAGTACATTGGCATATGACAGTTGGCATTCATAGTTCCCTCAATGAACTGTAGCTCCCCAGTACTGACAGCACTCATACAGCCCCAAACCATGCATATCTACCTGTCCTTGTGCTGGCTTCATTCCCCTTTATTTTACCAGCAGCTTCTGAACTGGAAGCTAGAGCTCCAGGCTCCCTGTCATCTGACCACAGTGAGCCTGCAGCTCTAGTGGCCAGTTCAGAGGTTGCTGGCGAGATGCGTGGATGTAAGCAGGAGCAATGCTGCTGCATGTTTTAACGCTAGCTCTGCATACAGTGGCCGCACACATCACCTGCGATATGTCATCCATGGATAAGCTGATATGTTACCATGGATAAGCTGATATGTTACCATGG